>NC_056441.1:92780465-93150465 GCF_018296145.1 Oncorhynchus tshawytscha | reverse complement strand
CCTCAGCCTGACTGGCTGGAAGGAGAGGGACCACCCACCTACCAGTATGGGGGCCCTTTGGTCAACACCGTGTACTGCATCACAAATAGCACCCTATTCCCTATAGAGTGCACTACTTTAGACCAGAGAGTCTTCACCTCTCGTTGTCTAAAATTGTCCAACAACTGTCTGTCTGCTCTATAGCCATCTGGACCGGTGTGACTTATCTCAACTGTCTCTGTTCTATATCCATCTGGACCGGTGTGACTTATCTCAACTGTCTCTGTTCTATATCCATCTGGACCGGTGTGACTTATCTCAACTGTCTCTGTTCTATAGCCATCTGGACCGGTGTGACTTATCTCAACTGTCTCTGTTCTATATCCATCTGGACCGGTGTGACTTATCTCAACTGTCTCTGTTCTATATCCATCTGGACCGGTGTGACTTATCTCAACTGTCTCTGTTCTATATCCATCTGGACCGGTGTGTATTGGAGATGTGTTTTATTTTCAATGTAATGAATGAAAAATGTAAAATTACAGAATATTATAATGGTTAAATAAAAGTGAGTTTTATTGAAGGCTGTACAAATGTTAGAAAAGGTATTGTGTCGTATTACATCGTGTACTATACATCTTCTCAAGGGGCAGTTTACCATGGGAGAGTTTGTGTGCCCCCTACAGTACTTTAAGTAGGTCATGTAAACAATGAACACACACACACACACGTAAACAATGAACACACACATGTAAACAATGAACACACACATGTAAACAATGAACACACACACACACACACATTTAATATTAAATTGCTCTCCTTTTCTCCTGTTTTAACAAAAGCAAGATTAGGGTTAGGTTTAGAGTTAACTTAATCCTAACCTAAAAAAATGTCTCAGTTGGTAGAGCATGGTGCTGCCAACACCAGGGTTGTGGGTTCGATTCCCACAGGGGACCAGTATGAAAATGTTTGCACTCAGTACATTCCCCTGGATAAAAGCCTCCACAAATACATAAAGCTATAAAAATGTTTGCACTCAGTACATTCCCCTGGATAAAAGCCTCCACAAATACATAAAGCTATAAAAATGTTTGTGTTATTTTTTTACATAAAGCTATAAAAATTTTTTACATTCCCTGGATAAAAGCCTCCACAAATACATAAAGCTATAAAAATGTCACCACATGATAGAAGCCTCCACAAATACATAAAGTATACAAATGTTTGTGTTATTTTTTTGTGACATTTAACACCACATGATGACAAAGGAAGAACACAACACACACAAGCTCTGACTTGCATCCCTCTACAAGGCTCACATTACGTGTTATATTTTAGCATGACCTTTCTTGTCTGTCAGAGTTTGGTTTCTGGGAGTCAATTCAACAAGAAGGGTTGGTGAAGTACCTGTTACGTCACGGTTTCTACAGCTCAACCAACCAGAATCAGAAATGGGTTTTGTTACAGTAAGCCATGGGTTTTGTTACAGTAAGTCATGGGGTTTTATTACAGTAAGCCATGGGGTTTTGTTACAGTAAGCCATGGGGTTTTGTTACAGTAAGCCATGGGTTTTGTTACAGTAAGCCATGGGGTTTTGTTACAGTAAGCAATGGGGTTTTGTTACAGTAAGCCATGGGGTTTTGTTACAGTAAGCCATGGGTTTTATTACAGTAAGCCATGGGTTTTGTTACAGTAAGCCATGGGTTTTGTTACAGTAAGCCATGGGTTTTGTTACAGTAAGACATGGGGTTTTATTACAGTAAGCCATGGGTTTTTATTACAGTAAGCCATGGGGTTTTGTTACAGTAAGCCATGGGGTTTTATTACAGTAAGCCATGGGGTTTTGTTACAGTAAGCCATGGGGTTTTATTACAGTAAGCCATGGGGTTTTGTTACAGTAAGCCATGGGTTTTGTTACAGTAAGCCATGGGGTTTTGTTACAGTAAGCCATGGGGTTTTGTTACAGTAAGCCATGGGGTTTTGTTACAGTAAGCCATGGGGTTTTGTTACAGTAAGCCATGGGGTTTTGTTACAGTAAGCAATGGGGTTTTATTACAGTAAGCCATGGGGTTTTATTACAGTAAGCCATGGGTTTTGTTACAGTAAGCCATGGGTTTTGTTACAGTAAGCCATGGGGTTTTGTTACAGTAAGCCATGGGGTTTTGTTACAGTAAGCCATGGGTTTTATTACAGTAAGCCATGGGGTTTTTGTTACAGTAAGCCATGGGGTTTTATTACAGTAAGCCATGGGTTTTGTTACAGTAAGCCATGGGTTTTGTTACAGTAAGCCATGGGTTTTGTTACAGTAAGCAATGGGTTTTGTTACAGTAAGCCATGGGGTTTTGTTACAGTAAGCCATGGGGTTTTGTTACAGTAAGCCATGGGGTTTTGTTACAGTAAGCCATGGGTTTTATTACAGTAAGCCATGGGTTTTGTTACAGTAAGCCATGGGGTTTTGTTACAGTAAGCCATGGGTTTTGTTACAGTAAGCCATGGGTTTTGTTACAGTAAGCCATGGGGTTTTATTACAGTAAGCCATGGGTTTTGTTACAGTAAGCCATGGGTTTTGTTACAGTAAGCCATGGGGTTTGTTACAGTAAGCCATGGGTTTTGTTACAGTAAGCCATGGGGTTTTGTTACAGTAAGCCATCGGTTTGTTACAGTAAGTCATGTTTCTTTTTACAGTAAGCCATGTTTTTTTTTACAGTAAGCCATGTTTTTTTTTTACAGCAAGTCATGGGTTTTCACCCTATCTGTGTGTGTGTACCACTTTTTTAAGTGCTATCCTCTGGGGATCCAATCTTGTTGTATAATTTTTTTACCCAAATAAATGCAATTAAAATTAACTTCCTTAAATGATCAACTTATGATATTGAGATCCCATTGGCACTTATACCTGTGCAGTAACACTTTTTAACTACTACAACATTGGTGAGCAAGATGGCGTTGACAGAGTGCTGCCTCGCTTCTAGTCCTTAAGAAACTATGCAGTATTTTATGTATTATTTCTTACATTGTTAACCCAGATTATTTTAAGTGTTATTACAAACAGCCGGGAAGAACTATTGGATATGAGAGCGATGTCAACTTACCAGCACTATGACCAGGAATACGACTTTCCCGAAGCGGATCCTTTTTTCAAACCGCCCAAGGGATTCGAACTGATTCCAGAAGCTGACCCAAAACAACATCGCGCAGAAGAAGTAGACGGAGCGGCCTTCTGGTCAGACTTCAGAGGCGCGCACACCACCCACCGCTTCCGAGTTTATTACTCGCTAATGTCCAGTCTCTAGATAATAATGTAGCTGAAATTAGGGCCATGACGGCCCTCCAGGAACTTCACTGGAAACCATATATCCTGAGGCTGCATTTATTGTAGATGGGGATTTTAACAAAGCAAAATCGTGAACAAGGCTATCTACAATGCCTTGCAAATGTATTCACCCCCTTGGCATTTTTCCTATTTTGTGGCATTATAACCTGGAATTAAAATTGATTTTCATTTGAATTTCATGTCATGGACATACGTAAAATAGTTAAATTGGTGAAGTGAAATGGAAAAAATATTTGTTTAAAAAAATTATAAAAATGAAAAACAGAAAAGTGGTGGGTGTGTGTATTCACCCCCTTTACTATGAAGCCCCTAAATAAGATCTGGTGCAACCAATTACCTTTAGAAGTCACATCATTAGTTACAGTTGAAGTCAGAAGTTTACATACACTAATGTTGGAGTCATTAAACTTGTTTTTTAACCACTTCACAAATTTCTTGTTAACAAAATATGTTAACAAGTAATTTTTCCAACAATTGTTTACAGACAGATTATTTCACTTATAATTCACTGTATCACAATTCCCGTGGGTCAGAAGTTTACATACACTAAGTTGACTGTGCCTTTAAACAGCTTGGAAAATTCCAGAAAATTATGTCATGGCTTTTGAATCTTCTGATAAGCTAATTGACATAATTTGAGTCCATTGGAGGTGTACCTGTGGCTGTATTTCAAGGCCTACCTTCAAACTCAGTGCCTCTTTGCTTGACATCATGGGAAAATCTAAAGAAATCAGTCAAGACCTCAGAAAAAAATGGTAGACCTCCACACGTCTGGTTCATCCTTGGGAGCAATTTCCAAATGACTGAAGGTACCACATTTATCTGTACAAACATTAGTACGCAAGTATGAACACCATGGCACCACACAGCCGTCATACCGCTCAGGAAGGAGACTCGTTCTGTCTCCTAGAGATTAACGTACTTTGGTGCGAAAAGTGCAAATCAATCCCAGAACAACAGCAAAGGAGCTTGTGAAGATGCTGGAGGAAACAAGTACAAGAGTACCTATATCCACAGTAAAACAAGTCCTATATCAACATAACCTGCAAGACCGCTCAGCAAGGAAGAATCCACTGCTCCAAAACCTCCATAATAAAGCCAGACTACGGTTTGCAACTGCACATGGGGACAAAGATCGTACTTTTTGGAGCAATATCCTCTGGTCTAATGAAACAAAAATAGAACTGCTTGGCCATAATGACCATCATTATGTTTGGAGGTTAAAGGGGAGGCTTGCAAGCCGAAGAACACCATCCCAACCTTGAAGCACGGGGGTGGCAGCATTATGTTGTGGGGGGTGCTTTGCTGCAGGAGGGACTGGTGCACTTCACAAAATACATGGCATCATGAGGAAGGGAAATTATGTGGATATATTCAAGCAACATCTCAAGACATCAGTCAGGAAGTTAAAGCTTGGTCGCAAATGGATCTTCCAAATGCACAACATATTGTGGCAAAGAAGGGGGTTGAGTGATAAATGATAGACATGTGAGAGCAGAATTAATAAACGGGCCCTGCCCGATCACTAAAATGGCCACCCTGATCAGAACAACAGATCACAAAATGGCCGACCGCCAAATCCACAAGTCCCAGAAGCAAGGGAACCCCTCAGAAGGTGGAGCCGACCCACAGATAAAGGGTCAAGAAAAACCAGGAAGAGGAAGAGAGAGTGCTGGAAGGAGCTATGAACAATAGAGAAAGAGACTATAGAGATTGGCTGGATTTACCGTGTATGAGCTGGATTGTTTTGGACTTACCTGTTGGCGTTTGGACCTGGACCTACCGAGAACCTGATGCATGTACCGAACCCTGCTGTCCTTGACCTTGCCTATGGCCTGGGTGGACCAGGACGGAGAAACAATTCACACAGGTACTGTCCTGTTCGAAAGAACTCTCATTCCGGGGTGATTTGGAGACAGTTTCCCACTTAATTTGTGACAAACGCTCATAACATTGAAGAAGTTATGCCACAATATACACAACATATACACCTGCTCGGCTATGAAAAGCCTTCTGACATTTATTCTGCCATCTGACCTGTCCCTCTTTAACCATTGGGAAATATTATTTGACCCTGCTGGTCAACTGTGTGCAATCTAAGTGTCACATGATCTGTCACATGATCTCAGTAGATATACACCTGTTCTGAAAGGCCCCAGAGTCTGCAACACCACTAAGCAAGGGACACCACCAAGCAAGGAAGCGGCACCAAGGAGCTCTTCAAACAGGTCAGGGACAAAGTTGTGGAGAAGTACAGATCAGGGTTGGGTTATAAAAAAAGATCAGAAACATTGAACATCCCACAGAGCACCATTAAATCCATAATAAAAAAATTGAAAGAATACGGCACCACAACAAACCTGCCAAGAGAGGGCCGCCCACCAAAACTCACTGACCAGGCAAGGAGGGCATTAATCAGAGAGGCAACAAAGAGACCAACAATAACCCTGAAGGAGCTGCAAAACTCCACAGTGAAGATTGGAGTATCTGTCCATAGGACCACTTTAAGCCATACACTCCACAGAGTTTGGCTTTATGGAAGAGTGGCCAGAAAAAAGCCATTGTTTAAAGAAAAAATAAGCAAATGCGTTTGGTGTTCGCCAAAAGGCATGTGGGAGCCAACACCTCTCAACACCTCTCATCACCCCGAAAATATCATCCCCGAAAACATGGTGGTGACAGCATCATGCTGTGGGGATATTTTTCATCAGCAGGGACTGGGAAACTGGTCAGAATTGAAGGAATGATGGATGGCGCTAAATACAGGGAAATTCTTGAGGGACACCCGAGGTTCACCTTCCAGCAGGACAATGACCCTAAGCATACTGCTAAAGCAACACTCAAGTGGTTTAAGGGGAAACATTTATGTCTTGGAATGGCCTAGTCAAAAATCCCAGTGACTAGATATGCCAAGCTTATAGAGACATACCCCAAGAGACTTGCAGCTGTAATTGCTGCAAAAGGTGGCTCAATAAAATATTGACTTTGGGGGGGTGAATAGTTATGCGTGCTCAAGTTTTCCATTTTCTTTGTCATGTTTCTTGTTTGTTTCACCCCAAAAAATATTTAGCATCTTCAAAGTGGTAGGCATGTTGTGTAAATCAAATTATACAAACCCCCCAAAAATCTATTTTAATTCCAGGTTGTAAGGCAACAAAATAGGAAAAATGCCAAGGGGGTGAAAACTTTCGCAAGCCCCTGTAAATACTATCAGCATATTGATTGTAGTACCCAGGCTGGCAATATACTGGATCACTGCTATTCTAACTTCCGTGATGCATACAAGGCCCTCCCCCGCCCTCCGTTCGGCAAATCTGACCACAACTATAGGCAGAAATTCAAACAGGATGTACCCGTAAGAAGGACCATTCAACGCTGGTCTGACCAATCGGAATCCACGCTTCAAGATAGTTTTATCACACTGGGACATGTTCCAGGTAGCCTCGAATGATAGATATACTCGGTGAGTTTGTAAGTAAGTAAGTAAGTAAGTAAGTAAGTGCATTGGAGATGTTGTACCCTCTGTGACTATTAAAACCTACCCTAACCAGAAACTAACCAGAACCAGAAACTAAGCATAGATAGCATAGCATAGCCTTGTATGCATCATATTGTAGCATAGCCTTGTATGCATAATATTCAATCAATCCCTATACCAGTCTGCTGTTCCCACATGCTTCAAGAGGGCCACCATTGTTCCTGTTCCCAAGAAAGCTAAGGTAACTGAGCTAAACGACTACCGCCCCGTAGCACTCACATCCGTCATCATGAAGTGCTTTGAGAGACTAGTCAAGGACCATATCACCTCCACCCTACCTGACACCCTTGACCCACTCCAATTTGCTTACCGCCCAAATAGGTCCACAGACGATGCAATCTCAACCACACTGCACACTGCCCTAACCCATCTGGACAAGAGGAATACCTATGTGAGAATGCTGTTCATCGACTACAGCTCGGCATTCAACACCATAGTACCCTCCAAGCTCGTCATCAAGCTCGAGACCCTGGGTCTCGACCCCGCCCTGTGCAACTGGGTACTGGACTTCCTGACGGGCCGCCCCCAGGTGGTGAGGGTAGGCAACAACATCTCCTCCCCGCTGATCCTCAACACTGGGGCCCCACAAGGGTGCGTTCTGAGCCCTCTCCTGTACTCCCTGTTCACCCACGACTGCGTGGCCATGCACGCCTCCAACTCAATCATCAAGTTTGCGGACGACACAACAGTGGTAGGCTTGATTACCAACAACGACGAGACGGCCTACAGGGAGGAGGTGAGGGCCCTCGGAGTGTGGTGTCAGGAAAATAACCTCACACTCAACGTCAACAAAACTAAGGAGATGATTGTGGACTTCAGGAAACAGCAGAGGGAACACCCCCATCCACATCGATGGAACAGTAGTGGAGAGGGTAGCAAGTTTTAAGTTCCTCGGCATACACATCACAGACAAACTGAATTGGTCCACTCACACAGACAGCATCGTGAGGAAGGCGCAGCAGCGCCTCTTCAACCTCAGGAGGCTGAAGAAATTCGGCTTGTCACCAAAAGCACTCACAAACTTCTACAGATGCACAATCGAGAGCATCCTGGCAGGCTGTATCACAGCCTGGTATGGCAACTGCACCGCCCTCAACCGTAAGGCTCTCCAGAGGGTAGTGAGGTCTGCACAACGCATCACCGGGGGCAAACTACCTGCCCTCCAGGACACCTACACCACCCGATGCTACAGGAAGGCCATAAAGATCATCAAGGACATCAACCACCCGAGCCACTGCCTGTTCACCCCACTACCATCCAGAAAGCGAGGTCAGTACAGGTGCATCAAAGCTGGGACCAAGAGACTGAAAAATAGCTTCTATCTCAAGGCCATCAGACTGTTAAGCAGCTACCACTAACACAGAGAGGATGCTGCCTACATTGACATACAGACCTGAAATCATTGGCCACTTTAATAATGATGTTTTAATTTCTTGCATTACTCAGCTCATATGTATATACTATACTATACTAATCGCCCATATGTACATATTCTTATTCCATCCCTTCAGATATGTGTGTATTAGGAAGTTGTTGTGCAATTGTTAATTACTTATTGATATTACTGCACTGTCGAAACTAGAAGCACAAGCATTTCACTACACACGCAATAACATCTGCTAACCATATGTATGTGACCAATAAAATTTGACTTGATTTGATTTTGTTACTTGATAATTAATAATAGTAATAGCCAACGTGTTGCATTCAAGCCTCAAAGTCCTAACCTGATCCCAGATCTGTTCGTACCTTCTTGCCAACGCCTATGGCCATTGTCACAGAAAACAGAAACAGATCTGGGACCAATCAAACACATTTATTTATAAAGTCCCTTTTACATCAGCATATGTCACAAAATGCCTAAAACCCCAAAGACCACAAACAGCAAGCAGATGTAGAAGCATGTTGGCTAGGAAAAACTCCCTAGAAAGGCAGGAACCTAGAGAGGAGCCAGGCTATGAGCGGTGGCCAGTCCTCTTCTGGCTGTGCCGGGTGGAGATTATAAGAGTTCATGGCCATTAAGGCCAGATTGTTCAAATGTTCATAGATGACCAGCAGGGTCAAATAATATACAAAGAGGTGTAAGAATAAATGTCAGATGGCTTTTCATAGCCGAGCTTCAACTGTATATGTTGTGTATATGTTGTGTATATGTTGTGTTTATGTTGTGTTTATGTTGTGTTTATGTTGTGTATATGTTGTGTTTATGTTGTGTTTATGTTGTGTTTGTTGTGTATATGTTGTGTATATGTTGTGTTTATGTTGTGTATATGTTGTGTTTATGTTGTGTATATGTTGTGTTTATGTTGTGTATACGTTGTGTATACGTTGTGTTTATGTTGTGTATATGTTGTGTATATGTTGTTTATGTTGTGTATATGTTGTGTATATGTTGTGTATATGTTGTGTATATGTTGTGTTTATGTTGTGTATATGTTGTGTTTATGTTGTGTATATGTTGTGTATATGTTGTGTTTATGTTGTGTATATGTTGTGTTTATGTTGTGTATATGTTGTGTTTATGTTGTGTTTATGTTGTGTTTGTTGTGTATATGTTGTGTATATGTTGTGTTTATGTTGTGTATATGTTGTGTTTATGTTGTGTATATGTTGTGTTTATGTTGTGTATACGTTGTGTATACGTTGTGTTTATGTTGTGTATATGTTGTGTATATGTTGTGTTTATGTTGTGTTTATGTTGTGTTTATGTTGTGTATATGTTGTGTATATGTTGTGTTTATGTTGTGTATATGTTGTGTTTATGTTGTGTATATGTTGTGTTTATGTTGTGTTTATGTTGTGTTTATGTTGTGTATATGTTGTGTTTATGTTGTGTATATGTTGTGTATATGTTGTGTTTATGTTGTGTATGTTGTGTTTATGTTGTGTATATGTTGTGTATATGTTGTGTTTATGTTGTGTATATGTTGTGTTTATGTTGTGTATATGTTGTGTTTATGTTGTGTTTATGTTGTGTTTGTTGTGTATATAATATGTTGTGTTTATGTTGTGTATATGTTGTGTTTATGTTGTGTATATGTTGTGTATATGTTGTGTTTATATTGTGTTTATGTTGTGTTTATGTTGTGTATATGTTGTGTTTATATTGTGTATATGTTGTGTATATGTTGTGTTTATATTGTGTTTATGTTGTGTTTATGTTGTGTATATGTTGTGTATATGTTGTGTATATGTTGTGTTTATATTGTGTTTATGTTGTGTTTATGTTGTGTATATGTTGTGTTTATATTGTGTATATGTTGTGTATATGTTGTGTTTATATTGTGTTTATGTTGTGTTTATGTTGTGTATATGTTGTGTATATGTTGTGTTTATATTGTGTTTATGTTGTGTTTATGTTGTGTATATGTTGTGTTTATATTGTGTATATGTTGTGTATATGTTGTGTTTATGTTGTGTATATGTTGTGTTTATGTTGTGTATATGTTGTGTTTATGTTGTGTATATGTTGTGTTTATGTTGTGTATATGTTGTGTTTATGTTGTGTATATGTTGTGTTTATATTGTGTTGTTTATGTTGTGTTTATGTTGTGCTTATGTTGTGTATATATGTTTAAAGTGATAAATGTGGATTAGCTAACACAACGTGCCATTGGAACACAATAATATGGTTGCTGATAATGGGCCACTTTAATCAGCCGTTTCCAGCTACAATAGTCATTTACAACATTAACAATGTCTACACTGTATTTCTGATCAATTTGATGTTATTTTAAAATGGACAAAAAAAGGTGCTTTTCTTTCAAAAACAAGGACATTTCTATAGTGTGTATATATAGTCTACAATTTCTAAGTGACCCGAACGGTGGTGTACTGTATATATTGGGTATATATAGTCTAGTGAGTGTGTATATAGTGTGTATATTTAGTCTAGTGAGTGTGTATATAGTGTGTATATATAGTCTAGTGAGTGTGTATATAGTGTGTATATATAGTCTAGTGAGTGTATATATATAGTCTAGTGAGTGTGTATATAGTGTGTATATATAGTCTAGTGAGTGTGTATATAGTGTGTATATATAGTCTAGTGAGTGTATATATATAGTCTAGTGAGTGTGTATATAGTGTGTATATATAGTCTAGTGAGTGTGTATATAGTCTAGTGAGTGTGTATATAGTCTAGTGAGTGTGTATATATTGTGTATATATAGTCTAGTGAGTGTGTATATAGTGTGTATATATAGTCTAGTGAGTGTGTATATAGTGTGTATATATAGTCTAGTGAGTGTGTATATAGTGTGTATATATAGTCTAGTGAGTGTATATATATAGTCTAGTGAATGTGTATATAGTGTGTATATATAGTCTAGTGAGTGTGTATATATAGTCTAGTGAGTGTATATATAGTCTAGTGAGTGTGTATATAGTGTGTACACGGTTGAAGTCAGAAGTTTACAGTACACCTTAGCCAAATATATTTAAACTCAGTTTTTCACTATTCCTGACATTTAATCCTAGTAAAAATTCCCTGTCTTAGGTCAGTTAGGATCACCACTTTATTTTAAGAATGTGAAATGTCAGAATAATAGTAGAGAATGATTTATTTCAGCTTTTATTTCTCACATCACATTCCCAGTGGGTCAGAAATGTACATACACTCAATTAGTATTTAGTAGCATTGCCTTTACATTGTTTAACTTGGGACAAACGTTTCAAGTAGCCTTTCACAAGCTTCCCACTATAAGTTGGGTGAATTTTGGCCCATTCCTCCTGACAGAGCTGGTGTAACTGAGTCAGGTTTGTAGGCCTCCTTGCCGCAGACGGTTTTTCAGTTCTGCCCAAACATTTTCTATAGGATTGAGGTCAGGGCTTTGTGATGGCCACTCCAATACCTTGACTTTGTTGTCCTTAAGCCATTTTGCCACAACTTTGGAAGTATGCTTGGGGTCATTGTCCATTTGGAAGACCCATTTGCGACCAAGCTTTAACTTCTGGACAGATGTCTTGAGATGTTGCTTCAGTATATCCACATAATGTTCCTGCCTCATGATGCTATCTATTTTGTTAAGTGCACCAGTCCCTCCTGCAGCAAAGCACCCACACAACATGATGTTGCCACCCCCGTGCTTCACGGTTGGGATGGTGTTCTTCGGCTTGCAAGCCTCCCCCTTTTTCCTCCAAACATAACAATGGTCATTATGGCCAAACAGTTCTATTTTTGTTTCATCAGACCAGAGGACATTTCTCCACAAAGTACGATCTTTGTCCCCATGTGCAGTTGCAAAACGTAGTCTGGCTTTATTATGGCGGTTTTGGAGCAGTGGATTCTTCCTTGCGGAGCGGCCTTGCAGGTTATGTCGATATAGGACTCGTTTTACTGTGGATATAGATACTTTTGTACCCGTTTCCTCCAGCATCTTCACAAGGTCCTTTGCTGTTGTTCTGGGATTGATTTGCACTTTTCACACCAAAGTACCTTCATCTATAGGAGACAGAACGCGTCTCCTTCCTGAGCGGTATGACGGCTGCGTGGTCCCATGGTGTTTATACTTGCGTATTATTGTTTGTACAGATTAACGTGGTACCTTCAGGCATTTGGAAATTGCTACCAAGGATGAACCAGACTTGTGGAGGTCCACAATTTTTTACTGAGATCTTGGCTGATTTCTTTTGATTTTCCCATGATGTCAAGCAGAGGCACTGAGTTTGAAGGTAGGCCTTGAAATACATCCACAGATACACTTCCAATTGACTCAAATTATGTTAATTAGCCTATCAGAAGCTTCTAAAGCCAAGACATCATTTTCTGGAATTTTCCAATCTGTTTAAGGGCACAGGCAACTTAGTGTATGTAAACTTCTGACCCACTGGAATTGTGATACAGTGAAATAATCTGTCTGTAAAACAATTGTTGGAAAAATTACTTGTGTCATGCACAAAGTAGATGTCCTAACCGACTTGCCAAAACTATAGTTTGTTGTTTGTGGTTGAAAAACAACCAGAAGCGCCATGTGTACTACCTTCTCTTCCCCTAGTAACCCCGGTGGACCAGAACTTCCAATGATCTGTTCACATTGTTGATGTGCAGCAGCTGATTGGTCGGAGATCGATCAGACTCTACTCCACCACAACAGACACGACGACCTGACATATTAATACCTCTAAAGAAACTCTCATTAGGAGGTCAAAGGGTGAGAATACTGGAAAGTCCATGTAGAGGACTGCAAAACAAACTAAAACCCAATAAATATATATATATATATATAAAAAATATGTTTTCTGTGATTTACTTGCATTTGTTAAATATATAATACTTAAAAGCATCTTAATCAGTCCTCTCAGAGAAGATGTTAAGGGAGAAACACTCGTAGGAGCCCAGGCTACAAAGTTCTAGAAACCTGTTTGGTGGGTGTGCTGCCCAAACCATTTCGTCACATCTGAAATAGAAAAATTCTTGCCTGATATGTACTGCTTGTGTCTCCGCCTCAGACAAGTCACAGCAAGCTGACTGGAGACAGAGGTAGAAGTGTTCACAGCAAGCTGACTGGAGACAGAGGTAGAAGTGTTCACAGCAAGCTGACTGGAGACAGAGGGAGAAGTGTTCACAGCAAGCTGACTGGAGACAGAGGTAGAAGTGTTCACAGCAAGCTGACTGGAGACAGAGGTAGAAGTGTTCACAGCAAGCTGACTGGAGACAGAGGGAGAAGTGTTCACAGCAAGCTGACTGGAGACAGAGGTAGAAGTGTTCACAGCAAGCTGACTGGAGACAGAGGTAGAAGTGTTCACAGCAAGCTGACTGGAGACAGAGGTAGAAGTGTTCACAGCAAGCTGACTGGAGACAGAGGTAGAAGTGTTCACAGCAAGCTGACTGGAGACAGAGGTAGAAGTGTTCACAGCAAGCTGACTGGAGACAGAGGTAGAAGTGTTCACAGCAAGCTGACTGGAGACAGAGGTAGAAGTGTTCACAGCAAGCTGACTGGAGACAGAGGGAGAAGTGTTCACAGCAAGCTGACTGGAGACAGAGGTAGAAGTGTTCACAGCAAGCTGACTGGAGACAGAGGTAGTAGTGTTCACAGCAAGCTGACTGGAGACAGAGGTAGAAGTGTTCACAGCAAGCTGACTGGAGACAGAGGTAGAAGTGTTCACAGCAAGCTGACTGGAGACAGAGGTAAAGTGTTCACAGCAAGCTGACTGGAGACAGAGGTGAAGTGTTCACAGCAAGCTGACTGGAGACAGAGGGAATGTTTCACAGCAAGCTGACTGGAGACATTAGAAGTGTTATAGAAGCTGACTGGAGACAGAGGTCAAATGTGTTCACAGCAAGCTGACTGGAGACAGAGGTAAAACAGCAAGCTGACTGGAGACAGAGGGAGAAGTGTTTGAAAAGCTGACTGGAGACAGAGGGAGAAGTTTCACAGCAAGCTGACTGGACAGAGGTAGATAGTTTAGAAAACAGAATTGAAGTGTTCACAGCAAGCTGACTGGAGACAGAGGTAGAAGTGTTCACAGCAAGCTGACTGGAGACAGAGGTAGAAGAATGTTCACAGCAAGCTGACTGGAGACAGAGGTAGAAGTGTTCACAGCAAGCTGACTGGAGACAGAGGTAGAAGTGTTCACAGCAAGCTGACTGGAGACAGAGGGAGCTGTTCACAGCAAGCTGACTGGAGACAGAGGTAGAACTGTTCCCAGCAAGCTGACTGGAGACAGAGGTACAAGTGTTCACAGCAAGCTGACTGAGACAGAGGTGAAGTGTTCACAGCAAGCTGACTGGAGACAGAGGTAGAAGTGTTCAAGCAAGCTGACTGGAGACAGAGGTAAAGTGTTCACAGCAAGCTGACTGGAGACAGAGGTAGAAGTGTTCACAGCAAGCTGACTGGAGACAGAGGGAGAAGTGTTCACAGCAAGCTGACTGGAGACAGAGGTGGTGTTCCAGCAAGCTGACTGGAGACAGAGGGAGAAGTGTTCACAGCAAGCTGACTGGAGACAGAGGGAGAAGTGTTCACAGCAAGCTGACTGGAGACAGAGGTAGAAGTGTTCACAGCAAGCTGACTGGAGACAGAGGTAGAAGTGTTCACAGCAAGCTGACTGGAGACAGAGGTAGAAGTGTTCACAGCAAGCTGACTGGAGACAGAGGGAGAAGTGTTCACAGCAAGCTGACTGGAGACAGAGGTAGAAGTGTTCACAGCAAGCTGACTGGAGACACACTTAAATCACTGATTGCTGTTCCCCTTAATACAGAATGTTTGGTAATGCTTCACATTAAGACATTTATAGACAGTACGTTACAAGTTCAAATGTGTTCAGATATTGTTAATAAAACAGTAATAAACCATTGTTTGAAACTGTTGAAACATTTTACAGTAGGAGTAATAGTTTAGAAAACAGAATTGACATTTTATAGTAAAAGAGCTGAGTGTTTTTTCTAATGACCATAAAAATAGGATCCTTTGTTTCTGTACCTACCGTTGTTGACCTTGTTGGGCCAGTGGAGTGAGTCTGCTGTTCAAGTCGTACACACTGGATCTCACTCAACTGGCCCCCAACAACAATCAACACACACACCTCTGATCAACTGGCTCCCAACAACAATCAACACACACACCTCTGATCAACTGGCCCCCAACAACAATCAACACACACACCTCTGATCAACTGGCCCCCAACAACAATCAACACACACACCTCTGATCAACTGGCCCAACAACAATCAACACACACACCTCTGATCAACTGGCCCCCAACAACAATCAACACACACACCTCTGATCAACTGGCCCCCAACAACAATCAACACACACACCTCTGATCAACTGGCCCAACGACAATCAACACACACACCTCTGATCAACTGGCCCAACGACAATCAACACACACACCTCTGATCAACTGGCCCCCAACAACAATCAACACACACACCTCTGATCAACTGGCCCAACGACAATCAACACACACACCTCTGATCAACTGGCCCCCAACAACAATCAACACACACACCTCTGATCAACTGGCCCCCAACAACAATCAACACACACACCTCTGATCAACTGGCCCCCAACAACAATCAACACACACACCTCTGATCAACTGGCCCAACAACAATCAACACACACACCTCTGATCAACTGGCCCCCAACAACAATCAACACACACACCTCTGATCAACTGGCCCCCAACAACAATCAACACACACACCTCTGATCAACTGGCCCCCAACAACAATCAACACACACACCTCTGATCAACTGGCCCCCAACAACAACAATCAACACACACACCTCTGATCAACTGGCCCCCAACAACAATCAACACACACACCTCTGATCAACTGGCCCAACGACAATCAACACACACACCTCTGATCAACTGGCCCCCAACAACAATCAACACACACACCTCTGATCAACTGGCCCCCAACAACAATCAACACACACACCTCTGATCAACTGGCCCCCAACAACAATCAACACACACACCTCTGATCAACTGGCCCCCAACAACAATCAACACACACACACCTCTGATCAACTGGCCCAACAACAATCAACACACACACCTCTGATCAACTGGCCCCCAACAACAATCAACACACACACCTCTGATCAACTGGCCCCCAACAACAATCAACACACACACCTCTGATCAACTGGCCCCCAACAACAATCAACACACACACCTCTGATCAACTGGCCCCCAACAACAATCAACACACACACCTCTGATCAACTGGCCCCCAACAACAATCAACACACACACACCTCTGATCAAGTTGAATTGAATGGTATTGAAAAGACTGTTGCCGTTGCACCACACAAACGGGTTTCACATCTTATCCTTTAGACAAGAGGTAACTTGTGACCCCCTAGAGGACAATCCGCAACAAACGGCGTCACCTTTCAGAAACGGAACTAAACGTGAGGACAGAATGACTTTATTTTGCTTCATCATTATCAAGATTAGTTTACACACTGACACACATCAGTATACAATCCTATTGGTATCATTGTGTACAATACAATGGTACCAATACGATACACAATACATTGTGTACAATCATTGTGTACAATATATACACACACCGCACAATTTTTCAGGAAAATAAATATATTTATTCAATACAAAAATAATCTCTATCAATTAAAGGCCAAAACCAAATAGCAAAGCCTGGCTGTATATAAGACTGAAGCTATAATGTGTAAATAAGTCAATATAAGTACTGTCATTTGATAATGGACTTATTCACAGTCCTGGGTTGTGAAGTCTTCATCCCAGCAGAGAGAGTTAGTGGTGGTGCTGAAACTCGGGGAGGGTTATTATAAAGATATTTTTGCAGCAGTGTATAAGGTTGGAGTGAAGCACAAGCTGACAGAGTGACATTCAGGCGGCCATATTGGACCGTTGTGTCAGAATCTCCTCTGGGTTCTCGGGCGGTTGTCGGTGGAGACCGTGCGGTGTTTACGGTGGGCAGCACCCGTCCCTTCCTCTGTCTGGGAGGAGACAGGAAACGGTCATGTTTAACAACACTCAGAGTCAACGATCATCTACAAATGAATTCAAATCAATCACAAGTGTTGGTACAAACATTTATTCTTTCAAAACCACAGAGATACTCACAAAGGGCGCTTCACCACATAGGAAAGCTTTATCTGCAGGGCTGCCTCCAGCTGAGGCCTGCACATCTGCAATGTATCACAATATCATGTCAGAGAGCGAGTAGGGGGTGGAGACGAGACCACTGGAAAACTCTGGGCTCTAGTTAGGGTCCCTAGACATGGGCAGTAACAAGCTGATCAAAGTTGGGTTCGTTGCAGGGTTGTACTCACATTGCAGCCGACGATTGAGTCGATTCAGGGACAGCAGCACTTTCTGCTCCTCCAGGGAGATGTTGGTGATGGTGGAGACCTGGCCCTGCTCTTGGGCTTGGTGTCCCCGGGCTTGGTGCCCCTGGTGCCCCCGGGCGTGGTGCCCCTGGCTGTGGCTGGTAGTGATCGATTGGCCCTGGTGCTGGCTGTGACCTCCACCTGGCTCTAGCCTCTGGGATGGCACCGTCTCCTTGGCAAACACTATATCACTGTCTGCCAGCAGGCCTTCACTGTGGGCCTCCACTTCTGCATACTCTGAACCAAAAAGCACAGTCAATCCAGTCAGCACAGACCACACAGTCAATCCAGGCAGCACAGACCACACAGTCACAACTGTCAAAACAGTCAACACGGTCACTGTCAAAATAGTCAATACAGACAACACAGTCAGTATAGTCAACACAGACAGTATAGTCAACACAGACAACACAGTCAGTATAGTCAATACAGACAACACCGTCAGTATAGTCAACACAGACAGTATAGTCAACACAGACAACACAGTCAGTATAGTCAATACAGACAACACCGTCAGTATAGTCAACACAGACAACACAGTCAGTATAGTCAATACAGACAACACCGTCAGTATAGTCAACACAGACAACACAGTCAGTATAGTCAATACAGACAGTATAGTCAACACAGACAACACAGTCAGTATAGTCAACACAGACAGTATAGTCAACACAGACAACACCGTCAGTAGAGTCAACACAGACAACACCGTCAGTATAGTCAATACAGACAACACCGTCAGTATAGTCAATACAGACAACACCGTCAGTATAGTCAATACAGACAACACCGTCAGTATAGTCAATACAGACAACACCGTCAGTATAGTCAATACAGACAACACCGTCAGTATAGTCAATACAGACAACACCATCAGTATAGTCAACACAGACAACACAGTCATCGCAGTCTACATAGACATCAAGGTCAACAAATATATAACAAAGTCAACACAGTAAAGACAGTCAACATAGTAAAGACAGTCAACATAGTAATTACAGTCAACACAGTAAAGACAGTCAACACAGTAAAGACAGTCAGCATAGTAATCACAGTCAACACAGTAAAGACAGTCAACACGGTCAAGACAGTCAACACAGTAAAGACAGTCAACACAGTAAAGACAGTCAACACAGTCAGCACAGTAAAGACAGTCAACATAGTAATCACAGTCAGCACAGTAAAGACAGTCAACACAGTAAAGACAGCCAACACAGTAAAGACAGTCAACACAGTAATGACAGTCAACACAGTAATGACAGTCAACACACACACGTATTTTGTCTCCATGTGTCTATCGCCGATCAGAACATTGACCGATTAGCAACTAGCTGTCCTCTCAAGAGGAAGCTTCTAAAAACTAAAAACAATTGTTCAAATAAATTATGCAAAAGAGATGGCAAACATGTTAAGCTGCTCAGCTGATTGGTTGACATACAGTAAATTGAGAAATGTAAACAACAAAAAAAATCACAAAAAGAGGATAAATGATATAAAACACAATGGGAAAAACCTTTGGAGTACCGTAAATCATGACAACACAAACCTTTGGAGTACCGTAAATCATGACAACACAAACCTTTGGAGTACCGTAAATCATGACAACACAAACCTTTGGAGTACCGTAAATCATGACAACACAAACCTTTGGAGTACCGTAAATCATGACAACACAAACCTTTGGAGTACCGTAAATCATTACAACACAAATCTTTGGCTATGGCCAATCATTTCAATCACCATTTCCCTGGGAAAGTGGACAAACTGAAAGTGAAGTGAATTGACAACACTGAACAGTGAGCCATCATAGTTTTGTATAAAATATCTAATAATGAAAGAGAAGGATCGCTGTTCTGAATTTGGTCACGTTTGTGTGGAAGAGGTGGAAAACCTATTGTTATCCATCAATAATGATGAGCCACCAGGTATAGACAACCTAGATGGTAAACTATAGACAACCTAGATGGTCAACTATTGTTATCTATCAATAATGATGAGCCACCAGGTATAGACAACCTAGATGGTAAACTATAGACAACCTAGATGGTCAACTATTGTTATCTATCAATAATGATGAGCCACCAGGTATAGACAACCTAGATGGTAAACTATAGACAACCTAGATGGTAAACTATAGAGAATGGTAGCAGACTGTATTACCACCAGGTATAGACAACCTAGATGGTAAACTATAGAGAATGGTAGCAGACTGTATTACCACCAGGTATAGACAACCTAGATGGTCAACTATAGAGAATGGTAGCAGACTGTATAGACAACCTAGATGGTAAACTATAGAGAATGGTAGCAGACTGTATTGCCACCCCTATTGACCATATCTTTAACCAAAGCCTAAAGGAGTGTCTGTCCACAGGCGTGGAAGGACCTAAAGGATTTCCACTGCTTAAAAATAGTAAAGCACCCTTTGCTGGCCCCAACAGCCGCCCAATCAGTTTGCTGCCTGTTCTTAGTAAACAGATGGAGACGACACAATGCTAACCGCTAACTTTCAGCTTATAGAGGAGAACACTCCACTTGCACTGCACTGACTCAGATGACTGCTGATTGTTTAAAAGACATGGCTAATATGATGATAGTTGGAGCTGTTATTGTTAGATTTCAGTGCAGCCTTTGATGTTATTGATCATAAATTGTTACTAAAAAAAAATCCACTTTTCTATGGCTTTACACCACCTGTCATCACATGGTTGGTTATTTAGCAATAGAACCCAGAGAGTATTCTTTAATAGAAGCTTCTCTAACATCATATGTACAGTGCGGTGTCCCTCAGGGTAATTTCCTTGAGCCGTTACTCTTCTCCAGATTTACAAATGATTTGCCGCTGGTCTTACAGACAGCTAGAATGACGGATGTATGAGGATGTTTCCACACTCTTACAGGCAGCAGGAATGACGGATGTATGAGGATGTTTCCACACTCTTAGAGGCAGCTAGAATGACGGATGTATGAGGATGTTTACACACTCTACACGTCAGCACCCAAAGCCAACGAGCTACCTGGAATTCTAAATAAGGAGTTACAGTCAATTAATAATGAATAAATACATCTCAGACTAAAAGCATTGTACCTGGTTCAAAACATTCTCTAAGACCTAAACCGGTGTTGTACATAAAAGGGTGTGACCATTGAACAAGTTGAGGAAGCTAAACTCCTAGGAGTAACATTGGATGGTCAATTATCATAGTAATATTGGCAAAGTTGTTTTGAAGATGGGGAGAGACGTCTGTAAAAAGAAAAATCTGCATTTTATTTTTTACAAAAAACAACTGTACTAGGTTCAGCCTCTGGTATATTCCCCATCTTGATTACAGTCCAGAAATATGGTCAAGTGCAGCAAGGAAAGACCCAGAAAAGCTTCAGCTGGCTGAAAACAAAGCACCACACCTTGCCCTTAACTGCACACACAGAAGTAACATCAACAACATGAATGAGAGTCTTTCCTGGTTGAGGGTTGACAAGAGATTAACTGCTTCTCTTTATTGTTTTTATGAGAAATAATACTGTGATGAAAATGTCATATTGTCTGCATTATCAAATAACATTCAGCTCAGACACCCATACATACCCCACTAGACCTACCACCAGGGGTCTCTTCAGACACCCATACATACCCCACTAGACCTACCACCAGGGGTCTCTTCAGACACCCATACATACCCCACTAGACCTACCACCAGGGGTCTCTTCAGACACCCATACATACCCCACTAGACCTACCACCAGGGTCTCTTCAGACACCCATACATACCCCACTAGACCTACCACCAGGGGTCTCTTCAGACACCCATACATACCCCACTAGACCTACCACCAGGGGTCTCTTCAGACACCCATACATACCCCACTAGACCTACCACCAGGGGTCTCTTCAGACACCCATACATACCCCACTAGACCTACCACCAGGGGTCTCTTCAGACACCCATACATACCCCACTAGACCTACCACCAGGGGTCTCTTCAGACACCCATACATACCCCACTAGACCTACCACCAGGGGTCTCTTCAGACACCCATACATACCCCACTAGACCTACCACCAGGGGTCTCTTCAGACACCCATACATACCCCACTAGACCTACCACCAGGGGTCTCTTCAGACACCCATACATACCCCACTAGACCTACCACCAGGGGTCTCTTCAGACACCCATACATACCCCACTAGACCTACCACCAGGGGTCTCTTCAGACACCCATACATACCCCACTAGACCTACCACCAGGGGTCTCTTCAGACACCCATACATACCCCACTAGACCTACCACCAGGGGTCTCTTCAGACACCCATACATACCCCACTAGACATGCCACCAGGGGTCTCTTCAGACACCCATACATACCCCACTAGACCTACCACCAGGGGTCTCTTCAGACACCCATACATACCCCACTAGACCTACCACCAGGGGTCTCTTCAGACACTCATACATACCCCACTAGACATGCCACCAGGGGTCTCTTCAGACACCCATACATACCCCACTAGACATGCCACCAGGGGTCTCTTCACATTCCCCAAGTCCAAAACGAACTCACGGCAACACACAGTATTATACCAACTAGACATGCCACCAGGGGTCTCTTTACAGTCCCCAAGTCCAAAACGAACTCACAGCAACAGACAGTTTTATACAGAGCCGCGATCACATGGAACTCACTACCATCTCCAGTTACTCAAGCAAACAGTAACATTACCTTTAAAACACAGATTAAAAAACAACTAATTGAACAACATTTATTAACAACAAGCTTGCCATAAAAAAGGGTTATTGACTCACATTTCAGCTTTTACATTTTTATTAATTTGTAAAAATGTAAAAAACATAATTCCACTTTGACATTATGTGGTATTGTGTGTAGGCCAGTGCCAAACACATCTCAATTTAATACATTTTCAATTCAGGCTGTAACACATCAAAATGTGGGAAAAGTCAAGGGGTGAGACTACTTTGTGAAGTTGCTGTAGATCATAGAATTTCCTCAGCTATCAGTGCTGTGTTACTTGTCATGTTTTGTGCTTTAGTGCTTTGTTTCATGTTTTGTGTTTTCTGAGGACCCCAGGAAGAGTAGCTGCTGCTTCCGCAAAGGCTAACGGAGATCCCAATAACACATAAACACAGTGAACATAGACAATACAGTCAGCACAGTCAACATGGACAATACAGTCAGCACAGTCAACATGGACAATACAGTCAGCACAGTCAACATGGACAATACAGTCAACATGGACAATACAGTCAGCACAGTCAACATGGACAACACAGTCAACATGGACAATACAGTCAGCACAGTCAACATGGACAATACAGTCAGCACAGTCAACACGGACAATACAGTCTGCACAGTCAACACGGACAATACAGTCAGCACAGTCAACATGGACAATACAGTCAGCACAGTCAACATGGACAATACAGTCAGCACAGTCAACATGGACAATACAGTCAGCACAGTCAACATGGACAATACAGTCAGCACAGTCAACACAGACAACACAGTCAACATGGACAACACAGTCAGCACAGTCAACATGGACAATACAGTCAGCACAGTCAGCACAGTCAACATGGACAATACAGTCAGCACAGTCAACATGGACAATACAGTCAGCACAGTCAACATGGACAATACAGTCAGCACAGTCAACATGGACAACACAGTCAACATGGACAACACAGTCAGCACAGTCATCATGGACAATACAGTCAGCACAGTCAACATGGACAATACAGTCAGCAAAGTCAACATGGACAATACAGTCAGCACAGTCAACATGGACAACACAGTCAACATGGACAACACAGTCAGCACAGTCAACATGGACAATACAGTCAGCACTGTCAACATGGACAATACAGTCAACATGGACAACACAGTCAGCACAGTCAACATGGACAATACAGTCAGCACAGTCAACATGGACAATACAGTCAACATGACAATACAGTCAGCACAGTCAACATGGACAATACAGTCAGCACAGTCAACATGGACAACACAGTCAGCACAGTCAACATGGACAATACAGTCAGCACTGTCAACATGGACAATACAGTCAGCACAGTCAACATGGACAACACAGTCAGCACAGTCAACATGGACAATACAGTCAGCACAGTCAACATGGACAATACAGTCAGCACAGTCAACATGGACAACACAGTCCGCACAGTCAACATGGACAATACAGTCAGCACTGTCAACATGGACAATACAGTCAGCACAGTCAACATGGACAACACAGTCAGCACAGTCAACATGGACAATACAGTCAGCACAGTCAACATGGACAATACAGTCAACATGACAATACAGTCAGCACAGTCAACATGGACACTACAGTCAGCACAGTCAACATGGACAATACACTCAGCACAGTCAACATGGACAATACAGTCAGCACAGTCAACATGGACAATACAGTCGTCACAGTCAACATAGACAATACAGTCAACACAGTCAACATGGACAATACAGTCAACATGGACAATACAGTCAGCACAGTCAACATGGACAATACAGTCAGCACAGTCAACATGGACAATACAGTCAGCACAGTCAACATGGACAATACAGTCAGCAAAGTCGACACAGAAATACAGTCGACATAGACAATACAGTCAGCACAGTCAACATGGACACTACAGTCAGCACAGTCAACATGGACAATACACTCAGCACAGTCAACATGGACAATACAGTCAGCACAGTCAACATGGACAATACAGTCAGCACAGTCAACATGGACACTACAGTCAGCACAGTCAACATGGACAATACAGTCAACATGGACAGCACAGTCAACATGGACAATACAGTCAGCACAGTCAACATGGACAATGCAGTCAACATGGACAGCACAGTCAACATGGACAATACAGTCAGCACAGTCAACATGGACAATACAGTCAACATGGACAGCACAGTCAACATGGACAATACAGTCAGCACGGTCAACTTGGACAATACAGTCATCACAGTCAACATGGACAATACAGTCAGCATAGACAATACAGTCAGCACAGTCAACATGGACAATACAGTCAGCATGGACAATACAGTCAGCACAGTCAACATGGACAATACAGTCAGAAAAGTCAACACAGAAATACAGTCAACATAGACAATACAGTCAGCACAGTCAACATGGACACTACAGTCAGTACAGTCAACATGGACACTACAGTCAGCACAGTCAACATGGACACTACAGTCAGCACAGTCAACATGGACACTACAGTCAGCACAGTCAACATGGACAATACAGTCAGCACAGTCAACATGGACAATACAGTCAACATGGACAGCACAGTCAACATGGACAATACAGTCAGCACAGTCAACATGGACAATACAGTCAACATGGACAGCACAGTCAACATGGACAGCACAGTCAACATGGACAATACAGTCAGCACAGTCAACATGGACAATACAGTCAGCACAGTCAACATGGACAATACAGTCAGCACAGTCAACTTGGACAATACAGTCATCACAGTCAACATGGACAATACAGTCAGCACAGTCAACAAGGAACAATACAGTCAGCACAGTCAACATAGACAATACAGTCATCACAGTCAACATGGACAATACAGTCAGCACAGTCAACATGGACAATACAGTCAATATGGACAGCACAGTCAACATGGACAATACAGTCAGCACAGTCAACATGGACAATAGTCAGCACAGTCAACATGGACAATACAGTCAACATGGACAATACAGTCAGCACAGTCAATGTGGACAATACAGTCAACATGGACAATACAGTCACGTCAACGGGACAATACAGTCAGCACGGTCAACTTGGACAATACAGTCATCACACAGTCAACATAGACAATACAGTCAGCACAGTCAACATGGACAATACAGTCAGCACAGTCAACATGGACAATACAGTCAGCACAGTCAACATGGACAATACAGTCAACGTGGACAGCACAGTCAACATGGACAATACAGTCAGCACAGTCAACGTGGACAGCACAGTCAACATGGACAATACAGTCAGCACAGTCAACGTGGACAATACAGTCAGCACAGTCAACAAGGAACAATACAGTCAGCACAGTCAACATGGACAATACAGTCAGCACAGTCAACATGGACAATACAGTCAGCACAGTCAACATGGACAATACAGTCAGCAAAGTCGACACAGAAATACAGTCAACATAGACAATACAGTCAGCACAGTCAACATGGACACTACAGTCAGTACAGTCAACATGGACACTACAGTCAGCACAGTCAACATGGACACTACAGTCAGCACAGTCAACATGGACACTACAGTCAGCACAGTCAACATGGACAATACAGTCAGCACAGTCAACATGGACAATACAGTCAACATGGACAGCACAGTCAACATGGATAATACAGTCAGCACAGTCAACATGGACAATACAGTCAACATGGACAGCACAGTCAACATGGACAGCACAGTCAACATGGACAATACAGTCAGCACAGTCAACATGGACAATACAGTCAGCACAGTCAACATGGACAATACAGTCAGCACAGTCAACTTGGACAATACAGTCATCACAGTCAACATGGACAATACAGTCAGCACAGTCAACAAGGAACAATACAGTCAGCACAGTCAACATAGACAATACAGTCATCACAGTCAACATGGACAATACAGTCAGCACAGTCAACATGGACAATACAGTCAATATGGACAGCACAGTCAACATGGACAATACAGTCAGCACAGTCAACATAGACAATACAGTCAACACAGTCAACATGGACAATACAGTCAACATGGACAATACAGTCAGCACAGTCAACGTGGACAATACAGTCAGCACGGTCAACGTGGACAATACAGTCAGCACGGTCAACTTGGACAATACAGTCATAACAGTCAACATAGACAATACAGTCAGCACAGTCAACATGGACAATACAGTCAGCACAGTCAACATGGACAATACAGTCAGCACAGTCAACATGGACACTACAGTCAGCACAGTCAACATGGACACTACAGTCAGCACAGTCAACGTGGACAGCACAGTCAACATGGACAATACAGTCAGCACAGTCAACGTGGACAATACAGTCAGCACGGTCAACGTGGACAATACCGTCAGCACAGTCAACATGAACAATACAGTCAGCACAGTCAACATGGACAATACAGTCCACACAGTCAACATGGACAGCACAGTCAACATGGACAATACAGTCAGCACAGTCAACATGGACAATACAGTCAGCACAGTCAACATGGACAATACAGCCAACATGGACATTAGTCAGCACAGTCAACATGGACAATACAGTCAGCACAGTCAACATGGACAATACAGTCAGCACAGTCAACATGGACAATACAGTCAGCACAGTCAACATGGACAATACAGTCAACATGGACATTACAGTCAGCACAGTCAACATGGACAATACAGTCAGCACAGTCAACATGGACAATACAGTCAGCTCAGTCAACATGGACAATACAGTCAGCACGGTCAACGTGGACAATACCGTCAGCACAGTCAACATGAACAATATCAGCACAGTCAACATGGACAATACAGTCCACACAGTCAACATGGACAGCACAGTCAACATGGACAATACAGTCAGCACAGTCAACATGGACAATACAGTCAGCACAGTCAACATGGACAATACAGCCAACATGGACATTAGTCAGCACAGTCAACATGGACAATACAGTCAGCACAGTCAACATGGACAATACAGTCAGCACAGTCAACATGGACAATACAGTCAGCACAGTCAACATGGACAATACAGTCAACATGGACAATACAGTCAGCACAGTCAACATGGACAATACAGTCAGCACAGTCAACATGGACAATACAGTCAGCACAGTCAACATGGACAATACAGTCAGCACAGTCAACATGGACAATACAGTCAGCACAGTCAACATGGACAATACAGTCAGCACAGTCAACATGGACAATACAGTCAACATGGACAATACAGTCAGCACAGTCAACATGGACAATACAGTCAGCACAGTCAACATGGACAATACAGTCAGCACAGTCAACATGGACAATACAGTCAGCACAGTCAACATGGACAATACAGTCAGCACAGTCAACATGGACAATACAGTCAGCACAGTCAACATGGACAATACAGTCAACATGGACAATACAGTCAGCACAGTCAACATGGACAATACAGTCAGCACAGTCAACATGGACAATACAGTCAGCACAGTCAACATGGACAATACAGTCAGCACAGTCAACATGGACAATACAGTCAACATGGACAGCACAGTCAACATGGACAATACAGTCAGCACAGTCAACATGGACAATACAGTCAGCACAGTCAACATGGACAATACAGTCAGCACAGTCAACATGGACAATACAGTCAACATGGACAATACAGTCAGCACAGTCAACATGGACAATACAGTCAGCACAGTCAACATGGACAATACAGTCAGCACAGTCAACATGGACAATACAGTCAGCACAGTCAACATGGACAATACAGTCAGCACAGTCAACATGGACACTACAGTCAGCACAGTCAACATGGACACTACAGTCAGCACAGTCAACGTGGACAATACAGTCAGCACGGTCAACGTGGACAATACAGTCAGCACGGTCAACGTGGACAATACAGTCATCACAGTCAACTTGGACAATACAGTCATCACAGTCAACATAGACAATACAGTCATCACAGTCAACATGGACAATACCGTCAGCACAGTCAACATGGACAATACAGTCAGCACAGTCAACATGGACAATACAGTCCACACAGTCAACATGGACAGCACAGTCAACATGGACAATACAGTCAGCACAGTCAACATGGACAATACAGTCAGCATGGTCAACATGGACAATACAGTCAGCACAGTCAACATGGACAATACAGTCAACATAGTGAACATGGACAATACAGTCAGCAAAGTTGACACAGAAATACAGTCAACATAGACAATACAGTCAGTACAGTCAACATAGACAATACAGTCAGTACAGTCAACATGGACAATACAGTCAGCACAGTCAACACAGAAATCACAGTCATCATAGACAATACAGTCAACATAGAAATCACAGTCAACATAGACAATACAGTCAACATAGAAATCACAGTCAACATAGACAATACAGTCAGCACAGTCAACATGGACAATAGTCAGCACAGTCAACATGGACAATACAGTCAACACAGTCAACATGGACAATACAGTCAGCACAGTCAACATGGACAATACAGTCAGCACAGTCAACATGGACAATACAGTCAGCTCAGTCAACATGGACAATACAGTCAGCACAGTCAACATGGACAATGCAGTCAACATGGACAATACAGTCAACACAGTCAACATAGTCAACACAGTCAACATGGACAGCACAGTCAACATGGACAATACAGTCATCACAGTCAACATGGACAATACAGTCTACATAGAAATATCAAAACAGTCAACATAGACAATACAGTCAGCACAGTCAACATGGACAATACAGTCAACATAGTCAACACAGACAATACAGTCAGAAAAATCAGTCAACACAGACAACATATACCATACACTGTCCAGTTTATTAGGTACCCCACCCATGTCATGAAAATGGAACGCTCCTACAGACAGTGAGCCATGTGGCCGTGGCTTGCTATATAAAGAAGGCAGACAGGCATCGAGGCATTCAAGTGACCTTGGTATGATCGATGCATTCAAGTGACCTTGGTATGATCGAGGCATTCAAGTGACCTTGGTATGATCGAGGCATTCAAGTGACCTTGGTATGATCGAGGCATTCAAGTGACCTTGGTATGATCGAGGCATTCAAGTGACCTTGGTATGATCGAGGCAAGCAACTGTTGGCCTGGTATGGTTCCCAATCAGAGGCAGCTGTCTATCATTGTCTCTGATTGGGGATCATATTTAGGCAGCCTTTTCCCACTGGGTTTTTGTGGGATCTTGTTTTTGTGTAGTTGCCTGTGGGCACTTCATGACTTCACGTTTCGTTTGTTTCTGTATTTTGTTTTTGTGAGTTTCATTTATTAAAACATGTGGAACTCTACGCAGTCTGCGCCTTCGTCCATTTATTCTAACAACGACCGTGACACTATTGCAGCAGACGACCACACCGGGTTCCTATCAGCTAAAAACAAGAAGAACCGGCTCCAGTTGGGCACGCCTGAGTCCATGGACCCGTCCTGCTCGGTGTCAACGGTTCCCGCTGATGGCAGTGGGGTGTCCAATCTGCAGCAACTGAGTGATGTTATCGTATCAGCGTGGACCAACATCCCTGTGAAACGTTTTCCACAGGTAGAATCCATGCTCCAAAGCATTCAGGCTGTTCTGGAGGCAAAGGGGTTACGAACCGGTACTATATGGGTGTACCTAATAAACTGGCTGGTGGGTGTACATTACAGTCAACACAGTCAGTATTGACGTTAGTCTGGAATCAAGCAGCACATTTAGCGCTGATGTTAATGTCACAACAAATACTCCAGGTGTCCAGCAAAACTCCAGAGAAATACCGCCTTACGTATAGATACACACTACTTATACACACATTACCACAGATACTCCCATACCTTCATGTTGAGGGGTTGAAATACCGCCTTACGTATAGATACACACTACTTATACACACATTACCACAGATACTCCCATACCTTCATGTTGACGTGTCAGGTCATGTTTGCTGTGTAATGGTGTTATCAGCACCATGGTCTGTGGAAAACAAAACACATACAGACGTGAAGAGAAAGTGTATTTACAATGTTCTGCAGCAGATTCTGTCTTCATCATGAAGTCATTGTGTTCTACTCTGTTACATACAATAAAATACAGTTAATAAACTACCGTGTACACTTAACTAATTAACTACACGTGTTGTAACAGATAAACATGACTATACAGCAGAACGCATACTACACTAGTCACCCTGTCAAAAACTACAGCCCGACCTGACAATAAAGAGACCCAGTCACAGTCCCTGCCTTCCCAGTGAAGTGCCATATTGACCCGGACTCAAACGCAACAAGTTCTAAAACCCCCTGTGTTCACACTAGGATATCAACTATCCCACAATGCAACTGAAGTGCCCAATGCATGCAGCTACCTGAACTGTCATGTACAACTGGCATGTAGTCTGAGACTGAGATTAGGAGGGTACCAACCAACCTATCTGAGACTGAGATTAGGAGGGTACCTGACAGTCTATCTGAGACTGAGATTAGGAGGGTACCAACCAGTCCACCTGAGACTGAGATTAGGAGGGTACCTGACAGCCTACCTGAGACTGAGATTAGGAGGGTACCAACCAGTCCACCTGAGACTGAGATTAGGAGGGTACCAACCAGTCCACCTGAGACTGAGATTAGGAGGGTACCTGACAGCCTACCTGAGACTGAGATTAGGAGGGTACAAACCAACCTATCTGAGACTGAGATTAAGAGGGTACCAACCAGTCCACCTGAGACTGAGATTAGGAGGGTACCTGACAGTCTATCTGAGACTGAGATTAGGAGGGTACAACCAGCCCACCTGAGACTGAGATTAGAGTGTTTGAGGGGATCAGTTTGAGCAAGGCCAGATACAAAATCGCTAATCTTGGTCACATAATGAGTAGTTATTTGGGTTGGACGGGGATTTGTGCAATGCTGCAATGTGCCTGTATTCATGTACCTGGGACTGTGAGGGTAGAGGAAGGGAAGCCTGTACCTGAGACTGTGAGGGTAGAGGAAGGGAAGCCTGTACCTGAGACTGGGAGGGTAGAGGAAGGGAAGCCTGTACCTGAGACTGGGAGGGTAGAGGCAGGGAAGCCTGTACCTGAGACTGTGAGGGTAGAGGAAGGGAAGCCTGTACCTGAGACTGTGAGGGTAGAGGAAGGGAAGCCTGTACCTGAGACTGTGAGGGTAGAGGAAGGGAATCCTGTACCTGGGACTGTGAGGGTAGAGGAAGGGAAGCCTGTACCTGAGACTGGGAGGGTAGAGGCAGCCTTCTGTTCCCTGAGCCAGTTGTTCCTCTCCTCCTGGCCCCACTACCACGACTCTCCTGGGGTCGTCTCCTCACCACGCTCCTGGCTGATCACAATAATATAGAATAATGCTAAATAAATGTGCATTTATTACCAATGAGGTAATCAAATGTTCCATAATTGTTTTTTTTAAAGGAAATTGCATCGTCAGAGAAACAAATCAAATGGATGAAATACTTAATAGAATGTGAGTTATCAGTGTCACATGTGTACTACTACTAGGAGGTCGACCGATTAATCGGAATGGCCGATTAATTAGGGCCGATTTCAAGTTTTCATAACAATCGGTAATCTGCATTTTTGGACACATCGTGGCCGATTACATTGCACTCCACGAGGAGACTGTGCAGCAATGAGCCATGGTAAGGTGCTAGCTAGCATTAAACTTATCTTATAAAAAACAATCAATCTCCACATAATCACTAGCTAACTACACATGGTTGATGATATTACTAGTTTATCTAGCTTGTCCTGCGTTGCATATAAATCGATGCGGTGCCTGTTAATTTATCATTGAATCACAGCCTACTTCTCCAAACGGGTGATTTAACAAGTGCATTCGTGAAAAAAGCACTGTCGTTGCACCAATGTGTACCTAACCATAAACATCAACGCTTTTCTTAAAATCAATATACAAGTATATGTTTTTAAACCTGCATATTTAGTTAATATTGCCTGCTAACATGAATTTATTTTGACTAGGGAAATTGTGTCACTTCTCTTGCGTTCTGTGCAATAGAGTCAGGGTAAATGCAGCAGTTTCGGCCACCTGACTCGTTGCGAACTGGGTGAAGACCATTTCTTCCTAACAAAGACAGCCAACTTCGCCAAACGGGGGATGATTTACCAAAAGAGCATTTGCGAAAAAAGCACAATCGTTGCACGACTGTACCTAACCATAAACATCAACGCCTTTCTTAAAATCAATACACAGAAGTATATATTTTTAAACATGCATATTTAGTTAAAAGAAATTCATGTTAGCAGGCAATATTAAACTCGGTCAATTGTGTCACTTCTCTTGCGTTCGTTGCACGCAGAGTCAGGGTATATGCAACAGTTTGGGCCACCTGGCTCGTTGCAAACTAATTTGCCAGAATTTTACGTAATTATGAGAACATTGAATTATGAGATAACATTGAAGGTTGTGCAATGTAACAGGAATATTTAGACTGATGGATGCCACCCGTTAGATAAAATACGGAACGGTTCCGTATTTCACTGAAAGAATAAACGTTTTGTTTTCGAAATGATAGTTTCCGGATTTGACCATATTAATGACCGAAGGCTCGTATTTCTGTGTGTTATTATATTATAATTAAGTCTATGATTTGATAGAGCAGTCTGACTGAGCGGTGGTAGGCAGCAGCAGGCTCATTAGCGTTCATTCAAACAGCACTTTCCTGCGTTTGCCAGCAGCTCTTCGGAATGCTTCAAGCATTGAGCTGTTTATGACTTCAAGCCTATCAACTCCCGAGATTAGGCTGGCAATACTAAAGTACCTATTAGAACATCCAATAGTCAAAGGTTAATGAAATACAAATGGTATAGAGAGAAATAGTCCTATAATAACTACAACCTAAAACTTCTTACCTGGGAATATTGAAGACTCATGTTAAAGGAACCACCAGCTTTCATATGTTCTCATGTTCTGAGCAAGGAACTTAAACGTTAGCTTTCTTACATAGCACATATTGCACTTTTACTTTCTTCTCCAACACTTTGTTTTTGCATTATTTAAACCAAATTGAACATGTTTCATTATTTATTTGAGACTAACTTGATTTTATTGATGTATTATATTAAGTTTAAATAAAAGTATTCATTCAGTATTGTTGTAATTGTCATTGTATATATATATATATATATATATAAAATAAAAAAATAAAAAATAATAAAAAATAAAAAAAAATCGGCCAATTAATCTGTATCGGCTTTTTTTGGTCCTCCAATATTGGTATCGGCGTTGAAAAATCATAGTCGGTCGACCTCTAGCAACTACTAACAAGTTTACTTCAAAATGGCGCTCTTTGACAGACAGATAATATTACGAGGTTTTGAGGCTGCATGCCAGATGGTACCCTATTCCCTACATCAGGGGCAACTCCAGTCCTCAGGGGACTGATTGGTGTCACGCCAGATGGTACCCTATTCCCTACATCAGGTCCACCTCCAGTCCTCAGGGGACTGATTGGTGTCACGCCAGATGGTACCCTATTCCCTACATCAGGGGCACCTCCAGTCCTCAGGGGACTGATTGGTGTCATGCCAGATGGTACCCTATTCCCTACATCAGGGGCACCTCCAGTCCTCAGGGGACTGATTGGTGTCACATCTGTTGCATCCTCGAAAACCACTGTGATGATGATGATGATTATTATTATTTGACCCTGCTGGTCATCTATGAACATTTGAACATCTTGGCCATGTTCTGTTATAATCTCCACCCGGCACAGCCAGAAGAGGACTGGCCACCCCACATACCCTGGTTCCTCTCTAGATTTCTTCCTAGGTTTTGGCCTTTCTAGGGAGTTTCCCTAGCCACCGTGCTTCTACGCCTGCATTGCTTGCTGTTTGGGATTTAGGCTGGGTTTCTGTACAGCACTTTGTGCCATCGGCTGATGTAAAAAGGGCTTTATAAATACATTTGACTGACAGTTTTAACCCAGCCCCAGCTAACACACCTGACAACAATAATTAACTAGTTATGATCTTCAGTTTAGATTGAAATAAGTTTAATCAGCTGTGTTGGCTAGGGATGTGGGATAAGTGTGACACCAATTAGGCACCCGAGGAATTGCCCATCCCTTCCCTTTGCATTCGGAAATTATTCAGACTCCTTGACTTTATTCACAGTTACAGACTTATTCTCAAATTTATTGAACATTTTTGTATTTTTTTTCTCCAATCTAAACTAAATACCCCATAATGAAGAAGCAAAAAAAGGTTTGTATAAATGTTTTCGGGAAAAACAAGAAAAAATCAATTAAATATCACATTTACATAAGTATTCAGACCCTTTACTCAGTACTTTGTTGAAGAACCTTTGGCAGCTATTACAGCCTTGTGTTTTCTTGGGTATGACGCTACAAGCTTGACACACCTGTATTTGGAGAGTTTCTCCTATTCTTCTCTGCAGATCCTCTCAAGTTATTTTCAGGTCTCTCCAGAGATGTTCAATCGGGTTGAAGTCTAGGCTCTGGCTGGGCCACTGAAGGACATCAGATACTTGTCCCGAAGCCACTCCAGCATCGTCTTGGCTGTGTGCTTAGGGTCATTGTCCTTTTGGAAGTTCAACCTTGGCCCCAGTCAGATAATCCTGTGCGCTTTAGAGCAGGTTTTCATCAAGAATCTCTCTGTACTTGGCTCCGTTCATCTTTCCCTTGATCCTGACTAGTCTCCCAGTCCCTGCCACTGAAAAACGTCCCCACAGCATAATGCTGCCACCACCATGCTTCACCGTAGGGATGGTGCCAGGTTTCCTCCAAACATGACACTTGGTATTCAGGCCAAAGAGTTCAATCTTGGTTTCATCAGACCAGAGAATCTTGTTTCTCATGGTCTGAGAGTCTTAAGGTGCCTTTTGTCAAACTCCAAGCAGGCTGTCATGTGCCTTTTACTGAGGAGTGGCTTCCGCCTGGTCACTCTACCATAAAGGCCTGATTTCTGGAGTGCTGCAGAGATGGTTGTCCTTCTCCCATCTCCACAGAGGAACTCTAGAGCACTGTCAGAGTGACCATCAGGTTCTTGGTCACCTCCCTGACCAAGGCTCTTCTCCCCCAATTGCTCAGTTTGTCCGGGCGGCCAGCTCTAGGAAGAGTCTCGGTGGTTCCAAACTTCTTCCATTTAAGAATGATGGAGGCCACTGTGTTCTTGGGGACCTTCAATGCTACGGACATTTTTTGGTACCTTCCCCAGATCTGTGCCTCGATACAATCCTGGCTCGGAGCTCTACGGACAATTCCTTCGACCTCATGGCTTGGTTTTTGCTCTGACATGCACTGTCAACTGTGTGGCCTTCTATAGACAGGTGTGTGCCTTTCCAAATCATGTCCAATCAATTGAATTAACCACAGGTGGAATCTGTGTGGCAGGTAGCCTAGTGGTTAGAGCGTTCCGCCAGTAACCAAAAGGTTGCTGGATCGAATCCCCGAGGTGACAAGGTCAAAATCTGTCATTCTGCCCCTGATCAACCCACTGTTCCACGGGCGCCGAAGACGTGGATGTTGAATATGGCAGCTCCTCACACCTCTCTGATTCAGAGGGCTTGGGTTAAATGTGGAAGACCCATTTGAGTTCAATGCATTCAGTTGTACAACTGACTAGGTATCCCCCCCCAATCAAGTTGTAGAAACATCAAGGATGATCAATGGAAACAGGATGTATCTGAGCTCAATTTCAAGTCTCATAGCGAAGGGTCTGAATAAGGTATTTCATTTTTTTATACATTTGCAAAAATGTCTAAAAACCTGGTTTCACTTTGTCATTATGGGGTATTGTGATGTCATTATGGGGTATTGTGATGTCATTATGGGGTATTGTGATGTCATTAAGGGGTATTGTGATGTCATTAAGGGGTATTGTGATGTCATTATGGGGTGATGTGGGTATTGTGATGTGATGTCATTATGGGGTATTGTGATGTCCATTAAGGGGTATTGTGATGTCATTAAGGGGTATTGTGATGTCATTATGGTGGTATTGTGATGTCATTAAGGGGTATTGTGATGTCATTAAGGGGTATTGTGATGTCATTATGGGGTATTGTGATGTCATTATGGGGTATTGTGATGTCATTATGGGGTATTGTGATGTCATTAAGGGGTATTGTGATGTCATTAAGGGGTATTGTGATGTCATTATGGGGTATTGTGATGTCATTAAGGGGTATTGTGATGTCATTATGGGGTATTGTGATGTCATTATGGGGTATTGTGATGTCATTAAGGGGTATTGTGATGTCATTAAGGGGTATTGTGATGTCATTATGGTGTATTGTGATGTCATTATGGGGTATTGTGATGTCATTAAGGGGTATTGTGATGTCATTAAGGGGTATTGTGATGTCATTATGGGGAATTGTGTGTAGATTGATGAGGAAAAACATGAATTTAATCCATTTCAGAATAAATCTGTAACGTAGTGCACAAAATAGGGAATAGGGTGCAATTTGGGATGCAACCTAGGTCAAATCTTATTTGACCTTTCTTACCATTGGTTGGGGAGAGGAAGAAGTCTCCCATCGTGGTGATGGCTTTAACTCCGTTGATCAGGCAGTCCCCGTTGATAGTAACGCGAGACAGGTTGGCACGTGCTTGAGGCAGGACAGTTATAGGGTCACCTAAAGAGACAAAACAGCAAGTCAGAGGTTCCTAGTTTCCCTCCCTGCTCCAGATTCGGTTATGAAAAACCTGTAGTTTCTCTCCAAACTATCCCAAAAACAAAAACATGACCCAAAAATAAGGACATTTTCACCATTATAGTGATCCCATATGTGGTGGTGAGTGGTACAGGGGGGGCCAATAAAACACAGTGTATCGATACAACTGAAGAAGAAGCTTTCCCAAGAAATGTTTTCATACCTAAAGAATCTCAAACAAAGTTACAAACTGGCAGCCACACAAAGAGAGTACTGTCCCGTCAAAAGGGTTTCTGTTGGACTAGCCAACAGCACAAGGTGCAGTGAGTTCAGTGGGGAGGCTTTAGGTCACTGGGTCCTCAGTACTTTCCATGTAAAAAAAAAAAAGAGCAGTTTAAAATATATTTCCAAAAGCAGGTGGATGACATCAGTCATAAATTACATACAATAAAAATAACTAACTACTATGCATTTAACGATTCAACATTACATATCGGCCCCCGGTTCAAATGGATGAACTGCGAATGCATCGGAGCCTAAACCGATCCAAATGAAGCATGCATTGGTCAGAAAACTAATTCAAACTTCAGGAATCAATGGTTCACTGTTGTTTTTAACTCATTTAGTTTTATTCTGAAAATACCTCATCTGAATTTAACACATCTTTACTAATGCTGCAGAAATGTGTTTGAAAAGCAGTATCCAGATCCATCAGATGTAGCCATCACAATATAGTAGCCATATCTACCAACGTTCCAAAGGCTGGGCCTAATATAGTGTATAAGAGGTCAGGCTGGGCCTAATATAGTGTATAAGAGGTCAGGCTGGGCATTGGACACTGTGCTATCTAACCTCCAAACAAGCTTCAATGCCATACAACACTCCTTCCGTGGCCTCCAACTGCTCTTAAACGCTAGTAAAACCAAATGCATGCTTTTCAACCGATCGCTGCCTGCACCCGCATGCCCGACTAGCATCACCACCCTGGATGGTTCCGACCTTGAATATGTGGACATCTATAAGTACCTAGGTGTCTGGCTAGACTGCAAACTCTCCTTCCAGACTCATACCAAACATCTCCAATCGAAAATCAAATCAAGAGTCGGCTTTCTATTCCGCAACAAAGCCTCCTTCACTCACGCCGCCAAGCTTACCCTAGTAAAACTGACTATCCTACCGATCCTCGACTTCGGCGATGTCATCTACAAAATGGCTTCAACACTCTACTCAGCAAACTGGATGCAGTCTATCACAGTGCCATCCGTTTTGTCACTAAAGGGTTATACCACCCACCACTGTTGACTTGTATGCTCTAGTCGGCTGGCCCTCGTTAATTAGTCGCCAGACCCACTGGCTCCAGGTCATCTACAAGTCCATGCTAGGTAAAGCTCCGCCTTATCTCAGTTCACTGGTCACGATGGCAACACCCATCCGTAGCACGCGCTAGCAGGTGTATCTCACTGATCATCCCTAAAGCCAAAATTTGGCCAAGTACTCTGCTGCCTGTGACTGGAACGAATTGCAAAAATCGCTGAGTTGGAGACTTTATCTCCCTCACCAACTTCAAACATCAGCTGGATCTGAGCAGCTAACCGATCGCTGCAGCTGTACATAGTCTATTGGTAAATAGCCCACCCATTTTCACCTACCTCATCCCCATACTGTTTTTATTTATTTACTTTTCTGCTCTTTTGCACACCAATATCTCTACCTGTACATGACCATCTGATCATTTATCACTCCAGTGTTAATCTGCAAAATTGTAATTATTTGCCTACCTCCTCATGCCTTTTGCACACATTGTATATAGAATCCCACCTTTGTTTTCTACTGTGTTATTGACTTGTTAATTGTTTATTCCATGTGTAACTCTGTGTTGTCTGCCCACACTGCTATGCTTTATCTTGGTCAGGTCGCAGTTGCAAATGAGAACTTGTTCTCAACTAACCTACCTGGTTAAATAAAGGTGAAAAAAATAAATAAAAATAAGAGGTCAGGCTGGGCCTAATACAGTGTATAAGAGGTCAGGCTGGGCCTAATATAGTGTATAAGAGGTCAGGCTGGGCCTAATATAGTGTATAAGAGGTCAGGCTGGGCCTAATACAGTGTATAAGAGGTCAGGCTGGGCCTAATATAGTGTATAAGAGGTCAGGCTGGGCCTAATATAGTGTATAAGAGGTCAGGCTGGGCCTAATATAGTGTATAAGAGGTCAGGCTGGGCCTAATATAGTGTATAAGAGGTCAGGCTGGTTCTAATATAGTGTATAAGAGGTCAGGCTGGGCCTAATATAGTGTATAAGAGGTCAGGCTGGGCCTAATATAGTGTATAAGAGGTCAGGCTGGGCCTAATATAGTGTATAAGAGGTCAGGCTGGGCCTAATATAGTGGATAAGAGGTCAGGCTGGGCCTAATATAGTGTATAAGAGGTCAGGCTGGGCCTAATATAGTGTATAAGAGGTCAGGCTGGGCCTAATATAGTGTATAAGAGGTTAGGCTGGGCCTAATATAGTGTATAAGAGGTCAAGCTGGGCCTAATATAGTGTATAAGAGGTCAGGCTGGGCCTAATATAGTGTATAAGAGGTCAGGCTAGGCCTAATATAGTGTATAAGAGGTCAGGCTGGGCCTAATATAGTGTATAAGAGGTCAGGCTGGGCCTAATATAGTGTATAAGAGGTCAGGCTAAATATAGTGTATAAGAGGTCAGGCTGGGCCTAATATAGTGTATAAGAGGTGGGTCTAATATAGTGTATAAGAGGTCAGGCTGGGCCTAATATAGTGTATAAGAGGTCAGGCTGGGCCTAATATAGTGTATAAGAGGTCAGACTGGGCCTAATATAGTGTATAAGAGGTCATACAATACGTTTTGTAGTGATTCCTCTGTTGACGATGTAAAGAATATTTGCTGGTCTGCTGGTCTGTGGTGTAATGAGGAGCAACCAGACGCTGCTGGTCTGTGGTGTGTAATGAGGAGCAACCAGACGCTGCTGGTCTGTGGTATGTAATGAGGAGCAACCAGACGCTGCTGGTCTGTGGTGTGTAATGAGGAGCAACCAGGCGCTGCTGGTCTGTGGTGATAAATGAGGAGCAACCAGACGCTGCTGGTCTGTGGTGTGTAATGAGGAGCAACCAGACGCTGCTGGTCTGTGGTGTGTAATGAGGAGCAACCAGACGCTGCTGGTCTGTGGTGTGTAATGAGGAGCAACCAGACGCTGCTGGTCTGTGGTGTGTAATGAGGAGCAACCAGACGCTGCTGGTCTGTGGTGTGTAATGAGGAGCAACCAGACGCTGCTGGTCTGTAATGAGGAGCAACCAGACGCTACTGGTCTGTGGTGTGTAATGAGGAGCAACCAGATGCTGCTGGTCTGTGGTGTGTAATGAGGAGCAACCAGATGCTGCTGGTCTGTGGTGTGTAATGAGCAGCAACCAGACACTGCTGGTCTGGTGTGTAATGAGGAGCAACCAGACGCTGCTGGTCTGTGGTGTGTAATGAGGAGCAACCAGACGCTGCTGGTCTGTGGTGTGTAATGAGGAGCAACCAGACGCTGCTGGTCTGTAATGAGGAGCAACCAGACGCTGCTGGTCTGTGGTGTGTAATGAGGAGCAACCAGACGCTGCTGGTCTGTGGTGTGTAATGAGGAGCAACCAGACACTGCTGGTCTGTGGTGTGTAATGAGGAGCAACCAGACGCTGCTGGTCTGTGGTGTGTAATGAGGAGCAACCAGACGCTGCTGGTCTGTGGTGTGTAATGAGGAGCAACCAGATGCTGCTGGTCAGTGGTGTGTAATGAGGAGCAACCAGACGCTGCTGGTCTGTGGTGTGTAATGAGGAGCAACCAGATGCTGCTGGTCTGTGGTGTGTAATGAGCAGCAACCAGACACTGCTGGTCTGTGTTGTGTAATGAGCAGCAACCAGACGCTGCTGGTCTGTGTTGTGTAATGAGGAGCAACCAGACGCTGCACTTGACACATTTATGAAATTGCTTATTCTAGTTACTGGCTGCAGAACCAATTAGCAAAAGTACTGCAAATTGAAAAATCATGTGATTAAACTGAATAAAAAGAAGAAACTATGCTATGAAACAAAGCTAAATTACATAATGAATGATAGTAAAAAGCTTTGGAGCACATTTTGGGAAAAAAGGCAAACTCAGCTCCATCATTCATTGAATCAAAAGGCTCATTCATCATAAAACCAACTGATATTGCCAATTACTTACTGATTTTTTTCATTGGCAAGATTAGCAAACTTAGGCATGACATGCCAGCAACAAACACTGACACTACACATCCAAATATAACTGTTCAAATTATGAAAGAGAAGCATTGTAATTTTTAATTCAGTAAAGTGAGTGTGGAAGAGGTGAAACATTATTGTTGTCTATCAACAATGACAAACAACCAGGATCTGACAACATGGTTGGAAAATAACTAAGGAGAATAGCGGACGATATTGCCACATCTTCAATCTAAGCCTGCTAGAAAGTGTGTTCCCTCAGGTCTGGAGGGAAGCTGAAGTCATTCCTCTACCTAAGAATAGTAAAGCCCCCTTTACTGGCTCAAATAGCCGACCAATCAGCCTGTTACCAACCCTTAGTACACTGTTGGAGAAATTTTGTTGTTGACCAGATACAATGCTATTTTACAGTAAACAAATTGACAGACTTTCAGCATGCTTATAGGGAAGGACATTCAACAAGTACAGCACTTACACAAAATCGATTATAGTCTGCTGCTGGAAAAACTTGTGTTATGGCTTTACACCCCTGCTATATTGTGGATAAAGAGTTACCTGTCTAACAGAACACAGAGATGGTTCTTTAATGGAAGCCTCTCAAACATAATCCAGGTAGAAATCAGGAATTCCCCAGGGCAGCTATCTAGGCCCATTACTTTTTTCAATCTTTACTAACTACATGCCACTGGCTTTGAGTATGCGGATGACTCAACACTATACACGACAGCTACTACAGCGGCTGAAATGACTGCAACACTTAACAAAGAGCTGCAGTTAGTTTCAGAATGGGAGGCAAGGAATAAGTTAGTTGTAAATATTTCTAAAACTAAAAGCACTGTATTTGGGACAAATCATTCACTAAACCTCAACTAAATCTTGTAATGAATGATGTGGAAATTGAGCAAGTTGAGGTGACTAAACTGCTTGGAGTAACTCTGGATGGTAAACTGTCATGGTCAAAACACATTGATAACACAGTAGCTAAGATGGAGAGAAGTCTGTCTATAATAAAGCGATGCTCTACCTTCTTAACAACACTATCAACAAGGCAGGTCCTACAGGCCCTAGTTTTGTCACACCTGGACTACTGTTCAGTGGTGTGGTCAGGTGCCACAAAGAGGAAAATTGCAATTGCCTCAGAACAGAATAATATGCATGTCAACCTCTCCTGGCTCAAAGTGAAGGAGAGATTGACTTTATCACTACTTGTATTTATGAGAGGTATTGACATGTTGAATGCACCGAGCTGTCTGTCTAAACTACTGGCACACAGCTCAGACACCCATGCATACCCCATAAGACATGCCACCAGGGGTCTCTTCACAGTCCCCAAGTCCAGAACAGACTATGGGAGGTGCACAGTACTGCATAGAGCCATGACTACATGGAACTCTATTCCACATCAAGTAATTTTTGCCAACAGTAACATTTGATTTTTAAAAAACTGATACAAAAATACACGTTATGCTACTTTGGGGAATGTGAAGCAACACAAACACAGGTACTGCCACATGCATACATATGATAACATACGCACCATACTCACGCGTACACATGGATTTCGTGTTGTAGATATGTGGTAGCAGAATAGGGGCCTGAATTTGTTGTAATGTTTTTAAATTGTATTACTGCCTTAATTTCGCTGGAGCCCAAGAAGAGTAGCTGCTGTCTTGGCTGGAACTGGGCTGTATGGTTCCTGTATTGTACCAGACGCGTATCGAATTGTTCATGAAAGGAAAGATGCACATCCCTACTAACTATGCCATAAAACATGAAATCTCAAACTACACAACCAGCTAAATGTGATAAAGTTAATCTAATTTGACTGATATGCACATTAATGTCTGTGAAGGAACATTTAATGTTTGTGCTTTTCTAATAACCAATTCCACTGGGTTCACGCAAGTGACTGATTGATCATGCCTGGGAGGAATCCTCACAATCAGTAGAAGCAATTTGGCAGTATGCCCAGAACATTGTTTTGAGAACCGAAAGGGGTGTCTCAGTAACAAGGTCTCAGCTTGGAGAGAAGAAGCCTTGTGAGGTATTGGTCTGTCACATGCATGAACCAAATGTTAATGATGAATTAATTATGAATAATGATTCAGCTAAATCATGCAAATATAACTTGTCTGTGTAAGCAGTATATGAGAGAACTAACGGGACTGCCTCGGCAGAGCTCCCGACCGACGTGTACTATTTTATTTATTTATTTATTTTACCTTTATTTAACTAGGCAAGTCCGTTAAGAACAAATTCTTATTTTCAATGACGGCCTAGGAACAGAGGGTTAACTGCCTTTTCGGGGGCAGAACGACAGATTTGTACCTTGTCAGCTCGGGGGTTTGAACTTGCAACCTTCCGGTTACTAGTCCAACGCTCTAGTAACCGGTTACTAGTCCAACGCTTACTAGTCCAACTCTCTAACCACTTGCAACCTTCCGGCTTGCAACCTTCCGGTTACTACTCCAACGCTCTAACCACTTGCAACCTTCCGGTTACTTCCGGTTACTAGTCCAACGCTCTAACCACTAGGCTACCTTCCGGGTACTTCCGGTTACTAGTCCAACACTCTAACCACTAGGCTAACCTGCCGCCCCGGAGCGTTATGTTTTTTGGAACCTCTCCAGCTTGCTGATAATAAAGAATGATTCATTTAATATTGACTTCAGGTGTCCCTGGTGGTCATTTCCACGACACGTCCTTCTCAACTGGTGACAACAACACATGTATTAGAGTCGTGAGGACTGGACAGTCTGATCAATCTACAGTACAGTACATTACCGTCCTTGGTGGCTAAGGCACTACGGACTCCATGCCAGAGCTGGGAGATCTCCTCGTCTGTGGGAGTACGGTCCAGACAGAGGCCATTCTCATGGTACAGAAGTCCCCATCTGGCAGCCTCTCCCTGGGCGTCCTGCTGGCCTGACATGGGGGTGGCCTTGGATGGGTTGGAAATAATGCTGCTATCTGCACTAATGACATGTGTACGGGTCTGGGACGAAGCGAGGCTGTCCATGGTGTTATTATTACACAAAGCCTCATCTACAGGAATCCCTGCTTTAGTAGCAGCAGAGTTAGACTGATCCATGTTGTAAGGAGTCTTGGTGGTGTCATTAGAGTGATCCATGTCGTAAGGAGTCTTGGTGGTGTCATTAAAGGGATCCATGTTGTAAGGAGTCTTGGTGGTGTCATTAGAGTGATCCATGTTGTAAGGAGTCTTGGTGGTGTGATTAGTGGGATCCATTTTGTAAGGAGTCTTGGTGGTGTATTTAGTGGGATCCATTTTGTAAGGAGTCTTGGTGGTGTCATTAGAGTGATCCATTTTGTAAGGAGTCTTGGTGGCGTGATTAGTGGGATCCATTTTGTAAGGAGTCTTGGTGGTGTCATTAGAGTGATCCATTTTGTAAGGAGTCTTGGTGGTGTGATTAGTGGGATCCATTTTGTAAGGAGTCTTGGTGGTGTCATTAGAGTGATCCATTTTGTAAGGAGTCTTGGTGGTGTGATTAGTGGGATCCATTTTGTAAGGAGTCTTGGTGGTGTCATTAGAGTGATCCATGTTGTAAGGAGTCTTGGTGGTGTATGATACTACAGCATCCGTCTCTCTTGTGTGTGTTTTTGGTTCCATGGTTTCAGTGCGGGGCGGGGGACGAGGCACCATGACCTTCCTGTGGGTCACCCAGGCCACGTGGCTGCTGGCCTCCGTAGCAGATTGGGGTCTGATGACCGTGCCTTTTCTGGAGCGGGACGAAACAGGATCCATCCCTGCCCTGGCAGATCTCACTCTCCTGGGGACTCTGGGGCACACAGTTCTCCCACTGCTCCCCCGCTGGACCTTGACCTCCCTGGCTTCCACTCTTGTCTCCCTGGCCTCCTGGCCTCTCTCCTGGATCCCCTGGTGCCCCTGCAGCCTGCTCTCCTGGACCCTGACATCTGCCCAGGCCTGCTTGGTAAAGTGATAGCCGGTGGAGGCCAGAGGGGTGTTGGTGGCCACCGTCTGGCCCTGACCCTGTTGGTGGTCTGATGATGCTGAGTGTTTATATGGAGGTAGTGGATACTCAGAAACACACTTGTTGTTTGTTATAGGACTCCGTTCCATCTCCTCCTCTTCCTCCAGATTTACCTCGTCAAACCAGCGTATCTTCTTTTTGATCATCTTGTCTGCATCCTTGCCTTTCCTTCTGGTCAGTTCCACACTATCTCTGATGGACATGGTGAATTGTTTGGTGAATATTAAATGCCTGGCGTTATACATACCAGAACAGGCGTTTCCTCCCGACACGCCATATTTTGATTCTTTTTTAAGAATTCCCTTTATGCATCGGACTTCAGTGCCTTTATGATCTGTGGCTGTGCTGACAGCAGCTACAGGTGGAGGAGATGGAGGTGTATCTGGGAGGTGTGTTGGTGTTATTTCCACCTGCAGGCTCTTTAGGCCTTTAGGGAAGTCAGACCTGATATTACAATGACCCAATGTCTGACTGAGAGGGTCTGTGTTCTTAGACCTCTCGGGTTTGGGCTCAGAGTTGGACCCTGCTTTGGGCTCAGAGTTGGGCCTTGCTTTGGGCTCAGAGTTGGTCCTTGCTTTAGGCTCAGAGTTGGTCCTTGCTTTGGGCTCAGAGTTGGGCCCTGCTTTGGGCTTAGGGTTGGGCCCTGCTTTGGGCTCAGAGTTGGACCCTGCTTTGGGCTCAGAGTTGGACCCTGCTTTGGGCTCAGAGTTGGTCCTTGCTTTGGGCTCGGACCCTGCTTTGGGCTCAGAGTTGGACCCTTTGTTGAGGTTGTTCATGGCATCTTCTACACTGGGTTTGCTCCCGTGTGACTGGTGTTGTGTGCTTTTTGTTGGCTGAATGTTGGCCGTGTCCTCTCGGACCCCTGAGCTACTTTTAGTGTTATAACTGAGGATATGATCAGGGTATGAGGAGGGGGCTTCACACAGAAGGTCTTTGTGGCTGCAAGTTTTCCCAGGCAGAAGGACCTGTGTCGCCGACGGTTGTTTGGAATACTTGTCCTCCGGGTCTCTCACCTGCTGCCTAAATTCTAACTTTCCCTCTGGGATCAGACAAGAGGTGAACTCTAGCAGCGTTCTGTCTGGGGTAGAAGCCTTGGAGCACACTACGACCCCCGAGACTCTGTGGTCCCCCCTCAGATGACTTTCCCTCTCCTGAGAGTGTTGGTCACCGCTATCTGAACGTATTGAGGATGTGTCTATAATCCCACTCAGAGTTAGCAGGCTGTGGTGACTGACACTGAGGAGTGGGGACTGGGTTATAGTGTTACTCTGTGATGATGATTGGTCTGTACAACTCTGCCACCCGGTGGCCTGAGAGAGCTGGTGCAGTCTGCTGTTACAATCTTCGACAGACTCCTCTGTCTGCCTTGGTCTGGGTGGCTGAGGGCTAGCATCAACTTTGCCCTGTTGGATTAGGAGGTTACCACTTAGGACACTCTTTGTTGGTGGACAAAAGGACAAGTCAGAGGATGGACCATTGGGGTGTCTCTGGTGATCTAACCAAGAGCTGTGGACTCTCTGTACTGTGTTGTTGTGGTTTAAGCCGTCCTCCATCTCCAAGCTATCCAGACTGGACAGGCTCTCTGACTGAGTCACATTATGATGCTGGAATACAGAAGAGATAGTTGTGTTGGTTGATTCATTGATATTTGGGTAAAACAATTCATACAGATAAAAAACCTTTTAAAAAAAGTACCAAGAACCCCAGAGGATTACCCATGAAAACATAAAAACACTTCTTTTCAATGAGTTCCTCTGAGATGTATTAATTCACCAACAGAAGAAATGTATTAATTCACCAACAGAAGAGATGTATTAATTCACCAACAGAAGAGATGTATTAATTCACCAACAGAAGAGATGTATTAATTCACCAACAGAAGAGATGCATTATTCAACAAGTGATGAATGTCATGACGGTATGATAGATATCCTTAATAATGTGCATAGCTACACTATATATACACAAAGGTATGTGGACACCCCTTCAAACTAGTGGATTTGGCTATTTCAGCTACACCCATGGCTGACAGGTGTATAAAATCGAGCACACAGCCATGCAATCTAGGATGCTACCTTTCCAACAAGTCAGTTCGTCTAATGTCTGCCCTGCTAGAGCTGCCCCGGTCAACTGTAAGTGCTGTTATTGTGAAGTGGAAATGTCTAGGAGCAACAATGGCTCAACCGGAAAGTGGTAGACCACACAAGCTCAAAGTGCAGGACCGCTGAGTGCTGAAGCGCGTGAAAATCGTCTGTCCCCGAGTTCCAAACGGACTCTGGAAGAAACGTTAGCACAACAACTGTTCGTCTGGAGCTTCATGAAATGGGTTTCCAAGGCCGAGCAGCCGCACACAAGCCTAAGATTACCATGCACAATGCCAAAGTGTCGACTGGAGTGTAAAGCTCGCCGCCATTTGACTCTGGAGCAGTGGAAATGCGTTCTCTGGAGTGATGAATGACGCTTCACCATCCGACAGTCCGAAGGAACAAATCTGAGTTTGGCAGAAGCCAGGAGAACGCTACCTGCCCGAATGCATAGTGTCAACTGTAAAGTTTGGTGGAGGAGGAATAATGGTCTGGGGCTGTTTTTCAAGGTGGGGCTAGGCCCCTTAGTTCCAGTGAAGGGACATCGTAAAGCTACAGCTTCCAACTTTGTGGCAACAGTTTGGGGAAGGCCCTTTCCTGTTTCAGCATGACAATGCCCCTGTGCACAAAGCGAGGTCCATACAGAAATGGTTTGCGGAGATTGGTGTGGAAGAACTGAACTGGCCTGCACAGAGCCCTGACCTCAACCCCATCGAAGACCTTTGAACATTGATGAATTGGAATGCCGACTGCGAGCCAGGCCTAATCGCCCAACATCACTGCCCGACCTCATTAATGCTCTTGTGGTTGAATGGAAACAAGTCTCCGCAGCAATGTTCCAACATCTAGTGGAAAGCCTTCCCAGAAGAGTGGAGGCTGTTATAGCATCAATGTTCCAACATCTAGTGGAAAGCCTTCCCAGAAGAGTGGAGGCTGTTATAGCAGCAATGTTCCAACATCTAGTGGAAAGCCTTCCCAGAAGAGTGGAGGCTGTTATAGCAGAAATGTTCCAACATCTAGTGGAAAGCCTTCCCAGAAGAGTGGAGGCTGTTATAGCAGCAATGTTCCAACATCTAGTGGAAAGCCTTCCCAGAAGAGTGGAGGCTGTTATAGCAGCATGTTCCAACATCTAGTGGAAAGCCTTCCCAGAAGAGTGGAGGCTGTTATAGCAGAAATGTTCCAACATCTAGTGGAAAGCCTTCCCAGAAGAGTGGAGGCTGTTATAGCAGAAATGTTCCAACATCTAGTGGAAAGCCTTCCCAGAAGAGTGGAGGCTGTTATAGCAGCAATGTTCCAACATCTAGTGGAAAGCCTTCCCAGAAGAGTGGAGGCTGTTATAGCAGAAATGTTCCAACATCTAGTGGAAAGCCTTCCCAGAAGAGTGGAGGCTGTTATAGCAGAAATGTTCCAACATCTAGTGGAAAGCCTTCCCAGAAGAGTGGAGGCTGTTATAGCAGAAATGTTCCAACATCTAGTGGAAAGCCTTCCCAGAAGAGTAGAGGCTGTTATAGCAGAAATGTTCCAACATCTAGTGGAAAGCCTTCCCAGAAGAGTGGATATTCATACCCATGATTTTGGAAGGAGATGTTCGATGACCAGGTGTCCACATACTTTTGGTCATGTAGTGTATGTCAAGTATCTAGTGCCCCTGGGCCCATGCACAGACATAGGTAACATTCCTGTGTGTACGCAGAGGGGCCTCTGTCTGTTGATGCAGGTCCAGGCAGTAGTAGCTACAGGCTAACATTAAACTACAGGGACCTTTTAACTTTCATCTCCACAGCAACACATCCACAGCCACAGAGAAGAGACGTAACGGTTAGCTTTTCCAGAGTTTAATTCAACAAGGATTTTCGGATTGAAACAACTCACTGACATACTCTATAAATGTAATAGAGATATGAACTGTAAAGCTTCAGAAGACATACGGGTAGTTTGCATGATTTAATAGAGATAGTTGACCCACAATGCCTACCTGTGGACTGCTACAGGTCTCCTTGTCCCACAGCTGTGTGTCCTGCAGCTCATTGAGGAACACCATGTCCCGCTCCCTGTCCCTCAGCTGTGTCCCCTGCAGTTCGTCCCTCTCCCTCGGCTGTGTCCCTTGCAGTTCGTCCCTCTCCCTCGGCTGTGTCCCTTGCAGTTCGTCCCTCTCCCTCGGCTGTGTCCCTTGCAGTTCGCCCTGTCCCTCCTGTGTCCCTTGCAGTTCGTCCCTGTCCCTCGGCTGTGTCCCTTGCAGTTCTCCCTGTCCCTCGGCTGTGTCCCTTGCAGTTCGTCCCTGTCCCTCGGCTGTGTCCCCTGCAGTTCGTCCCTCTCCCTCCCTTGCAGTTCGTCCCTCTCCCTCTGTGTCCCCTGCAGTTCGTCCCAGTCCCTCAGCTGTGTGTCCTGCAGCTCATCCCTCTCCCTCGGCTGTGTCCCCTGCAGTTCGTCTCTCTCCCTCAGCTGTGTGTCCTGCAGCTCATCCCTCTCCCTCGGCTGTGTCCCCTGCAGTTCATCTCTCTCCCTCAGCTGTGTCCCCTGCAGATCGTCCCTGTCCCTCAGCTGTGTCTCCTGGAGCTGGCTGAGGAATAGAAGCCTGTTCTTGAAGCTGCTGAAGGTTCTGTCCTGCATCAGTTTGCTGTAGGCCTCCAGGGCAGACAGGGTCCCCTGGTGGAGCGACGGGCTGGGTGTCAGGGGAGGCTTAGGGGATGAAGTGCAGCTCCTGTGTTTAAACCAGAGAAACATGCTGATGGTGATATGTGGTTGGTATAATAATGTTCATTATAAATGCCGGTAAACTATAGGGTTGCTAACCTGATCCCAGATCAGTTTGTACTCTTGGCAGACCAATTGCTGCCAATGTCAAGCCAAACATGACAATGAGTGACAAAGAGTCTGTGGTATTATAGCACAAACAGACTGGGACTCAGGCTAGAAAATTACATGAATGAAAAGCCTGGAGAAATATGCAGATGGCGACACTCAGTTGGCGTAATAACGTTAATGAATTAGAAATGTTTATAAAGTCATTATAATAGTTTATGTGTTCATAGGGTAACGGTTATACGTACATGTGTATATATATATATATATGTTGGAATATTCACTTCTTACTAGTACACATAGTACTTGTAAACAGTTTAGCTATTATAGCAGACATCCTGACCTGTCGGGGGTGGGAGATTGTCTGGTATAGGAACTCAAGGTCAAGGTGCCTTGTATGTGATTAAGTGCCTCCTCGATATTAAGGGTGCTCTTCCTGAAAGCTGCAATACAACCGAGAGAAAAGTATATTAATGTAACTTGTTGGTATAATTACAGTGCCTTCGGAAAGTATTCAGACCCCTTGACTTTTTCCACATTTTGTTACGTTACTTATTCTAAAATGGATTTTAAAAAATTATAATTAAATCTTCAGCAATCTACACACACTACTCCACAATGACAAAGCAAAAACAGGTTTGTAGAAATGTTTGCAAATATCGCATTTACATAAGTAATCACACCATTTACTCAGTTTTTTGTTGAAGCACCTTTGGCAGCGATTACAGACTCGAGTCTTCTTGGGTATGATGCTACAAGCTCGGCACACCTGTATTTGGGGAGATTCTACCATTCTTCTCTGCAGATCTTCTCAAGTTATTTTCAGGTCTCTCCAGAGATGTTAGATCGTATTCAAGTCCGGGCTCTTGCTGGGCCACTCAAGGATATTAAGAGACTTGTCCCGAAGCCACTCCTGCATTGTCTTGGCTGTGTGCTTAGGGTCGTTGTCCTGTTGGAAGGTGAACCTTTGCCCCAGTTTGAGGTCATGGGTGCTCTGGAGTAGGTTTTCATGAAGGATCTCTCTGTACATTGCACTGTTCATCTTTCCCTCGATCCTGACTAGTCTCCCAGTCCCTGCCTCTGAAAACCACCCCCACAGCATGTTGCTGCCACCACCATGCTTCACTGTAGGGATGGTGCCAGGTTTCCTCCAGATGTGACGTTTGCCATTCAGACCAAAGAGTTCAATCTTGGTTTCATCAGACCAGAGAATCTTGTTTCTCATGGTCTGAGAGTCTTTAGGTGCCTTTTGGCAAACTCCAAGCGGGCTGTCATGTGCCTTTTACTGAGGAGTGGCTTCCGTCTGGCCACTACCATGAAGGCCTGATTGGTGGAGGGCTGCAGAGATATTTGCCCTTCTGGAAGGTTCTCCCTTCTCCACAGAGGAACTCTGGAGCTCTGTCAGTGACCATCAGGTTCTTAGTCACCTCCCTGACCAAGGTCCTTCTCCCCCGATTGCTCAGTTTGGCCCGGTTGCCAGCTCTAGGAAGATTCTTGGTGGTTCCAATCTTCTTCCAATTAAGAATGATGGAGGTCACTGTGTTCTTGGAGACCTTTCTTGCTGTAGACATTTTGATACCCTTCCCCAGATCTGTACCTCGACACAATCCTGTCTCTGTGCTCTACGGACAATTCCTTCAACCTCATGGCTTGGTTTTTGCTCTGACATGCACTGTCAACTGTGGGACCTTATATAGACATGTGTGCCTTTCCAAATGTCAAATCAACTGAATTGACCACAGGTGGACTCCAATCAAGTTGTAGAAACATGGATGATGATCAATAGAAACAGGAGGCATCTGAGCTCAATTTTGAGTCTCATAGCAAAGGGTCTGAATACTGATGTAAATAAGGTATTTATTTTTATTTTTAAATTATTTAAAAAAAATTAGCAAACATTTCTAAAAACATGTTTTCGCATCGTCATTATGTGGTATTGATGAGGTAAAAAAAGATATTTATATCATTTTTAAAATAAGGCTGCAACTTAACGAAATGTGTAAAAAGTCAAGGGGTCTGAATACTTTCCCAACGCCTTGCAGTGTGTGACTCATTCTATTCACGTATTTTCTCAAGAACACATTACAGTTACAAACCACAAAGAGTAAAGTAGAGACCAGTAATTGTGTTTTTCTGTGTGAAACACAACTTTGGGTTGTGCGACTGACATTGTCTGCGTCTCTGTGAGGGGGGCAGATGTGCCCTCTGGAAGCGTTCGGTAGCATCCTGGACTCTCTGTTTACGTTGCTGTAGGATGCTTTCCCTCAGCCTCTGTTCCTGGATGTCCCACAGCTTCCTCCTCTCCTCCAGAACCCTGCATGGAGAACACAGAGAACACATTACAGACTGGTCCCAGACCTGTTTAACCAACTCCTCTCCTCCAGAACCCTGCATGGAAAACACATTACAGACTGGTCCCAGACCTGTTTAACCAACTCCTCTCCTCCAGAACCCTGCATGGAAAACACATTACAGACTGGTCCCAGACCTGTTTAACCAACTATTCTCTTATTATCATAGTCACAACGAGAATATATAGACTGGTCCCAGATTGTACTTTAGCCAACTCCTCCGACTAGCATTTTCACATAGGTTTTAACCTGGTCCCAGTTCCATCAAGATTGATTGAAGTGATCTTTTGTTTAAGCCCACAGGAAACTGAGTTAATTCCTTGAGGTACATTCACAGCAGTCATTAAATAGTTGAAGGAAACACTCCTATGACAACTGGTTGGTTTAGAGAGGGAAAATTACATATCAGGCTTTTATGAACAAAAACTCACAATATTATAGAATATGTGCCATTTAACAGACACTTTTATCTAAAGCGACTGACAGTCATTTGTAGATACATATGTGTGGGTGGCCCGAGCGAGAATCGGACCCATAACCTTTGGGCGATGCAAGCACCCTGCTCTACCAACTGAGCCACACAGGACACCTTGGTAAATGGCTTCAAAAACAATATGATGATTTCTCCCAGGAAGACTTCTCTTGGCTGGCCTGGAAATGCTCCTTCCATAGAAGTAAACAATTAAAGAGGTTGGCTACTGTTTATTAATCTCACACACACATATACACACACACACACACACACACACACACACACACACACACACACACACACACACACACACACACACACACACACACACACACACACACACACACACACACACACACACACACACACACACACACACACACACATTAGGTAGTGTTGTCCTTAGAAACCCTAACGCTGACTTAATCCTACTTCTGTCCTGTCAGCGGTCTCTGGAGCTCTCCACATTTATTCTACAATAAATCACCCTCCAGTAGTCTAGTCAGACCTGAGACCTCCAGTAGTCTAGTCACCCTCCAGTAGTCTAGTCAGACCTGACAGGGTCACCCCTCCAGTAGTCTAGTCTCCAGTAGTCAGTAGTCTACCTGACAGGGTCACCCCTCCAGTAGTCTAGTCAGACCTGACAGGGTCACCCCTCCAGTAGTCTAGTCAGACCTGACAGGGTCACCCCTCCAGTAGTCTAGTCAGACCTGACAGGGTCACCCCTCCAGTAGTCTAGTCAGACCTGACAGGGTCACCCCTCCAGTAGTCTAGTCAGACCTGACAGGGTCACCCCTCCAGTAGTCTAGTCAGACCTGACAGGGTCACCCCTCCAGTAGTCTAGTCAGACCTGACAGGGTCACCCCTCCAGTAGTCTAGTCAGACCTGACAGGGTCACCCCCCAGTAGTCTAGTCAGACCTGACAGGGTCACCCCTCCAGTAGTCTAGTCAGACCTGACAGGGTCACCCCTCCAGTAGTCTAGTCAGACCTGACAGGGTCACCCCTCCAGTAGTCTAGTCAGACCTGACAGGGTCACCCCTCCAGTAGTCTAGTCAGACCTGACAGCCCTGGCCTGACAGGGTCACCCCTCCAGTAGTCTAGTCAGACCTGACAGGCTCAGACCTGACAGGGTCACCAGGAGGTCTAGGGTTCAAGATAACAGGATAAAATCCAGTGTCTGATGTAACAATGAGGGTCACCCCTCCAGTAGTCTATCCTGACAGGGTCACCCCTCCAGTAGTCTAGTCAGACCTGACAGGGTCACCCCTCCAGTAGTCTAGTCAGACCTGACAGGGTCACCAGTCTCCAGTAGTCCTAGTCAGACCTGACAGGGTCACCCCTCCCTGAAGTCAGGGACCTGACAGGGTCACACCTCCAGTAGTCTAGTCAGACCTGACAGGGTCATCCCTCCAGTAGTCTAGTCAGACCTGACAGGGTCACCCCTCCAGTAGTCCAGACCTGAAACCCCTCCAGTCTAGTCAGCCTGACTTGCAGAGCACCCCTCCAGTAGTCTAGTCAGGGGGTCACCCCTCCAGTACTAGTCAGACTTGACAGGGTCTCAGTAGTCTAGTCAGACCTGACAGGGTCACCAGCACATTGTTGAAAAACCTCCTCTAGATAGCTTTATAGTCACAGTGGAGGTGTCCTCCTCTAGATAGCTTTATAGTCACAGTGGAGGTGTCCTCCTCTAGATAGCTTTATAGTCACAGTGGCTGTGTCCTCCTCTAGATAGCTTTATAGTCACAGTGGAGGTGTCACACCTGGAGGGTCTCCTCACAGTGGATGTGTCCTCCTCCAGATAGTGGAGGGTCCTCCTCCAGATAGTCTTTACAGTGGAGGTGTCCTCCTCTAGATAGCTTTATAGTCACAGTGGAGGTGTCCTCCTCTAGATAGCTTTGGACAGTCACAGTGGATGTGTCCTCCTCTAGATAGCTTTATAGTCACAGTGGCTGTGTCCTCCTCTAGATAGCTTTACAGTCACAGTGGCTCACAGTGGACCTCCTCTAGATAGCTTTATAGTCACAGTGGCTGTGTCCTCCTCTAGATAGCTTTATAGTCACAGTGGCTGTGTCCTCCTCTAGATAGCTTTATAGTCACAGTGGAGGTGTCCTCCTCTAGATAGCTTTATAGTCACAGTGGCTGTGTCACAGTGGAGGGTCTCTAGATAGCTTTATAGTCACAGTGGCTGTGTCCTCCTCTAGATAGCTTTATAGTCACAGTGGCTGTGTCCTCCTCTAGATAGCTTTATAGTCACAGTGGATGTGTCCTCCTCTAGATAGCTTTACAGTCACAGTAGGCTGGTCCTCCTCCTAGCTTTAGTCACAGTGGAGGTGTCCTCCTCCAGATAGCTTTAGTCACAGTGGAGGGTCACTCCTCTAGTAGCTTTAGTCACAGTGGAGGTGTCCTCCTCTAGATAGTTTTAGTCACAGTGGATGTGTCCTCCTCTAGATAGCTTTACAGTCACAGTGGAGGTGTCCTCCTCTAGATAGTTTTAGTCACAGTGGATGTGTCCTCCTCTAGATAGCTTTACAGTCACAGTGGCTGTGTCCTCCTCTAGATAGCTTTACAGTCACAGTGGATGTGTCCTCCTCTAGATAGCTTTATAGTCACAGTGGAGGTGTCCTCCTCTAGATAGCTTTACAGTCACAGTGGATGTGTCCTCCTCTAGATAGCTTTACAGTCACAGTGGATGTGTCCTCCTCTAGATAGCTTTACAGTCACAGTGGATGTGTCCTCCTCTAGATAGCTTTACAGTCACAGTGGCTGTGTCCTCCTCTAGATAGCTTTACAGTCACAGTGGATGTGTCCTCCTCTAGATAGCTTTACAGTCACAGTGGATGTGTCCTCCTCTAGATAGCTTTATAGTCACAGTGGATGTCACAGTAGGTCACAGTGGAGGTGTCCTCCTCTAGATAGCTTTACAGTCACAGTGGAGTGTGTCCTCCTCTAGATAGCTTTATAGTCACAGTGGATGTGTCCTCCTCTAGATAGCTTTATAGTCACAGTGGAGGTGTCCTCCTCTAGATAGCTTTATAGTCACAGTGGATGTGTCCTCCTCTAGATAGTCACAGTGGAGGTGTCCTCCTCTAGATAGCTGGAGGTGTCCTCCTCTAGATAGTCACAGTGGCTGTGTCCTCCTCTAGATAGCTTTATAGTCACAGTGGCTGTGTCCTCCTCTAGATAGCTTTACAGTCACAGTGGCTGTGTCCTCCTCTAGATAGCTTTATAGTCACAGTGGATGTGTCCTCCTCTAGATAGCTTTATAGTCACAGTGGAGGTGTCCTCCTCTAGATAGCTTTACAGTCACAGTGGATGTGTCCTCCTCTAGATAGCTTTATAGTCACAGTGGAGGTGTCCTCCTCTAGATAGCTTTATAGTCACAGTGGATGTGTCCTCCTCTAGATAGCTTTATAGTCACAGTGGAGGTGTCCTCCTCTAGATAGCTTTATAGTCACAGTGGATGTGTCCTCCTCTAGATAGCTTTACAGTCACAGTGGAGGTGTCCTCCTCTAGATAGCTTTATAGTCACAGTGGGAGTGTCCTCCTCTAGATAGTTTATAGTCACAGTGGAGGTGTCCTGGAGGTGTCCTCTAGATAGCTTTATAGTCACAGTGGAGGTGTCCTCCTCTAGATAGTTTATAGTCACAGTGGAGGTGTCCTCCTCACAGTAGATAGCTTTATAGTCACAGTGGATGTGTCCTCCTCTAGATAGCTTTACAGTCACAGTGGCTGTGTCCTCCTCTAGATAGCTTTATAGTCACAGTGGTGTCCTCCTCTAGATAGCTTTATAGTCACAGTGGATGTGTCCTCCTCTAGATAGCTTTATAGTCACAGTGGATGTGTCCTCCTCCTCTAGATAGCTTTATAGTCACAGTGGAGGTGTCCTCCTCTAGATAGCTTTATAGTCACAGTGGAGGTGTCCTCCTCTAGATAGCTTTATAGTCACAGTGGCTGTGTCCTCCTCTAGATAGCTTTATAGTCACAGTGGCTGTGTCACTCCTCCTAGATAGCTTTACAGTCACAGTGGATGTGTCCTCCTCTAGATAGCTTTACAGTCACAGTGGAGGTGTGTCCTCCTCTAGATAGCTTTATAGTCACAGTGGAGGTGTCCTCCTCTAGATAGCTTTATAGTCACAGTGGAGGTGTCCTCCTCTAGATAGCTTTACAGTCACAGTGGCTGTGTCCTCCTCTAGATAGCTTTATAGTCACAGTGGAGGTGTCCTCCTCTAGATAGCTTTATAGTCACAGTGGAGATAGTTTATAGTCACAGTGGAGGTGTCCTCCTCTAGATAGCTTTATAGTCACAGTGGAGGTGTCCTCCTCTAGATAGCTTTATAGTCACAGTGGAGGTGTCCTCCTCTAGATAGCTTTACAGTCACAGTGGCTGTGTCCTCCTCTAGATAGCTTTATAGTCACAGTGGAGATAGTTTATAGTCACAGTGGAGTGTCCTCCTCTAGATAGCTTTATAGTCACAGTGGAGGTGTCCTCCTCTAGATAGCTTTATAGTCACAGTGGAGGTGTCCTCCTCTAGATAGCTTTATAGTCACAGTGGAGGTGTCCTCCTCTAGATAGCTTTATAGTCACAGTGGAGGTGTCCTCCTCTAGATAGCTTTATAGTCACAGTGGAGGTGTCCTCCTCTAGATAGCTTTACAGTCACAGTGGAGGTCCTCCTCTAGATGTCCTCCTCCTCTAGATAGCTTTAGATAGCTTTATAGTCACAGTGGAGGTGTCCTCCTCTAGATAGCTTTACAGTCACAGTGGATGTGTCCTCCTCTAGATAGCTTTATAGTCACAGTGGATGTGTCCTCCTCTAGATAGCTTTACAGTCACAGTGGCTGTGTCCACAGTGGAGGTGTCCTCTAGATAGCTTTATAGTCACAGTGGAGGTGTCCTCCTCTAGATAGCTTTATAGTCACAGTGGAGTGTGATCTTTACTCACAGTGGATGTGTCCTAGATAGCTTTATAGTCACAGTGGCTGTGTCCTCCTCTAGATAGCTTTACAGTCACAGTGGCTGTGTCCTCCTCTAGATAGCTTTACAGTCACAGTGGATGTGTCCTCCTCTAGATAGCTTTACAGTCACAGTGGATGTGTCCTCCTCTAGATAGCTTTACAGTCACAGTGGATGTGTCCTCCTCTAGATAGCTTTACAGTCACAGTGGCTGTGTCCTCCTCTAGATAGCTTTATAGTCACAGTGGCTGTGTCCTCCTCTAGATAGCTTTACAGTCACAGTGGCTGTGTCCTCCTCTAGATAGCTTTATAGTCACAGTGGCTGTGTCCTCCTCTAGATAGCTTTACAGTCACAGTGGCTGTGTCCTCCTCTAGATAGCTTTACAGTCACAGTGGATGTGTCCTCCTCTACATAGCTTTACAGTCACAGTGGCCCAAATGGAACCCTGACGTGACCCCCCAAAACAACATTTACACCATTTAATCAATCCATTAGGAAAATTACGGGGCGCCAGGTAGCGGTTAGAGTGTTGGGCCAGTAACCGAAAGGTTGGTAGATCGAATCTCAGAGCTGACAAGGTTAAAAAAATATATATCATTCTGCCCCCCGAACAAGGCTGTTAACCCACTGTTCCCCGGTAGGCCGTCATTGTAAATAAGAATTTACCTAGCTAAATACAAGGTTACATATAACAAAAGTAGTGCACTAAACAGGGCAGAAATATGAGTTGTACTTGGACGGAGGGATTCGCTAGTAGCAGCAGGGTGCTAATGACATGGTCCAGACCAAAGGTCACTTTAGAACATGTAGAGGCGGCAGGGTACCCTAGTGGTTATCAAATCAAATCAAATTTTATTTGTCACATACACATGGTTAGCAGATGTTAATGCGAGTGTAGTGAAATGCTTGTGCTTCTAGTTCCGACAGTGCAGTAATAACCAACAAGTAATCTAACTAACAATTCCAAAACTACTGTCTTATACACAGTGTAAGGGGATAAAGAATATGTACATAAGGATATATGAATGAGTGATGGTACAGAGCAGCATAGGCAAGATACAGTAGATGATATCGAGTACAGTATATACATATGAGATAAGTATGTAAACCAAGTGGCATAGTTAAAGTGGCTAGTGATACATGTATTACATAAGGATGCAGTCGATGATATAGAGTACAGTATATACGGATGCATATGAGATGAATAATGTAGGGTAAGTTACATTATATAAGGTAGCATTGTTTAAAGTGGCTAGTGATATATTTACATAATTTCCCATCAATTCCCATTATTGAAGTGGCTGGAGTTGAGTCAGTGTCAGTGTCAGTGTGTTGGCAGCAGCCACTCAATGTTAGTGGTGGCTGTTTAACAGTCTGATGGCCTTGAGATAGAAGCTGTTTAACAGTCTGATGGCCTTGAGATAGAAGCTGTTTAACAGTCTGATGGCCTTGAGATAGAAGCTGTTTGAGTGTCGAGGTGGCAGGGTAGCCTAGTGGTTAGAGTGTAGAGGAGGCAGGGTAGCCTAGTGGTTAGAGTGTAGAGGAGGCAGGTAGCCTAGTGGTTAGAGTGTAGAGGAGGCAGGTAGCCTAGTGGTTAGAGTGTAGAGGAGGCAGGTAGCCTAGTGGTTAGAGTGTAGAGGAGGCAGGTAGCCTAGTGGTTAGAGTGTAGAGGCGTCAGGGTAGCCTAGTGGTTAGAGTGTAGAGGTGGCAGGGTAGCCTAGTTGTTAGAGTGTAGAGGCGGCAGGGTAGCCTAGTGGTTAGAGTGTAGAGGCGTCAGGGTAGCCTAGTGGTTAGAGTGTAGTGGTGGCAGGGTAGCCTAGTGGTTAGAGTGTAGAGGTGTCAGGGTAGCCTAGTGGTTAGAGTGTAGAGGCGTCAGGGTAGCCTAGTGGTTAGAGTGTAGAGGCGTCAGGGTAGCCTAGTGGTTAGAGTGTAGAGGCGTCAGGGTAGCCTAGTGGTTAGAGTGTAGAGGTGGCAGGGTAGCCTAGTAGTTAGAGTGTAGAGGTGTCAGGGTAGCCTAGTGGTTAGAGTGTAGAGGTCGGCAGGTAGCCTAGTGGTTAGAGTGTAGAGGTGGCAGGGTAGCCTAGTGGTTAGAGTGTAGAGGTGGCAGGGTAGCCTAGTGGTTAGAGTGTAGAGGCGGCAGGGTAGTCTAGTGGTTAGAGTGTAGAGGAGGCAGGGTAGTCTAGTGGTTAGAGTGTAGAGGAGGCAGGTAGCCTAGTGGTTAGAGTGTAGAGGTCGCAGGTAGCCTAGTGGTTAGAGTGTAGAGGTGGCAGGGTAGCCTAGTGGTTAGAGTGTAGAGGTGGCAGGGTGCCTAGTGGTTAGAGTGTAGAGGAGGCAGGGTAGCCTAGTGGTTAGAGTGTAGAGGAGGTAGGGTAGCCTACTGGTTAGAGTGTAGAGGAGGCAGGTAGCCTAGTGGTTAGAGTGTAGAGATGGCAGGGTAGCCTAGTGGTTAGAGTGTAGAGGTGGCAGGGTAGCCTAGTGGTTAGAGTGTGGAGGAGGCAGGGTAGCCTAGTGGTTAGAGTGTGGAGGAGGCAGGGTAGTCTAGTGGTTAGAGTGTAGAGGAGGCAGGGTAGTCTAGTGGTTAGAGTGTAGAGGAGGCAGGGTAGTCTAGTGGTTAGAGTGTAGAGGAGGCAGGGTAGCCTAGTGGTTAGAGTGTAGAGGAGGCAGGGTAGCCTAGTGGTTAGAGTGTAGAGGTGGCAGGGTAGTCTAGTGGTTAGAGTGTAGAGGAGGCAGGGTAGTCTAGTGGTTAGAGTGTGGAGGAGGTAGGGTAGTCTAGTGGTTAGAGTGTAGAGGAGGCAGGGTAGCCTAGTGGTTAGAGTGTAGAGGAGGTAGGTAGCAGCAGGGTAGTCTAGTGGTTAGAGTGTAGAGGAGGTAGGTAGCAGCAGGGTAGTCTAGTGGTTAGAGTGTAGAGGAGGTAGGTAGCAGCAGGGTACCCTAGTGGTTAGAGTGTAGAGGAGGTAGGTAGCAGCAGGGTGCCCTAGTGGTTAGAGTGTAGAGGAGGTAGGGTAGCGTAGTGGTTAGAGTGTAGAGGAGGTAGGTAGCAGCAGGGTAGTCTAGTGGTTAGAGTGTAGAGGAGGTAGGTAGCAGCAGGGTAGTCTAGTGGTTAGAGTGTAGAGGAGGTAGGTAGCAGCAGGGTAGTCTAGTGGTTAGAGTGTAGAGGAGGTAGGTAGCAGCAGGGTAGCGTAGTGGTTAGAGTGTAGAGGAGGTAGGTAGCAGCAGGGTAGTCTAGTGGTTAGAGTGTAGAGGAGGTAGGTAGTCTAGTGGTTAGAGTGTAGAGGAGGTAGGGTAGTCTAGTGGTTAGAGTGTAGAGGAGGTAGGTAGTCTAGTGGTTAGAGTGTAGAGGAGGTAGGTAGTCTAGTGGTTAGAGTGTAGGGGGCAGGGTAGTCTAGTGGTTAGAGTGTAGAGGAGGTAGGTAGCAGCAGGGTAGCGTAGTGGTTAGAGTGTAGAGGAGGTAGGTAGCAGCAGGGTAGTCTAGTGGTTAGAGTGTAGAGGAGGTAGGTAGTCTAGTGGTTAGAGTGTAGAGGAGGTAGGGTAGTCTAGTGGTTAGAGTGTAGAGGAGGTAGGTAGTCTAGTGGTTAGAGTGTAGAGGAGGCAGGGTAGTCTAGTGGTTAGAGTGTGGAGGCGTCAGGGTAGCCTAGTGGTTAGAGTGTAGAGGTGTCAGGGTAGCCTTGTGGTTAGAGTGTAGAGGTGGCAGGGTAGCCTAGTGGTTAGAGTGTAGAGGAGGTAGGTAGTCTAGTGGTTAGAGTGTAGAGGAGGTAGGTAGTCTAGTGGTTAGAGTGTAGGGGGCAGGGTAGTCTAGTGGTTAGAGTGTAGAGGAGGTAGGTAGCAGCAGGGTAGCGTAGTGGTTAGAGTGTAGTAGAGGAGGTAGGTAGCAGCAGGGTAGTCTAGTGGTTAGAGTGTAGAGGAGGTAGGTAGTCTAGTGGTTAGAGTGTAGAGGAGGCAGGGTAGCCTAGTGGTTAGAGTGTGGAGGAGGCAGGGTAGCCTAGTGGTTAGAGTGTGGAGCGTCAGGGTAGCCTAGTGGTTAGAGTGTAGAGGTGTCAGGGTAGCCTAGTGGTTAGAGTGTAGAGGTGTCAGGGTAGCCTAGTGGTTAGAGTGTAGAGGCAGCAGGGTAGCGTAGTGGTTAGAGTGTAGAGGAGGTAGGTAGCAGCAGGGTAGTCTAGTGGTTAGAGTGTAGAGGAGGTAGGTAGTCTAGTGGTTAGAGTGTAGAGGAGGTAGGGTAGTCTAGTGGTTAGAGTGTAGAGGAGGTAGGTAGTCTAGTGGTTAGAGTGTAGAGGAGGCAGGGTAGTCTAGTGGTTAGAGTGTAGAGGAGGTAGGTAGCAGCAGGGTAGTGTATTGGTTAGAGTGTAGAGGAGGTAGGTAGTCTAGTGGTTAGAGTGTAGAGGTGTCAGGGTAGCCTAGTGGTTAGAGTGTAGAGGTGGCAGGGTAGCCTAGTGGTTAGAGTGTAGAGGAGGCAGGGTAGCCTAGTGGTTAGAGTGTAGAGGCGTCAGGGTAGCCTAGTGGTTAGAGTGTAGAGGTGGCAGGGTAGCCTAGTGGTTAGAGTGTAGAGGTGGCAGGGTAGCCTAGTAGTTAGAGTGTAGAGGTGGCAGGGTAGCCTAGTGGTTAGAGTGTAGTGGTGGCAGGGTAGCCTAGTGGTTAGAGTGTAGAGGCGTCAGGGTAGCCTAGTGGTTAGAGTGTAGAGGCGTCAGGGTAGCCTAGTGGTTAGAGTGTAGGGCGTCAGGGTAGCCTAGTGGTTAGAGTGTAGAGGCGTCAGGGTAGCCTAGTGGTTAGAGTGTAGAGGCGGCAGGGTAGCCTAGTAGTTAGAGTGTAGAGGTGTCAGGGTAGCCTCGTGGTTAGAGTGTAGAGGTGGCAGGGTAGCCTAGTAGTTAGAGTGTAGAGGTGTCAGGGTAGCCTAGTGGTTAGAGTGTAGAGGTGGCAGGGTAGCCTAGTGGTTAGAGTGTAGAGGCGTCAGGGTAGCCTAGTGGTTAGAGTGTAGAGGAGGCAGGGTAGCCTAGTGGTTAGAGTGTGGAGGAGGCAGGGTAGCCTAGTGGTTAGAGTGTGGAGGAGGCAGGGTAGCCTAGTGGTTAGAGTGTAGAGGAGGCAGGGTAGTCTAGTGGTTAGAGTGTAGGGGCGGCAGGGTAGCCTAGTGGTTAGAGTGTAGGGGCGGCAGGGTAGTCTAGTGGTTAGAGTGTAGAGGAGGCAGGGTAGTCTAGTGGTTAGAGTGTAGAGGAGGCAGGTAGCCTAGTGGTTAGAGTGTAGAGGTCGCAGGTAGCCTAGTGGTTAGAGTGTAGAGGTGGCAGGGTAGCCTAGTGGTTAGAGTGTAGAGGTGGCAGGGTAGCCTAGTGGTGGTTAGAGTGTAGAGGCGGCAGGGTAGTCTAGTGGTTAGAGTGTAGAGGAGGCAGGGTAGTCTAGTGGTTAGAGTGTAGAGGAGGCAGGTAGCCTAGTGGTTAGAGTGTAGAGGTCGCAGGTAGCCTAGTGGTTAGAGTGTAGAGGTGGCAGGGTAGCCTAGTGGTTAGAGTGTAGAGGTGGCAGGGTGCCTAGTGGTTAGAGTGTAGAGGAGGCAGGGTAGCCTAGTGGTTAGAGTGTAGAGGAGGTAGGGTAGCCTAGTGGTTAGAGTGTAGAGGAGGCAGGTAGCCTAGTGGTTAGAGTGTAGAGGTGGCAGGGTAGCCTAGTGGTTAGAGTGTAGAGGTGGCAGGGTAGCCTAGTGGTTAGAGTGTGGAGGAGGCAGGGTAGCCTAGTGGTTAGAGTGTGGAGGAGGCAGGGTAGTCTAGTGGTTAGAGTGTAGAGGAGGCAGGGTAGTCTAGTGGTTAGAGTGTAGAGGAGGCAGGGTAGTCTAGTGGTTAGAGTGTAGAGGAGGCAGGGTAGCCTAGTGGTTAGAGTGTAGAGGAGGCAGGGTAGCCTAGTGGTTAGAGTGTAGAGGAGGCAGGGTAGTCTAGTGGTTAGAGTGTAGAGGAGGCAGGGTAGTCTAGTGGTTAGAGTGTAGAGGAGGCAGGGTAGTCTAGTGGTTAGAGTGTAGAGGTGGCAGGGTAGCCTAGTAGTTAGAGTGTAGAGGTGGCAGGGTAGCCTAGTGGTTAGAGTGTAGTGGTGGCAGGGTAGCCTAGTGGTTAGAGTGTAGAGGCGTCAGGGTAGCCTAGTGGTTAGAGTGTAGAGGTGTCAGGGTAGCCTAGTGGTTAGAGTGTAGAGGCGTCAGGGTAGCCTAGTGGTTAGAGTGTAGAGGCGTCAGGGTAGCCTAGTGGTTAGAGTGTAGAGGTGGCAGGGTAGCCTAGTAGTTAGAGTGTAGAGGTGTCAGGGTAGCCTAGTGGTTAGAGTGTAGAGGTGGCAGGGTAGCCTAGTAGTTAGAGTGTAGAGGTGTCAGGGTAGCCTAGTGGTTAGAGTGTAGAGGTGGCAGGGTGCCTAGTGGTTAGAGTGTAGAGGAGGCAGGGTAGCCTAGTGGTTAGAGTGTAGAGGAGGTAGGGTAGCCTACTGGTTAGAGTGTAGAGGAGGCAGGTAGCCTAGTGGTTAGAGTGTAGAGGTGGCAGGGTAGCCTAGTGGTTAGAGTGTAGAGGTGGCAGGGTAGCCTAGTGGTTAGAGTGTGGAGGAGGCAGGGTAGCCTAGTGGTTAGAGTGTGGAGGAGGCAGGGTAGTCTAGTGGTTAGAGTGTAGAGGAGGCAGGGTAGTCTAGTGGTTAGAGTGTAGAGGAGGCAGGGTAGTCTAGTGGTTAGAGTGTAGAGGAGGCAGGGTAGCCTAGTGGTTAGAGTGTAGAGGAGGCAGGGTAGCCTAGTGGTTAGAGTGTAGAGGAGGCAGGGTAGTCTAGTGGTTAGAGTGTAGAGGAGGCAGGGTAGTCTAGTGGTTAGAGTGTAGAGGAGGCAGGGTAGTCTAGTGGTTAGAGTGTAGAGGAGGCAGGGTAGCCTAGTGGTTAGAGTGTGGAGGAGGCAGGGTAGCCTAGTGGTTAGAGTGTAGAGGTGGCAGGGTAGTCTAGTGGTTAGAGTGTAGAGGAGGCAGGGTAGCCTAGTGGTTAGAGTGTGGAGGAGGTAGGGTAGTCTAGTGGTTAGAGTGTAGAGGAGGCAGGGTAGCCTAGTGGTTAGAGTGTAGAGGAGGTAGGTAGCAGCAGGGTAGTCTAGTGGTTAGAGTGTAGAGGAGGTAGGTAGCAGCAGGGTAGTCTAGTGGTTAGAGTGTAGAGGAGGTAGGTAGCAGCAGGGTAGTCTAGTGGTTAGAGTGTAGAGGAGGTAGGTAGCAGCAGGGTGCCCTAGTGGTTAGAGTGTAGAGGAGGTAGGGTAGCGTAGTGGTTAGAGTGTAGAGGAGGTAGGTAGCAGCAGGGTAGTCTAGTGGTTAGAGTGTAGTGGTTAGGTAGGTAGCAGCAGGGTAGTCTAGTGGTTAGAGTGTAGAGGTAGGTAGGTAGCAGCAGGGTAGTCTAGTGGTTAGAGTGTAGAGGAGGTAGGTAGCAGCAGGGTAGCGTAGTGGTTAGAGTGTAGAGGAGGTAGGTAGCAGCAGGGTAGTCTAGTGGTTAGAGTGTAGAGGAGGTAGGTAGTCTAGTGGTTAGAGTGTAGAGGAGGTAGGGTAGTCTAGTGGTTAGAGTGTAGAGGAGGTAGGTAGTCTAGTGGTTAGAGTGTAGAGGAGGTAGGTAGTCTAGTGGTTAGAGTGTAGGGGGCAGGGTAGTCTAGTGGTTAGAGTGTAGAGGAGGTAGGTAGCAGCAGGGTAGCGTAGTGGTTAGAGTGTAGAGGAGGTAGGTAGCAGCAGGGTAGTCTAGTGGTTAGAGTGTAGAGGAGGTAGGTAGTCTAGTGGTTAGAGTGTAGAGGAGGTAGGGTAGTCTAGTGGTTAGAGTGTAGAGGAGGTAGGTAGTCTAGTGGTTAGAGTGTAGAGGAGGCAGGGTAGTCTAGTGGTTAGAGTGTAGAGGAGGTAGGTAGCAGCAGGGTAGTGTATTGGTTAGAGTGTAGAGGAGGTAGGTAGTCTAGTGGTTAGAGTGTAGAGGAGGTAGGGTAGTCTAGTGGTTAGAGTGTAGAGGAGGCAGGTAGTCTAGTGGTTAGAGTGTAGAGGAGGTAGGTAGTCTAGTGGTTAGAGTGTAGAGGAGGTAGGTAGTCTAGTGGTTAGAGTGTAGAGGAGGTAGGTAGTCTAGTGGTTAGAGTGTAGAGGAGGCAGGGTAGTCTAGTGGTTAGAGTGTAGAGGAGGTAGGTAGCAGCAGGGTAGCGTAGTGGTTAGAGTGTAGAGGAGGTAGGTAGCAGCAGGGTAGTCTAGTGGTTAGAGTGTAGAGGAGGTAGGTAGTCTAGTGGTTAGAGTGTAGAGGAGGTAGGGTAGTCTAGTGGTTAGAGTGTGGAGGAGGTAGGTAGTCTAGTGGTTAGAGTGTAGAGGAGGTAGGTAGTCTAGTGGTTAGAGTGTAGAGGAGGTAGGTAGTCTAGTGGTTAGACTGTAGAGGAGGTAGGGTAGTCTAGTGGTTAGAGTGTAGAGGAGGTAGGGTAGTCTAGTGGTTAGAGTGTAGAGGAGGTAGGTAGTCTAGTGGTTAGAGTGTAGAGGAGGTAGGTAGTCTAGTGGTTAGAGTGTAGAGGAGGTAGGTAGTCTAGTGGTTAGAGTGTAGAGGAGGTAGGTAGTCTAGTGGTTAGAGTGTAGAGGAGGCAGGTAGCCTAGTGGTTAGAGTGTAGAGGAGGCAGGTAGCCTAGTGGTTAGAGTGTAGAGGAGGCAGGTAGCCTAGTGGTTAGAGTGTAGAGGTCGCAGGTAGCCTAGTGGTTAGAGTGTAGAGGTGGCAGGGTAGCCTAGTGGTTAGAGTGTAGAGGTGGCAGGGTAGCCTAGTGGTTAGAGTGTAGAGGCGGCAGGGTAGCCTAGTGGTTAGAGTGTAGAGGCGTCAGGGTAGCCTAGTGGTTAGAGTGTAGAGGCGTCAGGGTAGCCTAGTGGTTAGAGTGTAGAGGTGGCAGGGTAGCCTAGTTGTTAGAGTGTAGAGGCGGCAGGGTAGCCTAGTGGTTAGAGTGTAGAGGAGGTAGGGTAGCCTAGTGGTTAGAGTGTAGAGGCGTCAGGGTAGCCTAGTGGTTAGAGTGTAGAGGTGGCAGGGTAGCCTAGTGGTTAGAGTGTAGAGGTGGCAGGGTAGCCTAGTGGTTAGAGTGTAGAGGTGGCAGGGTAGCCTAGTGGTTAGAGTGTAGAGGTGGCAGGGTAGCCTAGTGGTTAGAGTGTAGAGGTGGCAGGGTAGCCTAGTGGTTAGAGTGTAGAGGTGGCAGGGTAGCCTAGTGGTTAGAGTGTAGAGGTGGCAGGGTAGCCTAGTAGTTAGAGTGTAGAGGTGGCAGGGTAGCCTAGTGGTTAGAGTGTAGTGGTGGCAGGGTAGCCTAGTGGTTAGAGTGTAGAGGCGTCAGGGTAGCCTAGTGGTTAGAGTGTAGAGGCGTCAGGGTAGCCTAGTGGTTAGAGTGTAGAGGTGGCAGGGTAGCCTAGTGGTTAGAGTGTAGAGGCGTCAGGGTAGCCTAGTGGTTAGAGTGTAGAGGTGGCAGGGTAGCCTAGTGGTTAGAGTGTAGAGGTGGCAGGGTAGCCTAGTGGTTAGAGTGTAGAGGAGGCAGGGTAGCCTAGTGGTTAGAGTGTGGAGGAGGCAGGGTAGCCTAGTGGTTAGAGTGTGGGAGGCAGGGTAGCCTAGTGGTTAGAGTGTAGGGGCGGCAGGGTAGCCTAGTGGTTAGAGTGTAGGGGCGGCAGGGTAGTCTAGTGGTTAGAGTGTAGAGGAGGCAGGGTAGTCTAGTGGTTAGAGTGTAGAGGAGGCAGGTAGCGTAGTGGTTAGAGTGTAGAGGTCGCAGGTAGCCTAGTGGTTAGAGTGTAGAGGTGGCAGGGTAGCCTAGTGGTTAGAGTGTAGAGGTGGCAGGGTAGCCTAGTGGTTAGAGTGTAGAGGCGGCAGGGTAGTCTAGTGGTTAGAGTGTAGAGGAGGCAGGGTAGTCTAGTGGTTAGAGTGTAGAGGAGGCAGGTAGCCTAGTGGTTAGAGTGTAGAGGTCGCAGGTAGCCTAGTGGTTAGAGTGTGGAGGAGGCAGGGTAGTCTAGTGGTTAGAGTGTAGAGGAGGCAGGGTAGTCTAGTGGTTAGAGTGTAGAGGAGGCAGGGTAGTCTAGTGGTTAGAGTGTAGAGGAGGCAGGGTAGCCTAGTGGTTAGAGTGTAGAGGAGGCAGGGTAGCCTAGTGGTTAGAGTGTAGAGGAGGCAGGGTAGTCTAGTGGTTAGAGTGTAGAGGAGGCAGGGTAGTCTAGTGGTTAGAGTGTAGAGGAGGCAGGGTAGTCTAGTGGTTAGAGTGTAGAGGAGGCAGGGTAGCCTAGTGGTTAGAGTGTGGAGGAGGCAGGGTAGCCTAGTGGTTAGAGTGTAGAGGAGGCAGGGTAGCCTAGTGGTTAGAGTGTAGAGGTGGCAGGGTAGTCTAGTGGTTAGAGTGTAGAGGAGGCAGGGTAGCCTAGTGGTTAGAGTGTGGAGGAGGTAGGGTAGTCTAGTGGTTAGAGTGTAGAGGAGGCAGGGTAGCCTAGTGGTTAGAGTGTAGAGGTGGCAGGGTAGCCTTGTGGTTAGAGTGTAGAGGAGGTAGGGTAGCGTAGTGGTTAGAGTGTAGAGGAGGTAGTCTAGTGGTAGCAGCAGGGTAGTCTAGTGGTTATAGTGTAGAGGAGGTAGGTAGTAGCAGGGTAGTCTAGTGGTTAGAGTGTAGAGGAGGTAGGTAGCAGCAGGGTAGTCTAGTGGTTAGAGTGTAGAGGAGGTAGGTAGCAGCAGGGTGCCCTAGTGGTTAGAGTGTAGAGGAGGTAGGGTAGCGTAGTGGTTAGAGTGTAGAGGAGGTAGGTAGCAGCAGGGTAGTCTAGTGGTTAGAGTGTAGAGGAGGTAGGTAGCAGCAGGGTAGTCTAGTGGTTAGAGTGTAGAGGAGGTAGGTAGCAGCAGGGTAGTCTAGTGGTTAGAGTGTAGAGGAGGTAGGTAGCAGCAGGGTCGTAGTGGTTAGAGTGTAGAGGAGGTAGGTAGCAGCAGGGTAGTCTAGTGGTTAGAGTGTAGAGGAGGTAGGTAGTCTAGTGGTTAGAGTGTAGAGGAGGTAGGGTAGTCTAGTGGTTAGAGTGTAGAGGAGGTAGGTAGTCTAGTGGTTAGAGTGTAGAGGAGGTAGGTAGTCTAGTGGTTAGAGTGTAGGGGGCAGGGTAGTCTAGTGGTTAGAGTGTAGAGGAGGTAGGTAGCAGCAGGGTAGCGTAGTGGTTAGAGTGTAGAGGAGGTAGGTAGCAGCAGGGTAGTCTAGTGGTTAGAGTGTAGAGGAGGTAGGTAGTCTAGTGGTTAGAGTGTAGAGGAGGTAGGGTAGTCTAGTGGTTAGAGTGTAGAGGAGGTAGGTAGTCTAGTGGTTAGAGTGTAGAGGAGGCAGGGTAGTCTAGTGGTTAGAGTGTAGAGGAGGTAGGTAGCAGCAGGGTAGTGTATTGGTTAGAGTGTAGAGGAGGTAGGTAGTCTAGTGGTTAGAGTGTACAGGAGGTAGGGTAGTCTAGTGGTTAGAGTGTAGAGGTGGCAGGTAGCCTAGTGGTTAGAGTGTAGAGGAGGCAGGTAGTCTAGTGGTTAGAGTGTAGAGGAGGCAGGGTAGTCTAGTGGTTAGAGTGTAGAGGAGGTAGGTAGCAGCAGGGTAGCGTAGTGGTTAGAGTGTAGAGGAGGTAGGTAGCAGCAGGGTAGCGTAGTGGTTAGAGTGTAGAGGAGGTAGGTAGCAGCAGGGTAGTCTAGTGGTTAGAGTGTAGAGGAGGTAGGTAGTCTAGTGGTTAGAGTGTAGAGGAGGTAGGGTAGTCTAGTGGTTAGAGTGTGGAGGAGGTAGGTAGTCTAGTGGTTAGAGTGTAGAGGAGGCAGGGTAGTCTAGTGGTTAGAGTGTAGAGGAGGCAGGTAGCCTAGTGGTTAGAGTGTAGAGGTCGCAGGTAGCCTAGTGGTTAGAGTGTGGAGGAGGCAGGGTAGTCTAGTGGTTAGAGTGTAGAGGAGGCAGGGTAGTCTAGTGGTTAGAGTGTAGAGGAGGCAGGGTAGTCTAGTGGTTAGAGTGTAGAGGAGGCAGGGTAGCCTAGTGGTTAGAGTGTAGAGGAGGCAGGGTAGCCTAGTGGTTAGAGTGTAGAGGAGGCAGGGTAGTCTAGTGGTTAGAGTGTAGAGGAGGCAGGGTAGTCTAGTGGTTAGAGTGTAGAGGAGGCAGGGTAGTCTAGTGGTTAGAGTGTAGAGGAGGCAGGGTAGCCTAGTGGTTAGAGTGTAGAGGTGGCAGGGTAGCCTAGTGGTTAGAGTGTGGAGGAGGCAGGGTAGCCTAGTGGTTAGAGTGTAGAGGAGGCAGGGTAGCCTAGTGGTTAGAGTGTAGAGGTGGCAGGGTAGTCTAGTGGTTAGAGTGTAGAGGAGGCAGGGTAGCCTAGTGGTTAGAGTGTGGAGGAGGTAGGGTAGTCTAGTGGTTAGAGTGTAGAGGAGGCAGGGTAGCCTAGTGGTTAGAGTGTAGAGGTGGCAGGGTAGCCTTGTGGTTAGAGTGTAGAGGAGGTAGGGTAGCGTAGTGGTTAGAGTGTAGAGGAGGTAGGTAGTAGCAGGGTAGTCTAGTGGTTAGAGTGTAGAGGAGGTAGGTAGCAGCAGGGTAGTCTAGTGGTTAGAGTGTAGAGGAGGTAGGTAGCAGCAGGGTGCCTAGTGGTTAGAGTGTAGAGGAGGTAGGGTAGCGTAGTGGTTAGAGTGTAGAGGAGGTAGGTAGCAGCAGGGTAGTCTAGTGGTTAGAGTGTAGAGGGTAGGTAGCAGCAGGGTAGTCTAGTGGTTAGAGTGTAGAGGAGGTAGGTAGCAGCAGGGTAGTCTAGTGGTTAGAGTGTAGAGGAGGTAGGTAGCAGCAGGGTAGCGTAGTGGTTAGAGTGTAGAGGAGGTAGGTAGCAGCAGGGTAGGTCTAGTGGTTAGAGTGTAGAGGAGGCAGGTAGTCTAGTGGTTAGAGTGTAGAGGAGGTAGGGTAGTCTAGTGGTTAGAGTGTAGAGGAGGTAGGTAGTCTAGTGGTTAGAGTGTAGAGGAGGTAGGTAGTCTAGTGGTTAGAGTGTAGAGGGCAGGGTAGTCTAGTGGTTAGAGTGTAGAGGAGGTAGGTAGCAGCAGGGTAGCGTAGTGGTTAGAGTGTAGAGGAGGTAGGTAGCAGCAGGGTAGTCTAGTGGTTAGAGTGTAGAGGAGGTAGGTAGTCTAGTGGTTAGAGTGTAGAGGAGGTAGGGTAGTCTAGTGGTTAGAGTGTAGAGGAGGTAGGTAGTCTAGTGGTTAGAGTGTAGAGGAGGCAGGGTAGTCTAGTGGTTAGAGTGTAGAGGAGGTAGGTAGCAGCAGGGTAGTGTATTGGTTAGAGTGTAGGGAGGTAGGTAGTCTAGTGGTTAGAGTGTAGAGGAGGTAGGGTAGTCTAGTGGTTAGAGTGTAGAGGAGGCAGGTAGTCTAGTGGTTAGAGTGTAGAGGAGGCAGGGTAGTCTAGTGGTTAGAGTGTAGAGGAGGTAGGGTAGCAGCAGGGTAGCGTAGTGGTTAGAGTGTAGAGGAGGTAGGTAGCAGCAGGGTAGCGTAGTGGTTAGAGTGTAGAGGAGGTAGGTAGCAGCAGGGTAGTCTAGTGGTTAGAGTGTAGAGGAGGTAGGTAGTCTAGTGGTTAGAGTGTAGAGGAGGTAGGTAGTCTAGTGGTTAGGTGTAGGAGGTCTAGTCTAGTGGTTAGAGTGTAGAGGAGGTAGGTAGTCTAGTGGTTAGAGTGTAGAGGAGGTAGGTAGTCTAGTGGTTAGACTGTAGAGGAGGTAGGGTAGTCTAGTGGTTAGAGTGTAGAGGGTAGGTAGTCTAGTGGTTAGTGTAGTGGTAGTCTAGTGGTTAGAGTGTAGAGGAGGTAGGTAGTCTAGTGGTTAGAGTGTAGAGGAGGTAGGTAGTCTAGTGGTTAGAGTGTAGAGGAGGTAGGGTAGTCTAGTGGTTAGAGTGTAGAGGAGGTAGGTAGTCTAGTGGTTAGAGTGTAGAGGAGGTAGGTAGTCTAGTGGTTAGAGTGTAGAGGAGGTAGGTAGTCTAGTGGTTAGAGTGTAGAGGAGGTAGGTAGCATCAGGGTACTAATGAGGTGGTCCAGACCACAGGACACTTAAGAACATGTAGATACAACTCATTTTTAGTTAGGCTATGATCTGATCTGGGACCAGGCTATGATCTGATCTGGGACCAGGCTATGCTTTCAGACACGGCCTACGGTTGTTAGGTAGTAACCTGCCACATCACAATGACAGCACAAACAGATCTGGGACCAGGCTATGCTTTAAGCAGAAGAACGTAGGTAAAGAAACTTACTTCCTTCGTCGGTTGGTTTCCAGGGAGAAGCAGCGAGCTCGGGCCCTGCATGACTTCTGTTCCTCCACCAGAACATGCCGGTCATTTTCAAACACCCCGTCAGCTCCTATCCTGCTGGTTTCGACATCAGGCCGGTTAAGGTGTTTATGCCGATTGTGTCATTAGTAGGTACAATTCATACAATAGAACAAAGATATACATGTAAATATAAACAACCCTACTTTTTGGCAACAACTGCAGCACCCACTACAACTCTTCTGTTATTAAGCCTAGCTTCAGCCTAAACTCAATGTTTTATGTTGGCTAGGTCTAGTTGCAGAATATAAATGTCAAAGTAGAATGTTTATAGTCAGAACCATGTTATTAACCCTTAGCTTTTAGCCAAATAAAAACTCAATGTTTTATGAATGAAAGAATAGGTCTTTAGTTGCAGAATATAAATGACACATCAAAGTAGAATGTTTATCTGTCTGTCTGTCTGTCTGTCTGTCTGTCTGTCTGCCTGCCTGTCTGCCTCTGTCTGTCTGCCTGCCTGTCTGTCTGTCTGCCTGCTGCCTGCCTCTGTCTGCCTCTCTGTCTGCCTGTCTGCCTGTCCCTGTCTGCCTGCCTGCCTGTCTGTCTGTCTGCCTGTCCAGTCTGCCTGCCAGTCTGCCTGTCTGCCTGTCCCTGTCCCAGTCTGCCTGCCTGCCAGTCTGCCTGCCTGTCTGCCTCTGCCTGTCTGCCTCTGCCTGTCTGCTGCCTGTCTGTCTGTCTGCCTCTGCCTGCCTGCCTGCCAGTCTGTCCAGTCTGCCTGTCTGTCTGCCTGCCTGCCTGTCTGTCTGTCTGTCTGTCTGTCTGCCTGCCTGTCTGTCTGCCTGCCAGTCTGCCTGCCTGTCTGCCTGCCTGCCTGCCTGTCTGTCTGCCTGCCTGCCAGTCTCTGTCTGCCACTCTGTTCAAAAAATATAAACATTAGGACCTAAACTAGCTGGATACTTCTCTATAGGTAATAGACACAAAACACACTACTACCTAAGGTTATGTTTCCCACTGAGCCAACGTTAGCCAGGCTATATTAGCAATGCCAATGTAGTGCAAGGATACGAGTAGAAGAAGTTGTCCTTCAGAGCTTTCATTCTAGGAAACAGCTGACGGGCTCGACAGGGTTACCAATACCACCCACAGTCTTCATTCGACCCAGTTCAGGATTAGACCCAGGACAAAAAAACTAAACCCAGACAGAAATGCTAGATAGAAAACGGGCAGTGACCCAGCTAACGAAACGTTAAACACTCACTGCTTTCCCGTTCATTTCGTCGCATGTAATATCACATTGGCAATGGCAACCATTGCCACACACCACGGGGGAAAAAGGATCCAAAGCTAAACTTTATTAATAAGCAAGTAAAAAAAATAAACAAGTTAGCGTTTTCTAGCTAAATTAATTCCTACAGTTGTCTGTGTACAACAGACACACGCCATGTTGGCAACCCGAGGACGCGCTTCCTTGACAACGGAGAATAATATAAAAGGTTGTAGTTTCTGCACAGTACCGGAACTGGCCAGCAGGTGGCCCCTCTTCAACACCTTTCAGATGTGGTCAGGCTACCTGCTGCACAGTTTCTGCACAGGTACTGTGCAGCCTCCAGGAGTCCAGTCTAAACCTGATATTCCAATGAACATGATACACGATATGTTTGAACCCATATAATGGTTGATCCAACCTAGCCTGTGGACCTAATCAACTAAACGGCACCTAAAGTTTTTATGTACATAATAGTCAAATGCATATTGCTATTGAAAGCAGTTTGCTAATACTAAAGGTGGGTTTTTTTATTGGCATCATTCCATCAGCTAGAATGGAGCTGGCGTGTATAGCAGCCATTTTATGGGCTCCTGATCAGTCATTCTACTTTGTGTGTTTTTTTTGTTGCTCTGATCTTAAAAGCTGCAATATGTCACTTTATGGACGACCTGACCAAATTCACATAGACATGTGAGATGTAGATCTGTCATTCTCATTGAAAGCCAGTCTAAGAAGCTGTAGATCTGTTCTATGTGTTATAGATCTGTCATTCTCATTGAAAGCCAGTCTAAGAAGCTGTAGATCTGTTCTATGTGTTATAGATCTGTCATTCTCATTGAAAGCCAGTCTAAGAAGCTGTAGATCTGTTCTATGTGTTATAGATCTGTCATTCTCATTGAAAGCCAGTCTAAGAAGCTGTAGATCTGTTCTATGTGTTATAGATCTGTCATTCTCATTGAAAGCCAGTCTAAGAAGCTGTAGATCTGTTCTATGTGTTATAGATCTGTCATTCTCATTGAAAGCCAGTCTAAGAAGCTGTAGATCTGTTCTATGTGTTATAGATCTATCATTCTCATTGAAAGCCAGTCTAAGAAGCTGTAGATCTGTTCTATGTGTTATAGATCTATCATTCTCATTGAAAGCCAGTCTAAGAAGCTGTAGATCTGTTCTATGTGTTATAGATCTATCATTCTCATTGAAAGCCAGTCTACTAAGAAGCTATAGATCTGTTCTATGTGTGCTATTTTTATGCTTCTCATTCTTAAATTTGAGTTTTTTGTGTCTTCTACTTTAGGTTTTGTAAACCAGCTTCAAACAACTTTAAGGGGTTAAATACAATATTTTGGGTTTTTGAAAATCTATTTCACAGTGGTTTAAATGGCACAATGATTCTCTACACTATTTTCAGATTAGTCACAAACTATAGTGTAGTGGTAAGTAATAGTACATAATGTGTCTTCATTGTTTCCTATGACTGAAAATAACTTCTGGACACTAAAGATCAGAGATCACTAACCTACATTTTTGATGAATAATTATTATTCAATAACTCGGCCTTACAGGTCATACTGCTCACCCGGGACCAGGATCTAATCCCAGACACTGATGAGACTACGATACAGAGGTCGACGTGGGGGTCCCCTGATGAGACTACGATACAGAGGTCGACGTGGGGGTCCCCTGATGAGACTACGATACAGAGGTCGACGTGGGGGTCCCCTGATGAGACTACGATACAGAGGTCGACGTGGGGGTCCCCTGATGAGACTACGATACAGAGGTCGACGTGGGGGTCCCCTGATGAGACTACGATACAGAGGTCGACGTGGGGGTCCCCTGATGAGACTACGATACAGAGGTCGACGTGGGGGTCCCCTGATGAGACTACGATACAGAGGTCGACGTGGGGGCCCCCTGATGAGACTACGATACAGAGGTCGACGTGGGGGCCCCTGATGAGACTACGATACAGAGGTCGACGTGGGGGCCCCTGATGAGACTACGATATAGAGGTCAACGTGGGGGTCCCCTGATGAGACTACGATACAGAGGTCGACGTGGGGGCCCCTGATGAGACTACTATACAGAGGTCGACGTGGGGGGCCCCCTGATGAAACTACGATACAGAGGTCGACCTACACCCCCAGCCTGACCTACACCCCCCTCCCCCCACCCACCCACAAGCACATCTACCCCTCTCTCCCCTTCCCCCTGGCCCACCCACAAACACATCTACCCCTGGGGTGTGGGTGTTTAGTGTGGGGGGAAGGGGAGAGAGGGGTAGATGTGTTTGTGGGGGGAAGGGGGGGGTGTAGGTCAGGCCAGCGGTGGAAGGGGAGAGAGGGGTAGATGTGTTTGTGGGGAGGCCGGAGAGAGAGATGTGTGGGGGGCTGGAGATGTGTTTGTGTTTGTGGGGGGCTGGAGAGAGAGGTGTAGATGTGTTTGTGGGGGAGGCCGGAGAGAGAGGTGTAGATGTGTTTGCTGGAGAGAGAGGTGTAGATGTGTTTGTGGGGAGGCCGGAGAGAGAGGTGTAGATGTGTTTGTGGGGGGAGGCTGGAGAGAGAGCATTTATGCATCCCACATCTGTTGCTATGGGGTAATGATGTTATGGGATGTATTGGATGTATCCTACATCTGTTGTATGGGGTAATGATGTTATGGGATGTATTGGATGTATCCTACATCTGTTGCTATGGGGTAATGATGTTATGGGATGTATTGGATGTATTCTACATCTGTTGCTATGGGGTAATGATGTTATGGGATGATATTGGATGTATTCTACATCTGTTGCTATGGGGTAATGATGTTAGGGACAGTATAGAATGTACCCTACATCTGTTGCTATGGGGTAATGTATGGATGTATTCTATGTGATATGGGTATTCTACATCTGTTGCTATTAATGATGTTATGGGATGTATTGTATTCTACATCTGTTGCTATGGGGTAATGATGTTATGGGACAGTATAGAATGTATTCTACATCTGTTGCTATGGGGTAATGATGTTAGGGATGTATTGAATGTATTCTACATCTGTTGCTATGGGGTAATGATGTTAGGGACAGTATAGAATGTATTCCTACATCTGTTGCTATGGGGGTAATGATGTTATGGGACAGTATAGAATGTATTCTACATCTCTGTTGCTGATGTTAGGGTAATGATGTTATGATGTTAGACAGTATAGAATGTATTCTACATCTGTTGCTATGGAGTAATGATGTAGGGACAGTATAGAATGATTCTACATCTGTTGCTATGGGACATGTTATAGTATAGAATGTATTCTACATCTGTTGCTATGGGGTAATGATGTTATGGGATGTATAGAATGTATTCTACATGGGATGTATTGAATGTATTCTACATCTGTTGCTATGGGGTAATGATGTTAGGGACAGTATAGAATGTATTCTACATCTGTTGCTATGGAGTAATGATGTTAGGGACAGTATAGAATGTATTCTACATCTGTTGCTATGGAGTAATGATGTTAGGGACAGGATGAATCACAATAATTGTTTGCCAAAATAATAATTGCTTGACAAAAATGTAGATGTCATCCTGCCAGTCCTGGTTATACAATCCTTTTGAGGAAGTGCCTAGTTTATTACGCATATTATTCGTCAATTGTGGAAATTAATTCAATTAAAATTTTAATTACATTTTTTCATGTATACAGTACCAGTCAAAAGTTTGGACACAACCTACTCATTGAAGGGTTTTTCATTATTTTGACTATTTTCTACATTGTAGATTGTAGATTGTACATTGTAGCTGGGCTAGGTGGGTGAAGGAATCAGACGCAGAGTTCCACTGGGGAAAAGTGCTCTTTACTTCAGCACACAAAATGATAAGCCCAACAGTACAGGGCGCGGACAACAACGTGACAACCCAAAAACACAGGGTGCCAAGTTCAGAAAATATATCCACCTCTACCTTAAACACACACACGTAACATAAAGACAATCATGCACAAAACAAGGGTGTGTCTACCTACTAAAAATAGGGAAGCTCATTAAACCAAACAACAGAAACACAGGTGAAGCTAATAAGACAAAACTAACAGACAAACGAAAAAGGGATCGGTGGAGGCTAGTAGGACGGTGACGACGACCGCAGAGCATCGCCCGAACAGGCAGGAGAGCCAACTTCTAGTAGGACGGTGACGACGACCGCAGAGCACCGCCCGAACAGGCAGGAGAGCCAACTTCGGCGGAAGTCGTGACAGTAGAATAATAGTGAAGACATCACAACTCTGAAATAACACATAGTGAATCATGTCAACTCAGCAACAAAAGAAACGTCCCTTTTTCAGGACCCTGTCTTTCAAAAATAATTCGTAAAAATTCAAATAACATCACAGATCTTCATTGTAAAGGGTTTAAACACTGTTTCCCATGCTTGTTCAATGAACCATAAACAATTAATGAACATGCACCTGTGGAACGGTCATTAAGACACTAACAGACACTAACAGGCAAAAGAAGATAGGCAATTAAGCTCACAGTTATGAAAACTTAGGACACTAAAAAGGCCTTTCTACTGACTCTGAAAAACACCAAAAGAAAGATGCCCATGGTCCCTGCTCATCTGCATGAACATGCCTTAGGCATGCTGCAAGGAGGCATGAGGACTGTAGATGTGTCCAGGGCAATAAATTACAATGTCCGTACTGTGAGATGCCTAAGACAGCGCTACAGGGAGACAGGACGGACAGCTGATCGTCCTCGCAGTGGCAGACCACATGTAACAACACAGGATCGGTACATCCGAACATCATACCTGCGGGACAGGTACAGGATGGCAACAACAACTGCCCAAGTTACACCAGGAATGCACAATCCCTGCATCAGTGCTCAGACAGTCCGTAATAGGCCGTAATAGTGCTTGTAGGCCTGTTGTAACGCAGGTCCTCACCAGACATCACCGGCAACAACGAACAGCCCAGATCTCAATTCCATTGAGCACGTCTGGGACCTGTTGGATTGGAGGGTGAGGGCTAGGGCCATTTCCCCCAGAAATGTCCGGGAACTTGCAGGTGTCTTGGTGGAATATATCCTTCCTGTTTGACCCTGTCCGGGGGTGTCCTCGGATGGGGCCACAGTGTCTCCTGACCCCTCCTGTCTCAGCCTCCAATATTTATGCTGCAGTAGTTTATGTGTCGGGGGGCTAGGGTCAGTTTGTTATATCTGGAGTACTTCTCCTGTCCTATTCGGTGTCCTGTGTGAATTTAAGTGTGCTCTCTCTAATTCTCTCTTTCTCTCTTTCTTTCTCTCTCTCAGAGGACCTCCTTGCTGTCCCCAGTCCACCTGGCCGTGCTGCTGCTCCAGTTTCAACTGTTCTGCCTTATTATTATTGGACCATGCTGGTCATTTATGAACATTTGAACATCTTGTCCATTTTCTGTTATAATCTCCACCCGGCACAGCCAGAAGAGGACTGGCCACCCCACATACCCTGGTTCCTCTCTAGATTTCTTCCTAGGTTTTGGCCTTTCTAGGGAGTTTTTCCTAGCCACCGTGCTTCTACACCTGCATTGCTTGCTGTTTGGGGTTTAAGGCTGGGTTTCTGTACAGCACTTTGAGATATCAGTTGATGTACGAAGGGCTATATAAATAAATTTGATTTGATTTGATTTTGGAAGAGTGGGTAACATATCACAGCAAGAACTGTCAAATCTGGTGCAGTCCATGAGGAGGAGATGCACTAAATTACTTAACGCAGCTGGTGGCCACACCAGATACTGACTGTTACTTTTGGTTTGCCACCCCTTTGTTCAGGGATACATTATTCCATTTCTCTTAGTCACATGTCTGTAGAACTTGTTCAGGTTATGTCTCAGTTGTTGAATCTTGTTATGTTCGTAGAAATATTTACAGATGTTAAGTTTGCTGAAAATAAATGCAGTTGACAGTGAGAGGATGTTTCTTTTTTTGAGTTTAGTAACCAAACAAGTGTTAAACAACTCAAAATACATTTTAGATTTTAGATTTTTCAAGTAGCCACCCTTTGCCTTGATGACAGCTTTGCACACTCTTGTCATTCTCTCAACCAGCTTCACCTGGAATGCTTTTCCAACAGTCTTGAAGGAGTTCCCACATATGCTGAGCACTTGTTGGTTGCTTTTCCTTCATTCTGCAGTCCAACTCATCACAAACCATCTCAATTGGCTTGAGGTCAGTTGATTGTAGAGGCCAGGTCATCTGATGCAGCACTCCATCACTCTCCATCTTGGTCAAATACAACCTGGAGGTGTGTTGGGTCATTATTCTGTTGAAAAACAAATTATAGTGCCACTAAGCTCAAACCAGATGGGATGGCGTATCACTGCAGAATGTTGTGCTAGCCATGCTGGTTAAGTGTGTCTTGAATTCTAAAATAAATCACAGACAATGTCACCAGCAAAGCACCCCCATACCATCACACCTCCTCCTCCATGCTTCATGGTGGGAACCACACACCTCCTCCTCCATGCTTCACGGTGGGAACCACACACCTCCTCCTCCATGCTTCACGGTGGGAACCACACACCTCCTCCTCCATGCATCACGGTGGGAACCACACACCTCCTCCTCCATGCTTCATGGTGGGAACCACACACCTCCTCCTCCATGCTTCACGGTGGGAACCACACATCTACTCTGCGCCTCACAAAGACACAGAGGTTGAAACAAAAAAATCTACATTTTGGACTCATCGGACCAAAGGACATATTTCCACCGGTCTAATGTCCATTGCTCGTGTTTCTTGGCCCAAGCAAGTCTCTTCTTATTATTGGTGTCCTTTAGTAGTGGTTTCTTTGCATCAATTCGACCATGAAGGCCTGATTCACACAGTCTCCTCTGAACAGTTGATGTTGAGGTGTGTCTGTTACTGTCATGAATTTATTTGGGCTGCAATTTCTGAGGCTGGTAACTCTAATGAACTTATCCTCTGCAGCAGAGGTAACTCTGGGTCTTCCTTTCCTGTGGCGGTCCACATGAGAGCCAGTTAAATCATAGTGTTTGATGGTTTTTGCGACTGCACTTGAAGAAACTTTCAAAGTTCTTGAAATTTTGCGGATTGACTGACCTTCATGTCTTGAAGTAATGACGGACTGTTGTTTCTCTTTGCTTATTTGATCTGTTCTTGCCATAATATGGACTTGGTCTTTTACCAAACAGGGCTATCTTCTGTATACCAACCTTACCTTGTCACAACATAACTGATCGTCTCAAACACATTAAGAAGGATAACATTTCCACAAATTCACTTTTAACAAGGCACATTCCAGTTGACTACCTCATGAATCTGGTTGAGAGAATCACAAGATTGTGCAAAATATATTTGCATTTTTTTTAACACTAGAAGGCCATCAACCCCGAGTCGCCTCTTCACTGTTGATGTTGAGACTGGTGTTTTGCGTGTACTATTTAATGAAGCTGCCAGTTGAGGACTTGTGAGGCGTCTGTTTCTCAAACTAGACACTCTAATGTACTTTCTGCTATAACAGCCTCCACTCTTATGGGAAAGCTTTCCACTAGATGTTGGAACATTGCTGCTATAACAGCCTCCACTCTTCTGGGGAGGCTTTCCACTAGATGTTGGAACATTGCTGCTATAACAGCCTCCACTCTTCTGGGGAGGCTTTCCGCTAGATGTTGGAACATTGCTGCGAGGAATTGCTTCCATTCAGCCACAAGAGCATTAGTGAGCTGGGGCACTGTTGTTGGGTGATTAGGCCTGGCTCACAGTCGGTATTCCAATTCATACCAAAGGTGTTCGATGGGGTTGTATCAACATGTTTTGTTGATCCAGAGTTACTCCAAGCAGCTTAGTCACCTCAACTTGCTCAATTTCCACATTATGAATTACTAGACTTAGTTGAGGTTTAGGGTTTATTGAATGATTTTTCAAAGACAATGCTTTTAGTTTGAGTTATTCCTCCTCCACCAAACTTTACAGTAGTCACTATGCATTCGGTCAGGTAGCGTTCTCTTTGCATCCGCCAAATCCAGATTCATCCGTCGGACTGCGAGATGATGAAGCGTGATTCATCACTCCAGAGAACGAGTTTCTACTGCTCAAGAGTCCAAAAGCAGCGAGCTTTACACCACTCCAGCCAACATATGGCACTGATCATGGTGATCTGCTCGGTCATGAAGACCCATTTCATGAAGCTCCCGAAGAATAGTTATTGTGCTGATGTTGCTTCCAGAGACAGTTTGGAACTCAGAGACAGATGATTTTTACGTGCTTCAGCACTCGGAGGTCCCATTCTGTCAGTTTGTGTGGCCTACCACTTCGCAGCTGAGCCGTTGTTTCTCCTTGACGTTTTCCACTTCACAATAACAGAACTTTCAGTTCTAGCAATGCAGAAATTTGACGAACTGACTTGTTGGAAAGGTGAAAGTCACTGAGGTCTTCAGTAAGGCCATTCTACTGCCAATGTTTGTCTATGGAGATTGCATGGCTGTGTGCTCGATTGTATACACCTGTCAGCAATCGGTGTGGCTGAAATAGCCGAATCCACTAATTTAAAGGATGTCCACATACTTTTGTATATATAGTGTATGTGTTCACGAGATTCTAACCTACATCTTTCCATAGAGGCCAAACAGTTCTGATGCTACAGACGATTTTGTGAGAAGACCGATTTTCTGGCGGTCTGACAAACATCTCTCTAGCTCGTTCACCTTTCACCACAGATGCGGAAGTGCATCGGTTGGCGGATGTGGTGGAATGAGATGCATCCAATGCAAAACATATATCTCCAGCTTAAATGGTCTGAGGTAGGTTTTATATCAGACATTCAACAGGCCTGTTAAATCTCTTGTGCACAATAACTTTTGCATTGATTGTCATAGAAACATAAAAACAAGTGATAATTGTTCCAAAAAGGTGTGGTCTACTTGTACAACCTTTGATTTGCATAAAAAGTCAAGTGTTGATTTGTTAGAAATATTCAAATCATATAACAATGCTTTTTAATCTCTTGTCAGAACCTAGCAGTTGCTAGGGACCAGGTTGCTAGGGTGCCTTATCACAACGTGGGGTCAGCCAATCAAAGGCAGTCATCTTGGGTTCCAGATCCCCAATTCCTGCCGCCCGCTCTCAGTCTTCTTCAAGCAGTTGCAGAGAGACAAGCTCCTACACCTCTTCCCTGCACAACACAGCTGGACTCATATCTTGACATGTGGGATGGTGTACAAAGTAAGTAGAGGGAGGGACATTGTAGTTGTGTATATTACTCCTGGTTGGTCAGTAGTAGTAGAGGGAGGGACATTGTAGTTGTGTATATTACTGCTTGTTGGTCAGTAGTAGTAGAGTAGCCACCCGGCACAGCCAGAAGAGGACTGGCCACCCCACATATGCTCTCTCTAATTCTCTCTTTCTTTCTCTCTCTCGGAGGACCTGAGCCCTAAGAACCATGCCCCAGGACTACCTGACATGATGACTCCTTGCTGTCCCCAGTCCACCTGACCGTGCTGCTGCTCCAGTTTCAACTGTTCTGCCTTATTATTATACGACCATGCTGGTCATTTATGAACATTTGAACATCTTGGTCATGTTCTGTTATAATCTCCACCCGGCACAGCCAGAAGAGGACTGGCCACCCCATATAGCCTGGTTCCTCTCTAGGTTTCTTCCTAGGTTTTGGCCTTTCTAGGGAGTTTTTCCTAGCCACCGTGCTTCTACACCTGCATTGCTTGCTGTTTGGTGTTTTAGGCTGGGTTTCTGTACAGCACTTTGAGATATCAGCTGATGTACGAAGGGCTATATAAATGAATTTGATTTGATTTGATTAGAGGGAGGGACATTGTAGTTGTGTATATTACTGCTGGTTGGTCAGTAGTAGTAGAGGGAGGGACATTGTAGTTGTGTATATTACTGCTGGTTGGTCAGTAGTAGTAGAGGGAGGGACTTTGTAGTTGTGTATATTACTGCTGGTTGGTCAGTAGTAGTAGAGGGACCTCAACCCTGAAGACCTGCACCTGACACCACAACCCTAAAGACCTCCATCTGGCTGAAACCACAACCCTGAAGACCTGCATCTGACACCTCAACCCTAAAGACCTCTACCTGACACCTCAACCCTAAAGACCTCTACCTGACACCTCAACCCTAAAGACCTGCACCTGGTTGACACCACAACACTAAAGACCTGCACCTGACACTACAACCCTAAAGACCTTCACCTGGCTGACACCTCAACCCTAAAGGCCTGCTCCTGGTTGACACCACAACCCTAAAGACCTCCACCTGGCACCTCAACCCTAAAGACCTCCACCTGGCTGACACCTCAACCCTAAAGACCTCCACCTGACACCTCAACCCTAAAGACCTCCACCTGACACCTCAACCCTAAAGACCTCCACCTGGCTGACACCACAATGCTAACTACCTCCACCTGGCTGACACCTCAACCTTAAAGACCTCCACCTGGCTGACACCTCAACCCTAAAGACCTTCACCTGACACCTCAACCCTAAAGACCTCCACCTGGCTGACACCACAACCCCAAATACCTCCACCTGGCTGACACCACAACCCTAAAGACCTCCACCTGGCTCACACCCCAACCCTAAAGACCTCCACCTGGCTCACACCCCAACCCTAAAGACCTCCACCTGGTTGACACCACAACCCTAAAGACCTCCACTTGGCTCACACCCCAACCCTAAAGACCTCCACCTGGTTGACACCTCAACCCTAAAGACCTCCACCTGGCTGACACCACAACCCTAAAGACCTCCACCTAGTTGACACCACAACCCTAAAGACCTGCTCCTGGCTGACACCTCAACCCTGAAGACCTCCACCTGGCTGACACCTCAACCCTAAAGACCTCCACCTGGCTGACACCACAACCCCAAATACCTCCACCTGGCTGACACCACAACCCCAAAGACCTCCACCTGGCTCACACCCCAACCCTAAAGACCTCCACCTGGTTGACACCACAACCCTAAAGACCTCCACCTGGCTCACACCCCAACCCTAAAGACCTCCACCTGGTTGACACCACAACCCTAAAGACCTCCACCTGGCTCACACCCCAACCCTAAAGACGTCCACCTGGTTGACACCTCAACCCTAAAGACCTCCACCTGGCTGACACCACAACCCTAAAGACCTCCACCTAGTTGACACCACAACCCTAAAGACCTGCTCCTGGCTGACACCTCAACCCTAAAGACGTCCACCTGGTTGACACCTCAACCCTAAAGACCTCCACCTGGCTGACACCACAACCCTAAAGACCTCCACCTAGTTGACACCACAACCTTAAAGACCTGCTCCTGGCTGACACCTCAACCCTAAAGACCTCCACCTGGCTCACACCCCAACCCTAAAGACCTCCACCTGGCTGACACCACAACCCTAAATACCTCCACCTAGTTGACACCACAACCCTAAAGACCTGCTCCTGGCTGACACATTGAAGCTCAGTCAGAACAAGCTGCATAAGTCAACATTAATTTGGATAGAAAATGCTGCATAACACATGCTATAAGTTGCACTGGACCAGTGTACCTATAGACCAGGGTACCGATAGACCAGGGTACCTATAGACCAGTGTACCTATAGACCAGTGTACCTATAGACCAGGGTACCTATAGACCACTATACTTATAGACCAGGGTACCTATAGACCAGTGTACCTATAGACCAGGTTACATATAGACCAGAGTGCCTATAGACCAGGGTACCTATAGACCAGGGTGCATATAGATCAGGGTGCCTATAGATCAGGGTGCCTATAGACCAGGGTACCTATAGACCAGGGTACCTATAGACCACTGTACCTATAGACCAGGGTACCTATAGACCACTGTACCTATAGACCAGGGTACCTATAGGCCACTGTACCTATAGACCAGGGTACCTATAGGCCAGTGTACCTATAGACTAGTGTACCTATTGACCAGGGTATCTATAGACCAGGGTGCCTATAGACCAGGGTACCTATGGACCAGGGTGCCTATAGACCAGGGTGCCTATAGACCAGGGAATCTATAGACCAAAGTGCCTATAGACCAGTGTACCTATAGACCGGGTTACATATAGACCAGAGTACCTATAGACCAGGGTACCTATAATCCAGGGTACCTATAGACCAGGGTATCTATAGACCAGGGTACCTATAGACCAGGGTACCTATAGACCAGGGTACCTATAGACCAGGGTGCCTATAGACCAGGACCAGTACCTATAGACCAGGGTATCTATAGACCAGGGTACCTATAGACCAATGTACCTATAGACCAGTTTACCTATAGATCAGGGTGCCTATAGACCAGGGTACCTATAGACCAGGGTACCTATAGACCAGGGTATCTATAGACCAGTGTACGTATAGACCAGGGTACCTATAGACCAGTGTACCTATAGACCAGGGTACCTATAGACCAGGGTGCCTATAGACCAGGGTGCCTATAGACCAGGGTGCCTATAGACCAGGGAATCTATAGACCAAAGTGCCTATAGACCAGTGTACCTATAGACTGGGTTACATATAGACCAGAGTACCTATAGACCAGGGTACCTATAATCCAGGGTACCTATAGACCAGGGTATCTATAGACCAGGGTATCTATAGACCAGGGTACCTATAGACCAGGGTACCTATAGACCAGGGTACCTATAGACCAGGGTGCCTATAGACCAGGGTACCTATAGACCAGGGTATCTATAGACCAGGGTATCTATAGACCAGGGTACCTATAGACCAATGTACCTATAGACCAGTTTACCTATAGATCAGGGTGCCTATAGACCAGGGTACCTATAGACCAGGGTACCTATAGACCAGGGTATCTATAGACCAGTGTACGTATAGACCAGGGTACCTATAGACCAGTGTACCTATAGACCAGGGTACCTATAGACCAGGGTGCCTATAGAACAGGGTGCCTATAGAACAGGGTGCCTATAGACCAGTGTACCTATAGACCAGGGTACCTATAGATCAGGGTGCCTATAGACCAGGGTACCTATAGACCAGGGTGCCTATAGATCAGGGTGCCTATAGACCAGGGCATCTATAATGGAATTTAGTTGGTTTTGTTGATGTGAGGTGAGGATTGTAAAATGATGTTTTCTGTACTAATGATTCTGATGTGCCGCTTGAAACATGAAATCTGTTAATCATGTCATGGTTTCATCCTCGCCGGTATAACGTTTCCCCTGTCCCCTCTCCGTCTGTCATGGTTTCATCCTCGCCGGTATAGCGTTTCCCCTGTCCCCTCTCCGTCTGTCATGGTTTCATCCTCGCCGGTATAGCGTTTCCCCTGTCCCCTCTCCGTCTGTCATGGTTTCATCCTCGCCAGTATAACATTTCCCCTGTCCCCTCTCCGTCTGTCATGGTTTCATCCTCACCGGTATAACATTTCCCCTGTCCCCTCTCCGTCTGTCATGGTTTCATCCTCGCCGGTATAACGTTTCCCCTGTCCCCTCTCCGTCTGTCATGGTTTCATCCTCGCCGGTATAACGTTTCCCCTGTCCCCTCTCCGTCTGTCATGGTTTCATCCTCGCCGGTATAACGTTTCCCCTGTCCCCTCTCCGTCTGTCATGGTTTCATCCTCGCAGGTATAAAGTTTCCCCTGTCTCCTCTCCGTCTGTCATGGTTTCATCCTCGCCGGTATAACGTTTCCCCTGTCTCCTCTCCGTCTGTCATGGTTTCATCCTCGCAGGTATAAAGTTTCCCCTGTCTCCTCTCCGTCTGTCATGGTTTCATCCTCGCCGGTATAACGTTTCCCCTGTCTCCTCTCCGTCTGTCATGGTTTCATCCTCGCCGGTATAACGTTTCCCCTGTCTCCTCTCCGTCTGTCATGGTTTCATCCTCGCCGGTATAACGTTTCCCCTGTCTCCTCTCCGTCTGTCATAGCCCGATATGTTGCTACTCGCCTGGGGGCAGAGGCCATTACATAATGGAAGACTTGTGGCTGTTTTACAGTTTATGAATTGATGTGCCCATATGAATTACAGGTTGTTTCTGCTACATACTGTATATGAACAGCTGTTCTTGGAAGATGTTAAACTGCTATTAGAATCTACTACTTTGAGGTTTTGACGCTGTAAAACTAATTGTCCGTTTCTCTTCGTGGACTCTAGAAGAGGAGACATTTATCTTTTCAAATGGAATCGTCGTATTCATGCCCTTTAGAGTCTAATGGCCCGGGGTTGGATTTATACTAAGCTAACATCTTAAAATAATTACATTTGGTCATACCAAGGATCATTTAGCCAATAAATATCGAATTTTAGGACCTGTGTAGTAAAAAAAATATTTTAAAACATGTATTTGATGAAACTTACTGCTATTAATCCCATAGAAACACATTGAATGACATATTCAGACATTTAAAAACAGATAGCACAAAATTAAATCAAAGGAAGTTTGTTTTAAAGTGTCTGTCCTATCTATGTTGAAGTGTCTGTCCTATCTATGTCGTAGATCTACACTATACTATATATACAACAGTATGTGGACACTTCTTCAAATGAGTGGCTATTTCTGCCACACCCGTTGCGGACAGGTCTATAAAATCGAGCACACAGATATGGTTTTTGTGAAGTGGAACCTTCTAGGAGAAACAACGGCTCAGCCGCAAAGTGGTAGGCCACACAAGCTCACAGAACAGGACCGCCAAGTGCTGAAGCGTGTAGCGCGTAAAAATAGTCTTTCCTCGGTTGCAACACTCACTACAGAGTTCATGCTTCATGAAATGGGTTTCCATGGCCGAGCAGCCGCACACAAGCCTAAGGAGGAGGAATAATGGTATTGGGCTGTTTTTCATGGTTCGGGTTAGGCCCCTTAGTTCCAGTGAAGGGAAATCTTAACGCTACAGCATACAATGACATTCTCTGCCACCTTTCACCGCAGAGGCGGAAGGCCGACATCGTTGGATTGAGACAGAAAACTCTGATGTCTCTAGTTTAAACCGACAGATTTTTACGGGGATTTTATTGTCATTCTAATTTGATTCTCAGAGGCGCATGCATCAAACATATATTTTCAAATCAAGGGTCGTATTCCGGCCCTATAACAAGGCTCATATTCCAGCCCTATAACAAGGGTCGTATTCCTGCCCTATAACAAGGGTCGTATTCCGGCCCTATAACAAGGGTCGTATTCCTGCCCTATAACAAGGGTCATATTCCTGCCCTATAACAAGGGTCATATTCTGGTCCTATAACAAGGGTCAATTTCAGGCCCTACAACAAGGGTCGTATTCCGGCCCAATAACAAGGGTCGTATTCCGGCCCAATAACAAGGGTCATATTCCTGCAATATAACAAGGGTCGTATTCCGGCCCTATAACAAGGGTCGTATTCCGGCCCAATAACAAGGGTCATATTCCTGCAATATAACAAGGGTCGTATTCCGGCCCTATAACAAGGGTCGTATTCCAGCCCTATAACAAAGAGCAATGAAACAGTTTAATTCATTTAATGCAATAGCAGGTGTAGACCAACAGTGAAATGCTTACTTACGAACCTTTCCCAACAATGCACAGAGAAACATTTAACATTTGTAAATAAAATAAATAAATAAGAGGAACAAATACACAATGAGCAATGACAACTTGGCTATATACACAGGGTACCAGTACCGAGTCAATGACAACTTGGCTATATACACAGGGTACCAGTACCGAGTCAATGACAACTTGGCTATATATACAGGGTACCAGTACCGAGTCAATGATAACTTGGCTATATATACAGGGTACCAGTACCGAGTCAATGACAACTTGGCTATATACACAGGGTACCAGTACAGAGTCAATGATAACTTGGCTATATACACAGGGTACCAGTACCGAGTCAATGACAACTTGGCTATATATACAGGGTACCAGTACAGAGTCAATGATAACTTGGCTATATATACAGGGTACCAGTACCGAGTCAATGAGTAATGATAACTAGGCTATATACACTGGGTACCAGTACCGAGTCAATTATAACTGGGCTATATACACAGGGAACTGTCATGACGTGCCCTGGGGGCAGGATCACAGCGCCCCCCCCCCTCACCCCCAGTTTATGACAGTCGTAAATACTCTGCTTCTGGGTCTGTAGAATTTATATTGGAATGTGTGACTGTGGGACACAGAGAGAGACTTGGCCAAACTCCTAATCCCCAAAATGAAAGAACTAAACAATATTTATATTTTTGAGAATGGTCCGTGGACACTTAAGGGACAGTCATGACGAGTGTGTTTCATTTGGTGATCTCACAAAGGACAGGAAACAGACATAACTGTATCTCATAAAGTGTAAATTTCCCAGCTATCAGGTTTATATCTAAATATTGTGAAACGCATGTGATTAAACATGAAACTATTTGTGAAAAGATGCAATGTGATGTTAACCTTCTAAATGAGAGTATGGGTTTTTCATATAAAGATTAACTAGTCAATGGCCACACCCCCGTGAGCCCAGACATCACGTTAGGAGTCATAGAACTGCCCCTTTTTCCAAAGAGTATAAAACCCACTTCCTACAAAATCTACATTAAGTCAGAGAACGCCGGGACAGAGTCCCCACGTTGGAATGACTACAATTCTATTGACCATTAGACCATACAGCTGTAGTTTTGGTTACATGGCTGGAAATGGTTAAAGTCTGAGACAATCGATCACGACAGAATAAGAGCAAATCTTAGACGTATAATTACTAGTCTGCAGCTAGAAATTATGTAAGTCTAATAGGAGAATAACGACAACTGCCGAAGCATCTATTCTATGAGAACATTTCCAATTTGTACCCTGAAGTATCCATTCCAACCACCTACAGTCACAAAAGACATTGTCAAAATCAAATCAAATCAAATGTATTTATATAGCCCTTCTTACATCAGCTGATGTCTCAAATTCTCAAACCCAGCCTAAAACCCCAAATAGCAAGCAATGCAGGTGTAGAAGCACGGTGGCTAGGAAAAACTCCCTAGAAAGGCCACAACCTAGGAAGAAACCTAGAGAGGTACCAGGCTATGAGGGGTGGCCAGTCCTCTTCTGGCTGTGCCGGATGGAGATTATAACAGAACATGGCCAAGATGTTCACATGTCCATAAATGACCAGCATGGTCAAATAATAATAATCACAGTAGTTGTCGAGGGTGCAGCAAGTCAGCACCTCAGGAGTAAATGTCAGTTGGCTTTTCATAGCCGATCATTAAGAGTATCTCTACCACTCCTGCTGTCTCTAGAGAGTTGAAAACAGCAGGTCTGGGACAGGTAGCACATCTGGTGAACAGGGCAGGGTTCCATAGCCGCAGGCAGAACAGTTGAAACTGGAGCAGCAGCACAGCCAGGTGGACTGGGGATAGCAAGGAGTCATCATGCCAGGTAGTCCTTAGGCATGGCCCTAGGGCTCAGGTCCTCTGAGAGAGAGAAAGAAAGAGAGAATTAGAGAGAGCATTCTTAAATTCACACAGGACACCGGATAAGACAGGAGAAGTACTCCAGATATAACAAAGTGACCCCAGCCCCCCGACACATAAACTACTGCAGCATAAATACTGGAGGCTGAGACAGGAGGGGTCAGGAGACACTGTGGCCCCATCCGATGATAACTCCGGACAGGGCCAAACAGGAATGGATATAACCCCACCCACTTTGCCAAAGCACAGCCCCCACACCACTAGAGGGATATCTTCAACCACCAATTTACCATCCTGAGACAAGGCCGAGTATAGCCCACAAAGATCTCCGCCACGGCACAAACAAAGGGGGGGGGGGCGCCAACCCAGACAGGAAGATCACGTCAGTGACTCAACCCACTCAAGTGACGCACCCCTCCTAGGGACGGCATGAAAGAGCACCAGTAAGCCAGTGACTCAGCCCCTGTAATAGGGTTAGGGGCAGAGAATCCCAGTGGAGAGAAGGGAACCGGCCAGGCAGAGACAGCAAGGGCGATTCATTGCCCCAGAGCCTTTCCATTCACCTTCATACTCCTGGGCCAGACTACACTCAATCATATGACCCACTGAAGAGATGAGTCTTCAGTAAAGACTTAAAGGTTGAGACCGAGTCTGCGTCTCTCACATGGGTAGGCAGACCATTCCATAAAAAACGGAGCTCTATAGGAGAAAGCCCTGCCTCCAGCTGTTTGCTTAGGGACAATTAGGAGACCTGCATCTTGTGACCGTAGCGTACGTGTAGGTATGTACGGCAGGACCAAATCAGAGCGATAGGTAGGAGCAAGCCTATGTAATGCTTTGTAGGTTAGCAGTAAAACCTTGAAATCAGCCCTTGCCTTAACAGGAAGCCAGTGTAGGGAGGCTAGCACTGGAGTAATATGATCAAATTGTTTGGTTCTAGTCAGGATTCTAGCAGCCGTATTTAGCACTAACTGAAGTTAATTTAGTGCTTTATCCGGGTAGCCGGAAAGTAGAGCATTGCAGTAGTCTAACCTAGAAGTAACAAAAGCAAGGATTCATTTTTTTGCATATTTTTTGGACAGAAAGTTTCAGATTTTTGCAATGTTACATAGATGGAAAAAAGCTGTCCTTGAAACAGTCTTGATATGTTCGTCAAAAGAGAGATCAGGGTCCAGAGTAACGCCGAGGTCCTTCACAGTTTTATTTGAGACGACTGTACAACCATCAAGATTAATTGTCAGATTCAAGTTTGCAGCCATCCACTTCCACTTCCTTATGTCTGAAACACAGGCTTCTAGCGAGGGCAATTTTGGGGAACACCGAAATGTACAGTTGATTTGTCAGAGGACAAACCATTCACTGAGACAAACTGATATCTTTCCGACAGATAAGATCTAAACCAGGCCAGAACCTGTCCGTGTAGACCAATTTGGGTTCCCAATCTCAACAAAAGAATGTGGTGATCGATGGTATCAAAAGCAGCACTAAGGTCTAGGAGCACGAGGACAGATGCAGAGCCTCGGTCTGACGCCATTAAAATATAATTTACCACCTTCACAAGTGCAGTCTCAGTGCTTTGATGGGGTCTAAAACCAGACTGAAGCATTTGGTAGTAAGTTTTTCTAACATTTTTGAGAGGAATGGAAGATTCGATATAGGCCGATTAGTTTTTTATATTTTCTGGGTCAAGTTTTGGCTTTTTCAAGAGAGGCTTTATTACTGCCACTTTTAGTGAGTTTGGTACAGATATTGAAATATCTGAAGAGTTATGTTCAGGAAAATTGTAGTTCATTTGATGTTTTAATGATTAGTTTAATCATGTAATAAATAAGATATAAATTATATAATAAATCTTCACATTTAATGATGAGTCCAGACACGACAGTACCGAGTCATTTATAACTAGGCTATATGCATGGGGTACCAGTACCGAGTGCATGTGCAGGGGTACGAGGTCATTGAGGTAGATATGTACATATAGGTAGGGGTGAAGTTACTGGGCAACAGGATAGATAATAATCAGTAACAGCAGCGTATGTGATGAGTGTGGAAGTGTGTGTGTGTGTGTGTGTGTTTGTGTGTGTGTGTGTGTGGCGAATGTGTACCTGTGTGAACGTGAGTGTCTGTGTTCGTGTGCGCATTTGTGTGTGTATGTGTTGGAGTGTCAGTGCCAGTATGTGTGTGTGTATGGGTAGAGTCCAGCGTGTGTGTGTATTGGCAGAGTTCAGTGTGTGAGTGTATTGGTAGAGTCCAGTGTGTGAGTGTGGGTAGAGTCCAGTGTGTGAGTGTATTGGTAGAGTTCAGTGTGTGAGTGTATTGGTAGAGTCCAGTGTGTGTGGGTAGATTCCAGTGTGTGTGGGTAGAGTCCAGTGTGTGAGTGTATGGATAGAGTCCAGTGTGTGAGTGTATTGGTAGAGTCCAGTGTGTGAGTGTATTGGTAGAGTCCAGTGTGTGAGTGTATTGGTAGAGTCCAGTGTGTGAGTGTATTGGTAGAGTCCAGTGTGTGAGTGTGGGTAGAGTCCAGTGTGTGAGTGTATGGGTAGAGTCCAGTGTGTGAGTGTATGGGTAGAGTCCAGTGTGTGAGTGTGGGTAGAGTCCAGTGTGTGAGTGTATTGGTAGAGTCCAGTGTGTGAGTGTGGGTAGAGTCCAGTGTGTGAGTGTATTGGTAGAGTTCAGTGTGTGAGTGTATTGGTAGAGTCCAGTGTGTGTGGGTAGAGTCCAGTGTGTGTGGGTAGAGTCCAGTGTGTGAGTGTATTGGTAGAGTCCAGTGTGTGTAGGTAGAGTCCAGTGTGTGTGGGTAGAGTCCAGTGTGAGCGTGGGTAGAGTCCAGTGTGTGAGTGTATGGATAGAGTCCAGTGTGTGAGTGAATTGGTAGAGTCCAGTGTGTGAGTGTATTGGTAGAGTCCAGTGTGTGAGTGTATTGGTAGAGTCCAGTGTGTGAGTGTATTGGTAGAGTCCAGTGTGTGAGTGTGGGTAGAGTCCAGTGTGTGAGTGTATGGGTAGAGTCCAGTGTGTGAGTGTATGGGTAGAGTCCAGTGTGTGTGGGTAGAGTCCAGTGTGTGAGTGTATTGGTAGAGTCCAGTGTGTGAGTGTGGGTAGAGTCCAGTGTGTGAGTGTATTGGTAGAGTTCAGTGTGTGAGTGTATTGGTAGAGTCCAGTGTGTGTGGGTAGAGTCCAGTGTGTGTGGGTAGAGTCCAGTGTGTGAGTGTATTGGTAGAGTCCAGTGTGTGTAGGTAGAGTGTGTGTGGGTAGAGTCCAGTGTGAGTGTGGGTAGAGTCCAGTGTGTGAGTGTATGGATAGAGTCCAGTGTGTGAGTGAGGGTAGAGTCCAGTGTGTGAGTGTTTTGGTAGAGTTCAGTGTGTGAGTGTATTGGTAGAGTCCAGTGTGTGAGTGTATTGGTAGAGTCCAGTGTGTGAGTGTATTGGTAGAGTCCAGTGTGTGAGTGTATTGGTAGAGTCCAGTGTGTGAGTGTATTGGTAGAGTCCAGTGTGTGAGTGTGGGTAGAGTCCAGTGTGTGAGTGTATGGTAGAGTCCAGTGTGTGAGTGTATGGGTAGAGTCCAGTGTGGGGTAGAGTCCAGTGTGTGAGTGTATGGGTAGAGTCCAGTGTGTGAGTGTGGGTAGAGTCCCGTGTGTGAGTGTATGGGTAGAGTCCAGTGTGTGAGTGTGGGTAGAGTCCCGTGTGTGAGTGTATGGGTAGAGTCCAGTGTGTGAGTGTATTGGTAGAGTCCAGTGTGTGTATGGGTAGAGTCCAGTGTGTGTGTATGGGTAGAGTCCAGTGTGTGTGGGTAGAGTCCAGTGTGTGAGTGTATTGGTAGAGTCCAGTGTGTGAGTGTATTGGTAGAGTCCAGTGTGTGAGTGTGGGTAGAGTCCAGTGTGAGTGTATTGGTAGAGTCCAGTGTGTGAGTGTATGGATAGAGTCCAGTGTGAGTGTATTGGTAGAGTCCAGTGTGTGAGTGTGGGTAGAGTTCAGTGTGTGTGGGTAGAGTCCAGTGTGTGAGTGTATTGGTAGAGTCCAGTGTGTGTAGGTAGAGTCCAGTGTGTGAGTGTATTGGTAGAGTCCAGTGTGTGAGTGTATTGGTAGAGTCCAGTGTGTGAGTGTGGGTAGAGTCCAGTGTGTGAGTGTATGGGTAGAGTCCAGTGTGTGAGTGTATGGGTAGAGTCCAGTGTGTGAGTGTGGGTAGAGTCCAGTGTGTGAGTGTATGGGTAGAGTCCAGTGTGTGAGTGTGGGTAGAGTCCAGTGTGTGAGTGTATGGGTAGAGTCCAGTGTGTGAGTGTATTGGTAGAGTCCAGTGTGTGTATGTGGTAGAGTCCAGTGTGTGTGTATGGGTAGAGTCCAGTGTGTGTGGGTAGAGTCCAGTGTGTGAGTGTATTGGTAGAGTCCAGTGTGTGAGTGTATTGGTAGAGTCCAGTGTGTGAGTGTGGGTAGAGTCCAGTGTGAGTGTATTGGTAGAGTCCAGTGTGTGAGTGTATGGATAGAGTCCAGTGTGAGTGTATTGGTAGAGTCCAGTGTGTGAGTGTGGGTAGAGTTCAGTGTGTGGGGTAGAGTCCAGTGTGTGAGTGTATTGGTAGAGTCCAGTGTGTGTAGGTAGAGTCCAGTGTGTGTGGGTAGAGTCCAGTGTGAGTGTGGGTAGAGTCCAGGTGTGAGTGTATGGATAGAGTCCAGTGTGTGAGTGTATGGGTAGAGTCCAGTGTGTGAGTGTGGGTAGAGTCCAGTGTGAGTGTGGGTAGAGTTCAGTGTGTGAGTGTATTGGTAGAGTCCAGTGTGTGTTTGGGTAGAGTCCAGTGTGTGTTTGGGTAGAGTCCAGTGTGTGAGTGTGTGGGTAGAGTCCAGTGTGTGTGTGTGGGTAGAGTCCACTGTGAGTGTGTGGGTAGAGTCCAGTGTGGGTAGAGTCCAGTGTGGGTGTGTGTGGGTAGAATCCAGTGTGTGAGTGTGTGTGGGTAGAGTCCAGTGTGGGTGTGTGTGGGTAGAGTCCAGTGTGTGAGTGTATGGGTAGAGTCCAAAGTGTGAATGTGTGGGTAGAGTCCAGTGTGTGAGTGTGTGGGTAGAGTCCAGTGTGGGTGTGTGTGGGTAGAGTCCAGTGTGTGAGTGTATGGGTAGAGTCCAATGTGTGAATGTGTGGGTAGAGTCCAGTGTGTGAGTGTGTGGGTAGAGTCCAGTGTGGGTAGAGTCCAGTGTGTGAGTGTATTGGTATAGTCCAGTGTGTGAGTGAATTGGTAGAGTCCAGTGTGTGGGGTAGAGTCCAGTGTGAGTGTGGGTAGAGTCCAGTGTGTGAGTGTGGTTAGAGTCCAGTGTGTGAGTGAATTGTTAGAGTCCAGTGTGTGAGTGTATTGGTAGAGTCCAGTGTGTGAGTGTATTGGTAGAGTCCAATGTGTGAGTGTATGGGTAGAGTCCAGTGTGTGAGTGTGTATGGGTAGAGTCCAGTGTGTGAGTGTATTGGTAGAGTCCAGTGTATGAGTGTGGGTAGAGTCCAGTGTGAGTGTATTGGTAGAGTCCAGTGTGAGTGTGGGTGGAGTCCAGTGTGTGAGTGTATTGGTAGAGTCCAGTGTGTGAGTGTGGGTAGAGTCCAGTGTGAGTGTGGGTAGAGTTCAGTGTGTGAGTGTATTGGTAGAGTCCAGTGTGTGTGTGTGGGTAGAGTCCACTGTGAGTGTGTGGGTAGAGTCCAGTGTGGGTAGAGTCCAGTGTGGGTGTGTGTGGGTAGAATCCAGTGTGTGAGTGTGTGTGGGTAGAGTCCAGTGTGGGTGTGTGTGGGTAGAGTCCAGTGTGTGAGTGTGTGGGTAGAGTCCAGTGTGGGTGTGTGTGGGTAGAGTCCACTGTGAGTGTGTGGGTAGAGTCCAGTGTGGGTAGAGTCCAGTGTGGGTGTGTGTGGGTAGAATCCAGTGTGTGAGTGTGTGTGGGTAGAGTCCAGTGTGTGTGTGTGTGGGTAGAGTCCAGTGGGTGAGTGTATGGGTAGAGTCCAATGTGTGAATGTGTGGGTAGAGTCCAGTGTGTGAGTGTGTGGGTAGAGTCCAGTGTGGGTAGAGTCCAGTGTGTGAGTGTATTGGTAGAGTCCAGTGTGTGAGTGTATGGGTAGAGTCCAGTGTGTGAGTGTGTGGGTAGAATCCAGTGTGTGAGTGTGTGTGGGTAGAGTCCAGTGTGGGTGTGTGTGGGTAGAGTCCAGTGTGTGTGTGGGGGTAGAGTCCAGTGTGGGTAGAGTCCAATGTGTGAGTGTCTGGGTAGAGTCCAGTGTATGAGTGTATGGGTAGAATCCAGTGTGTCAGTGTGTGGGTAGAATCCAGTGTGTGAGTGTTTGGGTAGAGTCCAGTGTGTGAGTAGAATCCAGTGTGTGAGTGTGTGTGGGTAGAGTCCAGTGTGTGAGTGTATGGTTAGAGTCCAGTGTGTGTGTGTGGGTAGAGTCCAGTGTGTGAGTAGAATCCAGTGTGTGAGTGTGTGTGGGTAGAGTCCAGTGTGGGTGTGTGGGTAGAGTCCAGTGTGGTTATAGTCCAGTGTGGGTGTGTGTGGGTAGAATCCAGTGTGTGAGTGTATTGGTATTGTCCAGTGTGTGATTGTGGGGAGAGTCCAGTGTGTGAGTGTTTTGGTAGAGTTCAGTGTGTGAGTGTATTGGTAGAGTCTAGTGTGTGTGGGTAGAGTCCAGTGTGTGTGGGTAGAGTCCAGTGTGTGTGGGTAGAGTCCAGTGTGTTTGTGTAGAGTCCAGTGTGTTTGGGTAGAGTCCAGTGTGTGAGTGTATTGGTATAGTCCAGTGTGTGAGTGAATTGGTAGAGTCCAGTGTGTGTGGGTAGAGTCCAGTGTGTGAGTGTATTGGTAGAGTCCAGTGTGTGAGTGTATTGGTAGAGTCCAATGTGTGAGTGTATGGGTAGAGTCCAGTGTGTGAGTGTGTATGGGTAGAGTCCCGTGTGTGAGTGTATTGGTAGAGTCCAGTGTGTGAGTGTGGGTAGAGTCCAGTGTGTGAGTGTGGGTAGAGTCCAGTGTGTGAGTGTGGGTAGAGTCCAGTGTGTGAGTGTGGGGTAGAATCCAGTGTGTGAGTGTGTGGGGTAGAGTCCAGTGTGGGTGTGTGTGTGTATGGGTAGAGTCCAGTGTGAGTGTATTGGTAGGTAGAGTCCAGTGTGTGAGTGTATGGGTAGAGTCCAGTGTGTGAGTGTATGGGTAGAGTCCAGTGTGTGAGTGTGTGGGTAGAATCCAGTGTGTGAGTGTGTGGGGTAGAGTCCAGTGTGGGTGTGTGTGGGTAGAATCCAGTGTGTGAGTGTGTGTGGGTAGAGTCCAGTGTGTGAGTGTGTGGGTAGAGTCCAGTGTGTGTGTGTGGGTAGAGTCCAGTGTGGGTAGAGTCCAGTGTGGGTAGAGTCCAGTGTGTGAGTGTATGGGTAGAATCCAGTGTGTGAGTGTGTGGGTAGGTAGTGTGGGTGTGTGGGTAGAGTCCAGTGTGGGTGTGTGGGTAGAGTCCAGTGTGGGTAGAGTCCAGTGTGTGTGGGTAGAGTGTGTGGGTAGAGTCCAGTGTGTGTGTGGGTAGAGTCCAGTGTGTGTGTGTGTGTGGTAGAGTCCAGTGTGGGTGTGTGTGGGTAGAGTCCAGTGTGGGTGTGTGTGGGTAGAGTCCAGTGTGGGTGGAGTCCAGTGTGTGAGTGTATGAGGTAGAATCCAGTGTGTGAGTGTGTGGGTAGAGTCCAGTGTGGGTAGAGTCCAGTGTGTGTGTGTGCGTAGAGTCCAGTGTTGGTAGAGTCCAGTGTGGGTAGAGTCCAGTGTGGGTGTGTGTCGGTAGAGTCCAGTGTGGGTAGAGTCCAGTGTGGGTGTGTGTGGGTAGAGTCCAGTGTGAGTGTGTGGGTAGAGTCCAGTGTGGGTAGAGTCCAGTGTGGGTGTGTGTGGGTAGAGTCCAGTGTGTGAGTGTGTGGGTAGAATCCAGTGTGTGAGTGTGTGGGTAGAGTCCAGTGTGGGTGTGTGTGTATGGGTGAGTCCAGTGTGTGTGTGGGTAGAGTCCAGTGTAGGTAGAGTCCAGTGTGGGTAGAGTCCAGTGTGGGTGTGTGTCGGTAGAGTCCAGTGTGAGTAGAGTCCAGTGTGGGTGTGTGTGGGTAGAGTCCAGTGTGAGTGTGTGGGTAGAGTCCAGTGTGGGTAGAGTCCAGTGTGGGTGTGTGTGGGTAGAGTCCAGTGTGTGAGTGTGTGGGTAGAGTCCAGTGTGTGAGTGTATTGGTAGAGTCCAGTGTGACTGGGTAGAGTCCAGTGTGAGTGTGTGGGTAGAGTCCAGTGTGAGTGTGTGGGTAGAGTCCAGTGTGGGTAGAGTCCAGTGTGGGTGTGTGTGGGTAGAGTCCAGTGTGTGAGTGTGTGGGTAGAATCCAGTGTGTGAGTGAATTGTTAGAGTCCAGTGTGTGTGGGTAGAGTCCAGTGTGAGTGTGGGTAGAGTCCAGTGTGTGAGTGTGGTTAGAGTCCAGTGTGTGAGTGTGTTGGTAGAGTCCAGTGTGTGAGTGTATTGGTAGAGTCCAGTGTGTGAGTGTATTGGTAGAGTCCAATGTGTGAGTGTATGGGTAGAGTCCAGTGTGTGAGTGTGTGGGGTAGAGTCCCGTGTGTGAGTGTATTGGTAGAGTCCAGTGTATGAGTGTGGGTAGAGTCCAGTGTGAGTGTATTGGTAGAGTCCAGTGTGAGTGTGGGTGAGTCCAGTGTGAGTGTATTGGTAGAGTCCAGTGTGTGAGTGTGGGTAGAGTCCAGTGTGAGTGTGGGTAGAGTTCAGTGTGTGAGTGTATTGGTAGAGTCCAGTGTGTGTGTGTGGGTAGAGTCCACTGTGAGTGTGTGGGTAGAGTCCAGTGTGGGTAGAGTCCAGTGTGGGTGTGTGGGGTAGAATCCAGTGTGTGAGTGTGTGGGGTAGAGTCCAGTGTGGGTGTGTGTGGGTAGAGTCCAGTGTGTGAGTGTGTGGGTAGAGTCCAGTGTGGGTGTGTGTGGGTAGAGTCCACTGTGAGTGTGTGGGTAGAGTCCAGTGTGGGTAGAGTCCAGTGTGGGTGTGTGTGGGTAGAATCCAGTGTGTGAGTGTGTGGGGTAGAGTCCAGTGTGTGTGTGTGTGGGTAGAGTCCAGTGGGTGAGTGTATGGGTAGAGTCCAATGTGTGAATGTGTGGGTAGAGTCCAGTGTGTGAGTGTGTGGGTAGATTCCAGTGTGGGTAGAGTCCAGTGTGTGAGTGTATTGGTAGAGTCCAGTGTGTGAGTGTATGGGTAGAGTCCAGTGTGTGAGTGTGTGGGTAGAATCCAGTGTGTGAGTGTGTGTGGGTAGAGTCCAGTGTGGGTGTGTGTGGGTAGAGTCCAGTGTGTGTGTGGGGGTAGAGTCCAGTGTGGGTAGAGTCCAATGTGTGAGTGTCTGGGTAGAGTCCAGTGTATGAGTGTATGGGTAGAATCCAGTGTGTCAGTGTGTGGGTAGAATCCAGTGTGTGAGTGTTTGGGTAGAGTCCAGTGTGTGTGTGTGGGTAGAGTCCAGTGTGTGAGTGTATGGTTAGAGTCCAGTGTGTGTGTGTGGGTAGAGTCCAGTGTGTGAGTAGAATCCAGTGTGTGAGTGTGTGTGGGTAGAGTCCAGTGTGGGTGTGTGGGTAGAGTCCAGTGTGGTTATAGTCCAGTGTGGGTGTGTGTGGGTAGAATCCAGTGTGTGAGTGTATTGGTATTGTCCAGTGTGTGATTGTGGGGAGAGTCCAGTGTGTGAGTGTTTTGGTAGAGTTCAGTGTGTGAGTGTATTGGTAGAGTCTAGTGTGTGTGGGTAGAGTCCAGTGTGTGTGGGTAGAGTCCAGTGTGTGTGGGTAGAGTCCAGTGTGTTTGTGTAGAGTCCAGTGTGTTTGGGTAGAGTCCAGTGTGTGAGTGTATTGGTATAGTCCAGTGTGTGAGTGAATTGGTAGAGTCCAGTGTGTGTGGGTAGAGTCCAGTGTGTGAGTGTATTGGTAGAGTCCAGTGTGTGAGTGTATTGGTAGAGTCCAATGTGTGAGTGTATGGGTAGAGTCCAGTGTGTGAGTGTGTATGGGTAGAGTCCCGTGTGTGAGTGTGTTGGTAGAGTCCAGTGTGTGAGTGTGGGTAGAGTCCAGTGTGTGTGGGTAGTGTGTGGAGTGTGGGTAGAGTCCAGTGTGTGAGTGTGTGTAGAGTCCAGTGTGGTGGGTAGAATCCAGTGTGTGAGTGTGTGGGGTAGAGTCCAGTGTGGGTGTGTGTGTGTATGGGTAGAGTCCAGTGTGAGTGTATTGGTAGAGTCCAGTGTGTGAGTGTATGGGTAGAGTCCAGTGTGTGAGTGTATGGGTAGAGTCCAGTGTGTGAGTGTGTGGGTAGAATCCAGTGTGTGAGTGTGTGTGGGTAGAGTCCAGTGTGGGTGTGTGTGGGTAGAATCCAGTGTGTGAGTGTGTGTGGGTAGAGTCCAGTGTAAGAGTGTGTGGGTAGAGTCCAGTGTGTGTGTGTGGGTAGAGTCCAGTGTGGGTAGAGTCCAGTGTGGGTAGAGTCCAGTGTGTGAGTGTATGGGTAGAATCCAGTGTGTGAGTGTGTGTGGGTAGAGTCCAGTGTGGGTAGAGTCCAGTGTGGGTGTGTGTCGGTAGAGTCCAGTGTGGGTAGAGTCCAGTGTGTGAGTGTGTGGGTAGAGTCCAGTATGTGTTTGGGTAGAGTCCAGTGTGTGTGTGTGTGTGGGTAGAGTCCAGTGTGGGTGTGTGTGGGTAGAGTCCAGTGTGGGTGTGTGTGGGTAGAGTCCAGTGTGGGTGGAGTCCAGTGTGTGAGTGTATGGGTAGAATCCAGTGTGTGAGTGTGTGGGTAGAGTCCAGTGTGGGTAGAGTCCAGTGTGTGTTTGTGCGTAGAGTCCAGTGTTGGTAGAGTCCAGTGTGGGTAGAGTCCAGTGTGGGTGTGTGTCGGTAGAGTCCAGTGTGGGTAGAGTCCAGTGTGGGTGTGTGTGGGTAGAGTCCAGTGTGAGTGTGTGGGTAGAGTCCAGTGTGGGTAGAGTCCAGTGTGGGTGTGTGTGGGTAGAGTCCAGTGTGTGAGTGTGTGGGTAGAATCCAGTGTGTGAGTGTGTGTGGGTAGAGTCCAGTGTGGGTGTGTGTGTGTATGGGTAGAGTCCAGTGTGTGTGTGTGCGTAGAGTCCAGTGTAGGTAGAGTCCAGTGTGGGTAGAGTCCAGTGTGGGTGTGTGTCGGTAGAGTCCAGTGTGGTAGAGTCCAGTGTGGGTGTGTGTGGGTAGAGTCCAGTGTGAGTGTGTGGGTAGAGTCCAGTGTGGGTAGAGTCCAGTGTGGGTGTGTGTGGGTAGAGTCCAGTGTGTGAGTGTGTGGGTAGAGTCCAGTGTGTGAGTGTATTGGTAGAGTCCAGTGTGACTGGGTAGAGTCCAGTGTGAGTGTGTGGGTAGAGTCCAGTGTGAGTGTGTGGGTAGAGTCCAGTGTGGGTAGAGTCCAGTGTGGGTGTGTGTGGGTAGAGTCCAGTGTGTGAGTGTGTGGGTAGAATCCAGTGTGTGAGTGTGTGTGGGTAGAGTCCAGTGTGGGTGTGTGTGGGGTAGAGTCCAGTGTGAGTGTATGTGGGGTAGAGTCCAGTGTGTGAGTGTATGGCTAGAGTCCAGTGTGTGAGTGTATTGGTAGAGTCCAGTGTGACTGGGTAGAGTCCAGTGTGAGTGTATTGGTAGAGTCCAGTGTGAGTGTGTGGGTAGAGTCCAGTGTGGGTAGAGTCCAGTGTGGGTGTGTGTGGGTAGAATCCAGTGTGTGAGTGTGTGGGTAGAATCCAGCGTGTGAGTGTGTGTGGGTAGAGTCCAGTGTGTGAGTGTGTGGGTAGACTCCACACTCCAAGACTGCTTCCATCACGTGGACTGGGATATGTTTCGTATTGCGTCAGATAACAACATTGACGAATACGCTGATTCGGTGTGCGAGCTCATTAGAACGTGCGTTGAAGATGTCGTTCCCATAGCAACTATTAAAACATTCCCTAACCAGAAACCGTGGATTGATGGCAGCATTCGCGTGAAACTGAAAGCGCGAACCACTGCTTTTAATCAGGGCAAGGTGACTGGTAACATGACCGAATACAAAGAGTGTAGCTATTCCCTCCGCAAGGCTATCAAACAAGCTAAGCGTCAGTACAGAGACAAAGTAGAATCTCAATTCAACGGCTCAGACACAAGAGGCATGTGGCAGGGTCTACAGTCAATCACGGACTACAAGAAGAAAACCAGTCAGGACATGGACCAGGATGTCTTGCTCCCAGGCAGACTAAATAACTTTTTGCCCGCTTTGAGGACAATACAGTGCCACTGACACGGCCTGCAACGGAAACATGCGGACTCTCCTTCACTGCAGCCGAGGTGAGTAAGACATTTAAACGTGTTAACCCTCGCAAGGCTGCAGTCCCAGACGGCATCCCCAGCCGCGCCCTCAGAGCATGCGCAGACCAGCTGGCCGGTGTGTTTACGGACATATTCAATCAATCCCTATACCAGTCTGCTGTTCCCACATGCTTCAAGAGGGCCACCATTGTTCCTGTTCCCAAGAAAGCCTGAGCTAAATGACTACCGCCCCGTCCCTCACTTCCGTCATCATGAAGTGCTTTGAGAGACTAGTCAAGGCCCATATCACCTCCACCCTACCTGACACCCTAGACCCACTCCAATTTGCTTACCGCCCAAATAGGTCCACAGACAATGCAATCTCAACCACACTGCACACTGCCCTAACCCATCTGGACAAGAGGAATACCTATGTGAGAATGCTGTTCATCGACTACAGCTCGGCATTCAACACCATAGTACCCTCCAAGCTCGTCATCAAGCTCGAGACCCTGGGTCTCGACCCAGCCCTGTGCAACTGGGTACTGGACTTCCTGACGGGCCGCCCCAGGTGGTGAGGGTAGGCAACAACATCTCCACCCCGCTGATCCTCAACACTGGGGCCCCACAAGGGTGCGTTCTGAGCCCTCTCCTGTACTCCCTGTTCACCCACGACTGCGTGGCCACGCACGCCTCCAACTCAATCATCAAGTTTGCGGACAACACAACAGTGGTAGGCTTGATTACCAACAACAACGAGACGGCCTACAGGGAGGAGGTGAGGGCCCTCGGAGTGTGGTGTCAGGAAAATAACCTCACACTCAACGTCAACAAAACTAAGGAGATGATTGTGGACTTCAGGAAACAGCAGAGGGAACACCCCCTATCCACATCGATGGAACAGTAGTGGAGAGGGTAGCAAGTTTTAAGTTTTACACATCACATACAAACTGAATACCACTCACATACAAGCATCGTGAAGAAGGTCCACAGCGCCTCTTCAACCTCAGGAGGCTGAAGAATCACATACTCACCAAAGCACTCACAAACTTCTACAGATGTGTCGAGAGCATCCTGGCGGGCTGTGTCACCGCCTGGTAGGCAACTGTCCGCCCACAACCGTGGCTCTCCAGAGGGTAGTGAGGTCTGAGTCACAGGGGTGAAACTACCTGCCCTCCAGGACACCTACACCACCCGTGTTACAGGAAGGCCATAAAGATCATCAGTGGACAACAACCACCCGAGCCACTGCCTGTTCACCCCGCTATCATCCAGTGGCGACTTCAGTGGTGCATCAAAGCTGGGACCGAGAGACTGAAAAACAGCTTCTATCTCAAGACCATCAGACTGTTAAACAGCCACCACTAACATTGAGTGGCTGCTGCCGTCCAGTGACACTGACACTGACTCAACTCCAGCCACTTTAATGATGTAAAATGATGTAAAATATATCACTAGCCACTTTAAACAATGCTACCTTATATAATGTTACATACCCTTCATTATTCATCTCATATGCATACGTCCATATACTGTACTCTATATCATCTACTGCATCCTTATGTGTGAGTACATGTATCACTAGTCCAGTTTAACTGTGCCACTTTGTTTACATACTCATCTCATATGTATATACTGTACTCAATATCATCTACTGTATCTTGCCTATGTGCTCTGTACCATCACTCATTCATATATCCTTATGTACATATTCTTTATCCCCTTACACTGTGTATAAGACAGTAGTTTTGGAATTGTTAGTTAGATTACAGTTGGTTATTACTGCATTGTCGGAACTAGAAGCACAGTTTCGCTACACTCGCATTAACATCTGCTAACCATGTGTATGTGACAAATAAAATTTGATTTGATTTGATTTGATTTGAATCCAGTGGGTGAGTGTGGGTACAGTCCAGTGTGAGTGTGTGTGGTTAGAGTCCAGTGGGTGAGTGTGGGTAGAGTCCAGTGTGTGTGTATTGGTAGAGTCCAGTGTGTGAGTGTATGGGTAGAGTCCAGTGTGTGAGTGTGTATGGGTAGAGTCCAGTGTGTGAGTGTATTGGTAGAGTCCAGTGTGTGAGTGTGTGGGTAGAATCCAGTGTGTGAGTGGGTAGAGTCCAGTGTGAGTGGGTAGAATCCAGTGTGAGTGGGTAGAGTCCAGTGTGGGTAGAGTCCAGTGGGTGAGTGTGGGTAGAGTCCAGTGTGTGTGTGTATTGGTAGAGTCCAGTGTGTGTGGGTAGAGTCCAGTGTGAGTGGGTAGAATCCAGTGTGAGTGTATTGGTAGAGTCCAGTGTGTGAGTGTGGGTAGAGTCCAGTGTGGGTGTGTGTGGGTAGAGTCCAGTGTGTGAGTGTGTGGGTAGAATCCAGTGTGTGAGTGTGTGGGTAGAATCCAGTGTGTGAGTGTGTGGGGTAGAGTCCAGTGTGGGTGTGGGTGTGTATGGGTAGAGTCCATGTGAGTGTATTGGTAGAGTCCAGTGTGTGAGTGTATTGGTAGAGTCCAGTGTGTGAGTGTGTGGGTAGAGTCCAATGTGTGAGTGTGTGGGTAGAGTCCAGTGTGTGAGTGTGTGGTAGAGTCCAGTGTGTGAGTGTGGGGTAGAATCCAGTGTGTGAGTGTGTGGGTAGAATCCAGTGTGTGAGTGTGTGGGTAGAGACCAGTGTGTGTGTGTGGGTAGAGTCCAGTGTGTGAGTGTATGGGTAGAGTCCAGTGTAGGTGTGTGGGTAGAGCCAGTGTGGGTAGAGTCCAGTGTGGGTGTGTGGGTAGAATCCAGTGTGTGAGTGTGTGGGTAGAGTCCAGTGTGTGTGTGTGGGTAGAGTCCAGTGTGTGAGTGTATGGGTAGAGTCCAGTGTAGGTGTGTGGGTAGAGCCAGTGTGGGTAGAGTCCAGTGTGGGTGTGTGTGGGTAGAATCCAGTGTGTGAGTGTGTGGTTAGAGTCCAGTGTGTGTGTGTGTGGGTAGAGTCCAGTGTGTGAGTGTATGGGTAGAGTCCAGTGTAGGTGTGTGGGTAGAGCCAGTGTGGGTAGAGTCCAGTGTGGGTGTGTGTGGGTAGAGTCCAGTGTGTGAGTGTGTGGGTAGAGTCCAGTTTGTGACTGTGTGTGGGTAGAGTCCAGTGTGTGTGTGTGGGTAGAGTCCAGTGTGGGTAGAGTGTGTGGGTAGAGTCCAGTGTGTGGGTGAATTGGTGAGTCCAGTGTGTGTGGGTAGAGTCCAGTGTGTGAGTGTATGGGTAGAGTCCAGTGTGTGAGTGTGTGGGTAGAGTCCAGTGGGTGAGTGTGGGTAGAGTCCAGTGTGAGTGTGTGTGGGTAGAGTCCAGTGGGTGAGTGTATTGGTAGAGTCCAGTGTGAGTGGGTAGAGTCCAGTGTGAGTGTATTGGTAGAGTCCAGTGTGTGAGTGGGTAGAGTCCAGTGTGTGAGTGTGTATGGGTAGAGTCCAATGTGTGAGTGTGTGGGTAGAGTCCAGTGTGTGAGTGTGTGGGTAGAGTCCAGTGTGTGAGTGTGTGGGTAGAATCCAGTGTGTGAGTGTGTGGGTAGAATCCAGTGTGTGAGTGTGTGGGTAGAGACCAGTGTGTGTGTGTGGGTAGAGTCCAGTGTGAATGTGTGGGTAGAGTCCAGTGTGAGTGTGTTGGTAGAGTCCAGTGTGGTGGGTGGAGTCCAGTGTGTGAGTGTATTGGTAGAGTCCAGTGTGTGAGTGTGGGTAGAGTCCAGTGTGAGTGTGGGTAGAGTTCAGTGTGTGAGTGTATTGGTAGAGTCCAGTGTGTGTGTGTGGGTAGAGTCCACTGTGAGTGTGTGGGTAGAGTCCAGTGTGGGTAGAGTCCAGTGTGGGTGTGTGTGGGTAGAATCCAGTGTGTGAGTGTGTGGGGTAGAGTCCAGTGTGGGTGTGTGGGGTAGAGTCCAGTGTGTGAGTGTGTGGGTAGAGTCCAGTGTGGGTGTGTGTGGGTAGAGTCCACTGTGAGTGTGTGGGTAGAGTCCAGTGTGGGTAGAGTCCAGTGTGGGTGTGTGTGGGTAGAATCCAGTGTGTGAGTGTGTGTGGGTAGAGTCCAGTGTGTGTGTGTGGGGTAGAGTCCAGTGGGTGAGTGTATGGGTAGAGTCCAATGTGTGAATGTGTGGGTAGAGTCCAGTGTGTGAGTGTGTGGGTAGATTCCAGTGTGGGTAGAGTCCAGTGTGTGAGTGTATTGGTAGAGTCCAGTGTGTGAGTGTATGGGTAGAGTCCAGTGTGTGAGTGTGTGGGTAGAATCCAGTGTGTGAGTGTGTGTGGGTAGAGTCCAGTGTGGGTGTGTGTGGGTAGAGTCCAGTGTGTGTGTGGGGGTAGAGTCCAGTGTGGGTAGAGTCCAATGTGTGAGTGTCTGGGTAGAGTCCAGTGTATGAGTGTATGGGTAGAATCCAGTGTGTCAGTGTGTGGGTAGAATCCAGTGTGTGAGTGTTTGGGTAGAGTCCAGTGTGTGTGTGTGGGTAGAGTCCAGTGTGTGAGTGTATGGTTAGAGTCCAGTGTGTGTGTGTGGGTAGAGTCCAGTGTGTGAGTAGAATCCAGTGTGTGAGTGTGTGTGGGTAGAGTCCAGTGTGGGTGTGTGGGTAGAGTCCAGTGTGGTTATAGTCCAGTGTGGGTGTGTGTGGGTAGAATCCAGTGTGTGAGTGTATTGGTATTGTCCAGTGTGTGATTGTGGGTAGAGTCCAGTGTGTGAGTGTTTTGGTAGAGTTCAGTGTGTGAGTGTATTGGTAGAGTCTAGTGTGTGGGGTAGAGTCCAGTGTGTGGGGTAGAGTCCAGTGTGTGTGGGTAGAGTCCAGTGTGTGTGGGTAGAGTCCAGTGTGTTTGGGTAGAGTCCAGTGTGTGAGTGTATTGGTATAGTCCAGTGTGTGAGTGAATTATGGTAGAGTCCAGTGTGTGTGGGTAGAGTCCAGTGTGTGAGTGTATTGGTAGAGTCCAGTGTGTGAGTGTATTGGTAGAGTCCAATGTGTGAGTGTATGGGTAGAGTCCAGTGTGTGAGTGTGTATGGGTAGAGTCCCGTGTGTGAGTGTATTGGTAGAGTCCAGTGTGTGAGTGTGGGTAGAGTCCAGTGTGTGAGTGTGGGTAGAGTCCAGTGTGTGAGTGTGTGTAGAGTCCAGTGTGTGAGTGTGGGGTAGAATCCAGTGTGTGAGTGTGTGTGGTAGAGTCCAGTGTGGGTGTGTGTGTGTATGGGTAGAGTCCAGTGTGAGTGTATTGGTAGAGTCCAGTGTGTGAGTGTATGGGTAGAGTCCAGTGTGTGAGTGTATGGGTAGAGTCCAGTGTGTGAGTGTGTGGGTAGAATCCAGTGTGTGAGTGTGTGTGGGTAGAGTCCAGTGTGGGTGTGTGTGGGTAGAATCCAGTGTGTGAGTGTGTGTGGGTAGAGTCCAGTGTGTGAGTGTGTGGGTAGAGTCCAGTGTGTGTGTGTGGGTAGAGTCCAGTGTGGGTAGAGTCCAGTGTGGGTAGAGTCCAGTGTGTGAGTGTATGGGTAGAATCCAGTGTGTGAGTGTGTGTGGGTAGAGTCCAGTGTGGGTAGAGTCCAGTGTGGGTGTGTGTCGGTAGAGTCCAGTGTGGGTAGAGTCCAGTGTGTGAGTGTGTGGGTAGAGTCCAGTATGTGTTTGGGTAGAGTCCAGTGTGTGTGTGTGTGTGGGTAGAGTCCAGTGTGGGTGTGTGTGGGTAGAGTCCAGTGTGGGTGTGTGTGGGTAGAGTCCAGTGTGGGTGGAGTCCAGTGTGTGAGTGTATGGGTAGAATCCAGTGTGTGAGTGTGTGGGTAGAGTCCAGTGTGGGTAGAGTCCAGTGTGTGTGTGTGCGTAGAGTCCAGTGTTGGTAGAGTCCAGTGTGGGTAGAGTCCAGTGTGGGTGTGTGTCGGTAGAGTCCAGTGTGGGTAGAGTCCAGTGTGGGTGTGTGTGGGTAGAGTCCAGTGTGAGTGTGTGGGTAGAGTCCAGTGTGGGTAGAGTCCAGTGTGGGTGTGTGTGGGTAGAGTCCAGTGTGTGAGTGTGTGGGTAGAATCCAGTGTGTGAGTGTGTGTGGGTAGAGTCCAGTGTGGGTGTGTGTGTGTATGGGTAGAGTCCAGTGTGTGTGTGTGCGTAGAGTCCAGTGTAGGTAGAGTCCAGTGTGGGTAGAGTCCAGTGTGGGTGTGTGTCGGTAGAGTCCAGTGTGGGTAGAGTCCAGTGTGGGTGTGTGTGGGTAGAGTCCAGTGTGAGTGTGTGGGTAGAGTCCAGTGTGGGTAGAGTCCAGTGTGGGTGTGTGTGGGTAGAGTCCAGTGTGTGAGTGTGTGGGTAGAGTCCAGTGTGTGAGTGTATTGGTAGAGTCCAGTGTGACTGGGTAGAGTCCAGTGTGAGTGTGTGGGTAGAGTCCAGTGTGAGTGTGTGGGAGTAGAGTCCAGTGTGGGTAGAGTCCAGTGTGGGTGTGTGTGGGTAGAGTCCAGTGTGTGAGTGTGTGGGTAGAATCCAGTGTGGAGTGTGTGTGGGTAGAGTCCAGTGTGGGTGTGTGTGTATGGGTAGAGTCCAGTGTGAGTGTATTGGGTAGAGTCCAGTGTGTGAGTGTATGGCTAGAGTCCAGTGTGTGAGTGTATTGGTAGAGTCCAGTGTGACTGGGTAGAGTCCAGTGTGAGTGTATTGGTAGAGTCCAGTGTGAGTGTGTGGGTAGAGTCCAGTGTGGGTAGAGTCCAGTGTGGGTGTGTGTGGGTAGAATCCAGTGTGTGAGTGTGTGGGTAGAATCCAGCGTGTGAGTGTGTGTGGGTAGAGTCCAGTGTGTGAGTGTGTGGGTAGAGTCCACACTCCAAGACTGCTTCCATCACGTGGACTGGGATATGTTTCGTATTGCGTCAGATAACAACATTGACGAATACGCTGATTCGGTGTGCGAGCTCATTAGAACGTGCGTGAAGATGTCGTTCCCATAGCAACTATTAAAACATTCCCTAACCAGAAACCGTGGATTGATGGCAGCATTCGCGTGAAACTGAAAGCGCGAACCACTGCTTTTAATCAGGGCAAGGTGACTGGTAACATGACCGAATACAAAGAGTGTAGCTATTCCCTCCGCAAGGCTATCAAACAAGCTAAGCGTCAGTACAGAGACAAAGTAGAATCTCAATTCAACGGCTCAGACACAAGAGGCATGTGGCAGGGTCTACAGTCAATCACGGACTACAAGAAGAAAACCAGCCCAGTCATGGACCAGGATGTCTTGCTCCCAGGCAGACTAAATAACTTTTTTGCCCGCTTTGAGGACAATACAGTGCCACTGACACGGCCTGCAACGGAAACATGCGGACTCTCCTTCACTGCAGCCGAGGTGAGTAAGACATTTAAACGTGTTAACCCTCGCAAGGCTGCAGTCCCAGACGGCATCCCCAGCCGCGCCCTCAGAGCATGCGCAGACCAGCTGGCCGGTGTGTTTACGGACATATTCAATCAATCCCTATACCAGTCTGCTGTTCCCACATGCTTCAAGAGGGCCACCATTGTTCCTGTTCCCAAGAAAGCCCTCACTCCCTCACTTCCGTCATCATGAAGTGCTTTGAGAGACTAGTCAAGGCCCATATCACCTCCACCCTACCTGACACCCTAGACCCACTCCAATTTGCTTACCGCCCAAATAGGTCCACAGACAATGCAATCTCAACCACACTGCACACTGCCCTAACCCATCTGGACAAGAGGAATACCTATGTGAGAATGCTGTTCATCGACTACAGCTCGGCATTCAACACCATAGTACCCTCCAAGCTCGTCATCAAGCTCGAGACCCTGGGTCTCGACCCAGCCCTGTGCAACTGGGTACTGGACTTCCTGACGGGCCGCCCCCAGGTGGTGAGGGTAGGCAATAACATCTCCACCCCGCTGATCCTCAACACTGGGGCCCCACAAAGGTGCGTTCTGAGCCCTCTCCTGTACTCCCTGTTCACCCACGACTGCGTGGCCACGCACGCCTCCAACTCAATCATCAAGTTTGCGGACGACAGAACAGTGGTAGGCTTGATTACCAACAACAACGAGACGGCCTACAGGGAGGAGGTGAGGGCCCTCGGAGTGTGGTGTCAGGAAAATAACCTCACACTCAACGTCAACAAAACTAAGGAGATGATTGTGGACTTCAGGAAACAGCAGAGGGAACACCCCCCTATCCACATCGATGGAACAGTAGTGGAGAGGGTAGCAAGTTTTAAGTTCCTCGGCATACACATCACATACAAACTGAATTGGTCCACTCACACAGACAGCATCGTGAAGAAGGGGCAGCAGCGCCTCTTCAACCTCAGGAGGCTGAAGAAATTCGGCTTGTCACCAAAAGCACTCACAAACTTCTACAGATGCACAATCGAGAGCATCCTGGCGGGCTGTATCACCGCCTGGTGGGTAGAGTCCAGTGGGTGAGTGTAGGCAACTGCTCCGCCCACAACCGTAAGGCTCTCCAGAGGGTAGTGAGGTCTGCACAACGCATCACCGGGGGTAGCAAACTACCTGCCCTCCAGGACACCTACACCACCCGATGTTACAGGAAGGCCATAAAGATCATCAAGGACAACAACCACCCGAGCCACTGCCTGTTCACCCCGCTATCATCCAGAAGGCGACTTCAGTACAGGTGCATCAAAGCTGGGACCGAGAGACTGAAAAACAGCTTCTATCTCAAGACCATCAGACTGTTAAACAGCCACCACTAACATTGAGTGGCTGCTGCCAACACACTGACACTGACACTGACTCAACTCCAGCCACTTTAATGATGTAAAATGATGTAAAATATATCACTAGCCACTTTAAACAATGCTACCTTATATAATGTTACATACCCTTCATTATTCATCTCATATGCATACGTATATACTGTACTCTATATCATCTACTGCATCCTTATGTAATACATGTATCACTAGCCACTTTAACTATGCCACTTTGTTTACATACTCATCTCATATGTATATACTGTACTCAATATCATCTACTGTATCTTGCCTATGCTGCTCTGTACCATCACTCATTCATATATCCTTATGTACATATTCTTTATCCCCTTACACTGTGTATAAGACAGTAGTTTTGGAATTGTTAGTTAGATTACTTGTTGGTTATTACTGCATTGTCGGAACTAGAAGCACAAGCATTTCGCTACACTCGCATTAACATCTGCTAACCATGTGTATGTGACAAATAAAATTTGATTTGATTTGATTTGATTTGATTTGAATCCAGTGGGTGAGTGTGGGTACAGTCCAGTGTGAGTGTGTCGGTAGATTCCAGTGTGAGTGTGTGTGGTTAGAGTCCAGTGGGTGAGTGTGGGTAGAGTCCAGTGTATGTGTGTATTGGTAGAGTCCAGTGTGTGTGGGTAGAGTCCAGTGTGTGAGTGTGTATGGGTAGAGTCCCGTGTGTGAGTGTATTGGTAGAGTCCAGTGTGTGAGTGTGTGGGTAGAATCCAGTGTGTGAGTGGGTAGAGTCCAGTGTGAGTGGGTAGAATCCAGTGTGAGTGGGTAGAGTCCAGTGTGGGTAGAGTCCAGTGGGTGAGTGTGGGTAGAGTCCAGTGTGTGTGTGTATTGGTAGAGTCCAGTGTGTGTGGGTAGAGTCCAGTGTGAGTGGGTAGAATCCAGTGTGAGTGTATTGGTAGAGTCCAGTGTGTGAGTGTGGGTAGAGTCCAGTGTGGGTGTGTGTGGGTAGAGTCCAGTGTGTGAGTGTGTGGGTAGAATCCAGTGTGTGAGTGTGTGGGTAGAATCCAGTGTGTGAGTGTGTGTGGGTAGAGTCCAGTGTGGGTGTGGGTGTGTATGGGTAGAGTCCATGTGAGTGTATTGGTAGAGTCCAGTGTGTGAGTGTATTGGTAGAGTCCAGTGTGTGAGTGTGTATGGGTAGAGTCCAATGTGTGAGTGTGTGGGTAGAGTCCAGTGTGTGAGTGTGTGGGTAGAGTCCAGTGTGTGAGTGTGTGGGTAGAATCCAGTGTGTGAGTGTGTGGGTAGAATCCAGTGTGTGAGTGTGTGGGTAGAGACCAGTGTGTGTGTGTGGGTAGAGTCCAGTGTGTGAGTGTATGGGTAGAGTCCAGTGTAGGTGTGTGGGTAGAGCCAGTGTGGGTAGAGTCCAGTGTGGGTGTGTGTGGGTAGAATCCAGTGTGTGAGTGTGTGGGTAGAATCCAGTGTGTGTGTGTGGGTAGAGTCCAGTGTGTGAGTGTATGGGTAGAGTCCAGTGTAGGTGTGTGGGTAGAGCCAGTGTGGGTAGAGTCCAGTGTGGGTGTGTGTGGGTAGAATCCAGTGTGTGAGTGTGTGGTTAGAGTCCAGTGTGTGTGTGTGTGGGTAGAGTCCAGTGTGTGAGTGTATGGGTAGAGTCCAGTGTAGGTGTGTGGGTAGAGCCAGTGTGGGTAGAGTCCAGTGTGGGTGTGTGTGGGTAGAATCCAGTGTGTGAGTGTGTGGGTAGAATCCAGTTTGTGACTGTGTGTGGGTAGAGTCCAGTGTGTGTGTGTGGGGTAGAGTCCAGTGTGGGTAGAGTCCAGTGTGGGTAGAGTCCAGTGTGTGGGTAGAATCCAGTGTGTGAGTGTGTGTGGGTAGAGTCCAGTGTGGGTGTGTGTGGGTAGAGTCCAGTGTGTGAGTGTGTGGGTAGAGTCCAGTGGGTGAGTGTGGGTAGAGTCCAGTGTGAGTGTGTGTGGGTAGAGTCCAGTGGGTGAGTGTATTGTTAGATTCCAGTGTGAGTGGGTAGAGTCCAGTGTGAGTGTATTGGGTAGAGTCCAGTGTGTGAGTGGGTAGAGTCCAGTGTGTGAGTGTGTATGGGTAGAGTCCAATGTGTGAGTGTGTGGGTAGAGTCCAGTGTGTGAGTGTGTGGGTAGAGTCCAGTGTGTGAGTGTGTGGGTAGAATCCAGTGTGTGAGTGTGTGGGTAGAATCCAGTGTGTGAGTGTGTGGGTAGAGACCAGTGTGTGTGTGTGGGTAGAGTCCAGTGTGTGAGTGTATGGGTAGAGTCCAGTGTAGGTGTGTGGGTATAGCCAGTGTGGGTAGAGTCCAGTGTGGGTGTGTGTGGGTAGAATCCAGTGTGTGAGTGTGTGGGTAGAATCCAGTGTGTGTGTGTGGGTAGAGTCCAGTGTGTGAGTGTATGGGTAGAGTCCAGTGTAGGTGTGTGGGTAGAGCCAGTGTGGGTAGAGTCCAGTGTGGGTGTGTGTGGGTAGAATCCAGTGTGTGAGTGTGTGGTTAGAGTCCAGTGTGTGTGTGTGTGGGTAGAGTCCAGTGTGTGAGTGTATGGGTAGAGTCCAGTGTAGGTGTGTGGGTAGAGCCAGTGTGGGTAGAGTCCAGTGTGGGTGTGTGTGGGTAGAATCCAGTGTGTGAGTGTGTGGGTAGAATCCAGTTTGTGACTGTGTGTGGGTAGAGTCCAGTGTGTGTGTGTGGGTAGAGTCCAGTGTGGGTAGAGTCCAGTGTGGGTAGAGTCCAGTGTGTGGGTAGAATCCAGTGTGTGAGTGTGTGTGGGTAGAGTCCAGTGTGGGTGTGTGTGGGTAGAGTCCAGTGTGTGAGTGTGTGGGTAGAGTCCAGTGGGTGAGTGTGGGTAGAGTCCAGTGTGAGTGTGTGGGGTAGAGTCCAGTGGGTGAGTGTATTGTTAGATTCCAGTGTGAGTGGGTAGAGTCCAGTGTGAGTGTATTGGTAGAGTCCAGTGTGTGAGTGGGTAGAGTCCAGTGTGAGTGTATTGGTAGAGTCCAGTGTGAGTGTATTGGTAGAGTCCCGTGTGAGTGTATTGGTAGAGTCCAGTGTGAGTGTGGGTGGAGTCCAGTGTGAGTGTATTGGTAGAGTCCAGTGTGAGTGTATTGGTAGAGTCCAGTGTGAGTGTGGGTGGAGTCCAGTGTGAGTGTATTGGTAGAGTCCAGTGTGAGTGTGGGTGGAGTCCAGTGTGAGTGTATTGGTAGAGTCCAGTGTGAGTGTGGGTGGAGTCCAGTGTGAGTGTATTGGTAGAGTCCAGTGTGAGTGGGTAGAGTCCAGTGTGAGTGGGTAGAGTCCAGTGTGAGTGTATTGGTAGAGTCCAGTGTGAGTGTGGGTGGAGTCCAGTGTGAGTGTGTGTGGAGTCCAGTGTGAGTGTATTGGTAGAGTCCAGTGTGAGTGTATTGGTAGAGTCCAGTGTGAGTGGGTAGAGTCCAGTGTGAGTGTATTGGTAGAGTCCAGTGTGAGTGGGTAGAGTCCAGTGTGAGTGGGTAGAGTCCAGTGTGAGTGGGTAGAGTCCAGTGTGAGTGTATGGATAGAGTCCAGTGTGAGTGTATTGGTAGAGTCCAGTGTGAGTGTGGGTGGAGTCCAGTGTGAGTGTATTGGTAGAGTCCAGTGTGAGTGTATTGGTAGAGTCCAGTGTGAGTGGGTAGAGTCCAGTGTGAGTGGGTAGAGTCCAGTGTGAGTGTATTGGTAGAGTCCAGTGTGAGTGGGTAGAGTCCAGTGTGAGTGGGTAGAGTCCAGTGTGAGTGGGTAGAGTCCAGTGTGAGTGTATGGATAGAGTCCAGTGTGAGTGTATTGGTAGAGTCCAGTGTGAGTGTGGGTGGAGTCCAGTGTGAGTGTATTGGTAGAGTCCAGTGTGAGTGTATTGGTAGAGTCCAGTGTGAGTGGGTAGAGTCCAGTGTGAGTGGGTAGAGTCCAGTGTGAGTGTATGGATAGAGTCCAGTGTGAGTGTATTGGTAGAGTCCAGTGTGAGTGTGGGTGGAGTCCAGTGTGAGTGTATTGGTAGAGTCCAGTGTGAGTGTGGGTGGAGTCCAGTGTGAGTGTATTGGTAGAGTCCAGTGTGAGTGTGGGTGGAGTCCAGTCTGTGGAGTCAGAAAGAGTTAAAGGTTCAGTGCAGATAGTCCAGGTAGCTATTTGGTTAACTGTTTAGCAGTCTTATGGATTGGGGGTAGACGCTGTCTAGGAGCCTTTGGGTCCTAGTCTTAGCGTTCCGGTACCTTTTGCCGTGCGGTAGCAGAGAGAACAGCCTATGACTTGGGTGGCTGGAGTCAGCAGATTATAAAATGAAGTGTGGACATTCAACATTCATTAATTGGAGAGGGGTTACATTTCCACAGTCTCATTCCTCAGCTGTATTAGAATGTTCTGGACTGTGATGCACATTATCAAAAGTCACGCTGGTGTCCTTTTCCACAAAGCTTAGAAAATGAGCTATGAGAGTGTATGGCCTAATGGAGATTTAAGTGTTCAGAACCCACAACTTTTTCCACATTTTGTTTCATTACAGCCTGAAATCAAAGTTTATTTGTCACGTGCTGAATACAACAGGTGTAGACCTTACAGTGAAATGTTGAGTACAACAGGTGTAGTAGACCTTATAGTGAAATGCTGAATACAACATGTGTAGTAGACCTTACAGTGAAATGCTGAATACAACAGGTGTAGTAGACCTTATAGTAAAATGCTGTACAACAGGTGTAGTAGACCTTATAGTAAAATGCTGTACAACAGGTGTAGTAGACCTTATAGTGAAATGCTGAATACAACAGGTGTAGTAGACCTTACAGTGAAATGCTGAATACAACAGGTGTAGTAGACCTTACAGTGAAATGCTGAATACAACAGGTGTAGTAGACCTCACAGTGAAATGCTGAATACAACAGGTGTAGTAGACCTCACAGTGAAATGCTGAATACAACAGGTGTAGTAGACCTTACAGTGAAATGCTGAATACAACAGGTGTAGTAGACCTTACAGTGAAATGCCGAATACAACAGGTGTAGTAGACCTTACAGTGAAATGCCGAATACATCAGGTGTAGTAGACCTTACAGTGAAATGCCGAATACAACAGGTGTAGTAGACCTTACAGTGAAATGCTGAATACAACAGGTGTAGTAGACCTTACAGTGAAATGCTGAATACAACAGGTGTAGTAGTCCTTACAGTGAAATGCTTACTTACAGGCTCTAACCAATAGTGCAAAAAAGGTATTAGGTGAACAATAGGTAGGTAAAGAAATAAAACAACAGTAAAAAGACAGTCTAAATACAGTAGAGGCTACATACAGACACCTGTTAGTCAGGCTGATTGAGGTAGCATGTACATGTAGATATGGTTAAAGTGACTATGCATATATGATGGACAGAGAGTAGCAGAAGCGTAAAAAGAGGGGTTGTGGGGGGGGGTACACAATGCAAATAATCCAGGTAGCCATTTGATTACCTGTTCAGGAGTCTTATGGCTTGGGGGTAAAAATTGTTGAGAAGCCTTTTTGTCCTAGACTTGGCACTCCGGTACCGCTTGCCATGCAAACAGTCTATGACTGCGGTGGCTGGGGTCTTTGACAATTTTTAAGGCCTTCCTCTGACACCACCTGGTGTAGAGGTCCTGGATGGCAGGCAGCTTAGCCCCAGTGATGTACTATGTACACACTACCCTTTGTAGTGCCTTGCGGTCAGAGGCCGAGCAGTTGCCGTACCAGGCAGTGATGCAACAAGTCAGGATGCTCTCGATGTTGCAGCTGTAGAACCTTTTGGGATCTCAGGACCCATGCCAAATCTTTTTAGTTTCCTGAGGGGGAATAGGCTTTGTCGTGCCCTCTTCACGACTGTCTTGGTGTGCTTGGACCATTCTACTTTGTTATTGTGGACACCAAGGAACTTGAAGCTCTCAACCTGCTCCACTACAGCCCCGTCGATGAGAATGGGGGCGTGCTTGGCCCTCCTTTTCCTGTAGTCCACAATCATCTCCTTAGTCTTGGTTACGTTGAGGGATAGGTTGTTATTCTGGCACCATCCGGCCAGGTCTCTGACCACCTCCCTAAATCAAATCAAATCAAATCAAATCAAAGGCAAATCAAATCAAATCCCTATAGGCTGTCTCGTCGTTGTCGGTGATCAGGCCTACCACTGTTATGTCGTCAGCAAACTTAATGATGGTGTTGGAGTCATGCCTGGCCATGCAGTCATGGGTGAACAGGGAGTACAGGAGGGGACTGAGCACGTACCCCTGAGGGCCCCCTCGTTGAAGATCAGCGTTGAGGATGTGTTGTTACCTACCCTCACCACCTGGGGGCGGCCCGTCAGGAAGTCCAGGATCCAGTTGCAGAGGGAGGTGTTTAGTCCCAAGATCCTTAGCTTAGTGATGTGCTTTGAGGGTACTATGGTGTTGAACGCTGAGCTGTAGTCGATGAATAGCATTCTCACATAGGTGTTCCTTTTGTCCAGGTGGGAAACGGCAGTGTGGAGTGCAATAGAGATTGCATCATCTGTGGATCTGTTTGGGCGTTATGCAAATTGGAGTGGGTCCTAGGGTGCCTGAGATAATGGTGTTGATGTTAGCCATGACCAGCCTTTCAAAACACTTCATGGCTACGGATGTGAGTGCTACGGGTCTGTAGTCATTTAGGCAGGTTGCCTTTGTGTTCTTGGCCACAGGGACTATGGTGGTCTGCTTGAAACATGTTGGTATTACAGACTCAATCAGGGACATGCTGAAAATGTCAGTGAAGACACCTGCCAGTTGGTCAGCACATGCCGGAACAGCTGATGCTCTCATGCATGCCTCAGTGTTGCTTGCCTCGAAGCGAGCATAGAAGTGATTTAGCTCGTCTGGTAAGCTTGTGTCACTGGGCAGCTCGCGGCTGTGCTTTCCCTTTGTAGTCTGTAACAGTTTGCAAGCCCTGCCAAATAAGACGAGCGTCGGAGTCGGTGTAGTATGATTCAATCTTAGCCCTGTATTGATGCTTTACCTGATTGATGGTTCGTCGCAGATCATCGCAGGATTTCTTGTAAGCTTCCAGGTTAGAGTCCCGCACCTTGAAAGCGGCAGCTCTACTCTTTAGCTCTTTAGTGCGAATGTTGACTGTAATCCATGGCTTCTGGTTGGGGTATGTACATACAGTCACTGTGGGGACGACGTCCTCAATGCACTTATTGATAAAGCCAGTGACTGATGTGGTGTAATCCTTCCTCAATGCCATCGGAAAAATCCCAGAACATGTTCCAGTCTGTGATAGCAAAACAGTCCTGTAGTTTAGCATCTGCTTCATCTGACCACTTCTTTTATGGACCGAGTCACTGGTGCTTCCTGCTTTAATTTTTGCTTGTAAGCAGGAATCAGGAGGATAGAGTTGTGGTCTGATTTACCAAATGGAGGGTGAGGGAGAGCTTTGTACACGTCTCTGTGTGTGGAGTACAGGTGGTCTAGAATTTGTTCCCCTCTGGTTGCACATTTAACATGGTGATAGATATTTGGTAGAACTGATTTAGCCTTATTCTAAAATGGAGGAAATTATACAAACATGTCACAATACCCCATAATGACATCACAATACCCCATAATGACATCACAATACCCCATAATGACATCACAATACCCCATAATGGCATCACAATACCTCACAATTGGCCCAGCATCTTCCGGGTTTGACTGGGGCAGGTTTTCATTGTAAAATAAGAATTTGTTCTTAACTGACTTGCCTAGTTAAATAAAGGTAAAATAAAATACAATTTAAAAAAAATCTAATTTATTTGTTAGAAGAAATGATGGCAGATACAAATTAACAGTTGAAACAGTTATTCAATACAATGCATCAGAGCCAATGTTTTATGGTATTTGTGATACAATGATACAATTTATAGGCTTCACCACGTTATTTGTCTGTGTGTATTTAATGCATGGTAATGCTATACTTACAGTGTATGTAGGTATATAGTTTAGGCACAGAGTTTCTAAACCCAGATGCGCAACATCGCAGGACTTCCGGGAATTCTTGCGAAGCAGACCAAACAAAACAGGCCGGGTTTGAGAAGTCAATGAGAGAAGTGAAACGTTCTTCCTTAGTTGTTAATGATAGATTCTTCCGCCCCCTCCCCATCTTGTACTTCTGAGTGGGAGATCTGCCTAGCTCACAAACTAGAACCAGGGCGCCCACTCCGACAAGGTTAACTGACTCACAAGTCCCACACGGTGACATGATATCATAGACGTGATGTGAAAATGAGCGATAGAAAACAGGTCGCGCAAAATGTCACCATTCCAAAAATTTTTGTGCGGCCGCCCGGTGCCGCCCCCGGCAAGATGCCGCCCTGCGCGGCTGCGGATGTCGCCTATACCTAAATCTGCCACTGGACCCCACTGTGCAAAGGGGAGATTCTCACAAAAATCATGGTGTTCTACCACAAGTGTCACAAGACTCATCCGAAGGTTTAAAAAAAAAACAAGGTAGTATTGAGGTAGTTTTGTTGCTACCAAGAAATGGGGTTAAATATGTGTAAAAAATTGTTTAGATTTCCTGAGCTTTCTTATATTTCCTAGAAATAGGACAGACACTGAATAATTTTGTACTGTCTTTTTTGTCATTTATGAATGTTAGTCAATGCATTTCTATGGGCTATAGTAGTAAAGGCCAAATTCAATGTATTATCATATCATTTTTTAAATAAATCATTTTAATACCTAAAGGGGTCCTACAATTCAAAATCAAATAGCTAAATGATCCGTGGTATGACCTTAAAACAATTCCAGGTGCTCCCCCATCCCCCATTAGTAAATTATAGTAAAAAGCAATATTGTCTGTATATGTTCGATTTGAGAAATCTACACTGAGTGAGATTTTAGGCGCAGGAGAGGGGGGCTATGCCTTTTACCCATGGGAGTGAAAACTAAACTTGTGCCCTGAGCCCTATGATTTGTAGGCCTATGTGGAAAAAAACGTTCTGACAAATTGGCAATAAAAAGGAGCACTTCAAACTGGACCCCATTCACAACGGTAGTGAGTTGATTAACCTACCACAGCACACACAATTATTATCGTCAAAAGAACGTCACCATCAACCGTCTACGGTAGACTGTTCTGTGGTCAGGGTACAGACGCGCTCATTCTGCGCTCAGCGTGAGTCCATTCCAAGAGTGGATTTAGGAGGTTTGTAGCGTCTTTGTCTGTGCGCTTCTGTTGATGATCAGCTGGGTTGAGATTGACAAGAAATGACTCACAGAAGACAGTATTTCAATGAAAGTGATTCAACAAAACGATGTTCTACCGAAGGTGATTCTGATAGAGATCATCCACCGTTGAAGACAGACTCATCTGCTAACAGTAGCGCAAACTGCCACGGACACGACAAGAGGTGAGTGTCATATTTTCAGAGTTGTATCAATGATAGCCTTATTATAAAGACAAAACAACATCGTATTCCTGACCGTTACGCGTTGTTGTATGAAGGCTATATCGATGGTTAGACTATGAAAAAGGAAAATACATTCATAATATCACTATTAAAAAATGTTTAGTCTACAGTCCCCAAAAGTATTTTTAGTCGATTATTGGACAGTATCTGTGACCTCGTGGATGAAGAAAAACAGCGGATGTTAAGTAGCCTTTCTCCGTGTCCAAAGGGACCCGATGGAAAATGAAATACATTGGACTCTATAGCCCAGGATGGACTGTTTAGGAGTGCTTAACATTGACAGTCCATGAAATTGAATAATTGGACACTAGCTCTTGCTATTAATTTTATGTTATGTCAAGAGGACACTGTCTGTCTGTGTCCCCTTGATTTTGTGAAGGAAGCCTATACTTAAAGTGTAGCCTGCTTATCCAATGTATAGCCTACTTTTCTATACTGAAAATACAAATATAAATGCAATAATTTAAACAATTTTACAGATTTACAGTTCATATAATGAAATCAATCAATTGAAATTATTTCATAAGTTCCCTGGGAGGGCATAGGCCCACCCGCTTTGGAGACAGGCCCACCCACTGGGGAGCCAGGCCCAGCCAATCAGAATGAGTTTTTCCCCACAAAAGGGCTTTATTACAGACAGAAATACTCCTCAGTTTCATCAACTGTCCGGGTGGCTGGTCTGATGAATACGGATGTGGAGGTCCTGGCCTGGTGCGGTCACACGTGGTCTGTGGTTGTGGAGGTCCTGGGTTGGCGTGGTTACACGTGGTCTGTGGTTGTGGAGGTCCTGGGTTGGCGTGGTTACACGTGGTCTGTGGTTGTGAGGCCTGTTGGACGTACTGCCAAATTCTCTAAAACAACTTTGGAGGTGGTTTATGGTAGAAAAATGAATGTACAATTATCTGACAACAGCTCTGGTGAACATTCCTGCAGTCAGCATATCAATTGCACGCTCCTTCAAAACTTTAGACATCTATGGCATTGTGTTGTGTGACAAAACTGCACATTTAAGAGTGGCCTTATATTGCCCCCAGCACAAGGTGCACCTGTGTAATGATCATGCTGTTTAATCAGCTTCTTGAAACACCACACCTGTCAGGTGGATGGATTATCTTGGCAAAGGAGAAATGCTCACTAACATGTGCTTATTGAAAGTGTATAGGATATTTTATTCAATTCATAAGACAAAGGAACCAACACTTACATGTTGCGTTTTATCTTTTTGTTCAGTGTGATAGAACGGGCAGAGAGCTCAGGGTTTGAACCCTCAACCTTCTGGCCCGAAGCCCAGTGCGCCATCGACTGTACCGCAAACATATGCTCAAGAGTCAGAGACTTTATGTATGTTTATGAACCAATGTCAATACAGAGCCTTCAGGAAGTATTCACACCCCTGGGCTTTCCCCACATTTTATTACGTTACTTGTTTTCAATGCCCGGGGAACAGTGGGTTAACTGCCTTGCTCAGGGCCAGAATGACAGATTTTTACCTTGTCAGCTCAGGGATTCGATCCAGCAACCATTTGGTTACTGGCCCAACACTCTAACCACTAGGCTACCTGCCGAAGGGGCCCAAGTATATACAAAGTGGTCTAGTTAACCCAGAAGCGAGTAGCAAACTCTCTCATAAGTAGCCAGCCCAGCTTTGCCATGGTAGTGACCAACTCACCAAAGGGAAGGGGATAGTCTTTTTTCCAATGCCTTCAGAGTAAGCGCTTAACCTTGTTTAGGTGGTCAGATATTTGTTCCTGTAGCAGGTCATCTCAGAGCCACCCCCTTGTGTGTTAATGGCTTGGTTAGTAATTCTTCAATCGGGCTGGCGATGGGACAGGCTGGCATTGGGACAGGCTGGCGTTGGGACAGGCTGGCGTTGGGACAGGCTGGCTATGGGACAGGCTGGCGATGGGACAGGCTGGCGTTGGGACAGGCTGGCGTTGGGACAGGCTGGCGATGGGACAGGCTGGCGATGGGACAGGCTGGCGATGGGACAGGCTGGCGACGGGACAGGCTGGCGATGGGACAGGCTGGCGTTGGGACAGGCTGGCGTTGGGACAGGTAGGAGAGCTTCCCAGCCATTTTGACAAAGACTTTGCAATTGGAGATGACTCCAATATTGATCCTGTGGCAGATTATATTTCTTAGAAATCTGGGCCAAGTTTAAGAATAGCTTAATACGGATAAATAGAGCCAACAGACAAGTGATCCCTACATATTACCACGGTTCCCAAAGGATGGTTTACCTCCAAATAGGAAACGCTTATTGTGCCACAGAGGGGCCTGAGGTGATTTCTTCTGGTCCCAACGTCCACCTCTGTGCAATTTACCCCACAATGTTTTGGAGTTTCTAACAGTGGGGAGGTCCTTTGGCAGTGGTCTCACTGTGCTAAATATTCTGAGCCAGGGCTCCCCCACAGGCCCCAGACTCCATCTGGTACCAGCCTGGTTTAGCCCCTCCCTTCCATCTGGTACCAGCCTGGTTTAGCCCCTCCCATCTGGTAACAGCCTGGTTTAGCTCCTCCCTTCCATCTGGTACCAGCCTGGTTTAACCCCTCCCTTCCATCTGGTACCAGCCTGGTTTAGCCCCTCCCATCTGGTACCAGCCTGGTTTAGCCCCTCCCATCTGGTACCAGCCTGGTTTAACCCCTCCCTTCCATCTGGTACCAGCCTGATTTAGCCTGGTTTAGCCCCTCCCTTCCATCTGGTACCAGCCTGGTTTAGCCCCTTCCATCTGGTACCAGCCTGGATTAGCCCCTCCCTTCCATCTGGTACCAGCCTGGTTTAGCCCCTCCCATCTGGTACCAGCCTGGTTTAGCCCCTGTCCCTTCCATCTGGTACCAGCCTGGTTTAGCCCCCTCCCTTCCATCTGGTACCAGCCTGGTTTAGCCCCTCCCTTCCATCTGGTACCAGCCTGGTTTAGCCCATCTGGTGGTTTAGCCCCTCCATCTGGTACCAGCCTGGTCCATCTGGTACCAGCCTGGTTTTGCCCCTCCCATCTGGTACCAGCCTGGTTTAGCCCCTCCCATCTGGTACCAGCCTGGTTTAGCCCCTCCCATCTGGTACCAGCCTGGTTTAGCCCCTCCCATCTGGTACCAGCCTGGTTTAGCCCCTCCTGTTTCTGGACAGACACAATAGCAGGAAAACGCAGAATGAAGTGGATTTCAGATCCGTTTTGACCTGTTTGAATGCCATCCTCTTTACCTCCCTTTAGAATAGTCTGAGGACATAGTCCCAGAGTGTCAACTATAGAATAGTCTGAGGACATAGTCCCAGAGTGTCAACTATAGAATAGTCTGAGGACATAGTCCCAGCCATGTCAACTTTAGAATAGTCTGAGGACATAGTCCCAGAGTGTCAACTATAGAATAGTCTGAGGACCCAGCCATGTCAACTTTAGAATAGTCTGAGGACATAGTCCCAGCCACGTCAACTTTAGAATAGTCTGAGGACATAGTCCCAGAGTGTCAACTATAGAATAGTCTGAGGACATAGTCCCAGCCATGTCAACTATAGAATAGTCTGAGGACATAGTCCCAGCCATGTCAACTTTAGAATAGTCTGAGGACCCAGCCATGTCAACTTTAGAATAGTCTGAGGACATAGTCCCAGCCACGTCAACTTTAGAATAGTCTGAGGACATAGTCCCAGAGTGTCAACTATAGAATAGTCTGAGGACATAGTCCCAGAGTGTCAACTATAGAATAGTCTGAGGACATAGTCCCAGCAACTATAGAATGTCAGGACATAGTCCCAGCCATGTCAACTTTAGAATAGTCTGTCCCAGCCAGTCAACTTTAGAATAGTCCCCCAGCCATGTCAACTTTAGAATAGTCTGAGGACATAGTCCCAGCCATGTCAACTTTAGAATAGTCTGAGGACATAGTCCCAGCCATGTCAACTATAGAATAGTCTGAGGACATAGTCCCAGCCATGTCAACATCTGAGGACATAGTCCTATAGAATAGTCTGGACATAGTCCCAGCCATGTCAACTATAGAATAGTCAACTATAGAATAGTCTGAGGACATAGTCCCAGCCATGTCAACTTTAGAATAGTCTGAGGACCCAGCCATGTCAACTTTAGAATAGTCTGAGGACATAGTCCCAGCCATGTCAACTTTAGAATAGTCTGAGGACATTGTCCCAGCCATGTCAACTATAGAATAGTCTGAGGACATAGTCCCAGCCATGTCAACTATAGAATAGTCCGAGGACATAGTCCCAGCCATGTCAACTATAGAATAGTCTGAGGACATAGTCCCAGCCATGTCAACTATAGAATAGTCTGAGGACATAGTCCCAGAGTGTCAACTATAGAATATTCTGAGGACATAGTCCCAGCCATGTCAACTATAGAATAGTCTGAGGACATAGTCCCAGCCATGTCAGCTATAGAATAGTCTGAGGACATAGTCCCAGCCATGTCAACTATAGAATAGTCTGAGAACATAGTCCCAGAGTGTCAACTATAGAATAGTCTGAGGACATAGTCCCAGCCATGTCAACTATAGAATAGTAGTCAATGAGGACATGAGGACATAGTCCCAGCCATGTCAACTATAGAATAGTCTGAGGACATAGTCCCAGCCATGTCAACTATAGAATAGTCTGAGGACATAGTCCCAGCCATGTCAACTATAGAATAGTCTGAGGACATAGTCCCAGCCATGTCAACTATAGAATAGTCTGAGGACATAGTCCCAGCCATGTCAACTATAGAATAGTCTGAGGACATAGTCCCAGCCATGTCAACTATAGAATAGTCTGAGGACATAGTCCCAGCCATGTCAACGTTCTTCTCTTTCGCTGCTCTGAGAATTTTCTCCTTTACCTGATAATGTCGCATGTTGACCATGATGGGCCGTGGTCAGCCTCCCTCTTTCTGCCGTCTTCCAAATGATCAACATGGTCCTGTAATTTTTGCAAGTCCTTCTGGATTTCGTCTACCTGACCTTTTGTTGTGAAGGCTCCGTTCTTCAATGTTGCAACACGGTCCTCTGCTTCACTGTAGCGGGTGGCCAGCGTATCCAATTTTCCCTTCCGTTTACTCCATCGCAGTCTTTTTTTCTGACATGTCTGGTTCAATATTTTGGGTGGACAAACTCATTTCTCAAATTTTTGGAGGCAAGAAAGGTCCGAGTGGGCTTGCAAGTTGCAGTGTTTGGCTTTGCTGGCCCGTAGCCTCCATTTACTTGCTAAGCTTGCAGTGAATCCTTTATGCGCTGTGGTTTGCAGCTATCCCGGTTAGACATGTGTCATGTTTGGTTGTAACAAAAATCTGTCTTTCACTTGTATGCGTATCACTATGCCCCAAAATGGGTAAATATTGTTGCCAAAATACATTTTAGTGTCGAGTTCGATGAAGCTCCTCATCTACACAGCCATCCTCGTCGAGAGCACACTTGGTTACCCTAGTAACAGTTTTGTTTTAAATCAGCTTGAAAATCTATGGCAAGAATTGAAAATGTCTGTCTTGCAATTATCAACAACCAACATATAACAGAGTTTAAATATTTTTTTAAAGAATTTGAAAAAATATTGTACATTCCACATGTGCAAATCTTTTAGAGACCTACCCAAAATAACTCACAGATGTAATCATTGCCAAAGGTGATTCTAACGTGTGTTAACTCAGGGGTGTGAATATTTATGTAAATTAGATATTTATGTATGTAATTCTCAATACATTTCTAAAAATGTGTTTTTACTTGGTCATTACGGAGTATAGTGTGGAAATGGGTGAGAGGAAAATGCAACAATTGAATCCATGTTGAATTCAGGCTGTAACACAACTAAGTGTAGAATAAATCAAGGGGGTATGAATACTTTCTGAAGGCACAGTCCTTCCAAACCTATTCTTCCATTACACATTAGACCGGGTGTGCATATGACCAAATATAGTTACACTTACAGCCGGAGTGTTTGTATTATCAAGCCAATTCCTTGGCTTATGTTGTCATTCCAAATGGAAAACATGTTGGCTTGACAACGAGCAATGGAGGTAGCAAGAGCACAAACAGATCAGGGAGCAGGCTAGGGTCAGGGAGCAGGCTAGGGTCTGGGAGCAGGCTCGGGTCTGGGAGCAGGCTCGGGTCTGGGAGCAGGCTCGGGTCAGGGAGCAGGCTCGGGTCAGGGAGCAGGCTCGGGTCTGGGAGCAGGCTCGGGTCTGGGAGCAGGCTCAGATCAGGCTGGGTCTGGGAGCAGGCTAGGGTCTGGGAGCAGGGCTCGGGTCTGGGAGCAGGCTCGGGTCTGGGAGCGGCTCGGGTCTGGGAGCAGGCTCGGGTCTGGGAGCAGGCTCGGGTCAGGGAGCAGGGCTAGGGTCAGGGAGCAGGCTAGGGTCAGGGAGCAGGCTAGGGTCAGGGAGCGGGCTAGGGTCAGGGAGCAGGCTAGGGTCTGGGAGCAGGCTGGTGTCTGGGAGCGGGCTTCGGGTCTGGGAGCAGGCTCGGGTCTGGGAGCAGGCTCGGGTCTGGGAGCAGGCTCGGGTCTGGGAGCAGGCTCGGGTCTGGGAGCAGGCTCGGGTCTGGGAGCAGGCTCGGGTCTGGGAGCAGGCTCTGGGAGCAGGCTCGGGTCTGGGAGCAGGCTAGCTCGGGTCTGGGAGCAGGCTGGGGTCTGGGAGCAGGCTCGAAACTGGGAGCAGGCTCGGGACTGGGAGCAGGCTCGTGTCTGGGAGCAGGCTAGGGTATGGGAGCAGGCTAGGGTCAGGGAGCAGGCTATCTGGGACAGGTCTGGGAGCAGGCTCGGGTCTGGGAGCAGGCTCGGGTCTGGGAGCAGGCTCGGATCTGGGCAGGCAGGTCTGGGAGCAGGCTGGGTCTGGGAGCAGGCTCGGGTCTGGGAGCAGGCTCGGGTCTGGGAGCAGGCTCGGGTCTGGGAGCAGGCTGGGGTCTGGGAGCAGGCTGGGGTCTGGGAGCAGGCTGGGGTCTGGGAGCAGGCTGGGGTCTGGGAGCAGGCTGGGGTCTGGGAGCAGGCTGGGGTCTGGGAGCAGGCTGGGGTCTGGGAGCAGGCTGGGGTCAGGGAGCAGGCTGGGGTCTGGGAGCAGGCTGGGGTCTGGGAGCAGGCTAGGGTCTGGGAGCAGGCTAGGGTCTGGGAGCAGGCTAGGGTCTGGGAGCAGGCTCGGGTCATGGGAGCAGGCTCGGGTCTGGGAGCAGGCTAGTGTCTGGGAGCAGGCTAGGGTCAGGGAGCAGGCTCGGGTCTGGGAGCAGGCTCGGGTCTGGGAGAAGGCTCGGGTCTGGGAGAGGCTCGGGTCTGGGAGCAGGCTAGGGTCTGGGAGCAGGCTCAGATCTGGGAGCAGGCTAGGGTCTGGGAGCAGGCTAGGGTCAGGGGAGCAGGCTAGGGTCAGGGAGCAGGCTCGTGTCTGGGAGCAGGCTAGGGTCTGGGACCAGGCTCAGGTCTGGGACCAGGCTCAGGGACCAGGCTGGGACCAGGCTCGGGTCTGGGAGCAGGCTAGGGTCTGGGAGCAGGCTAGGGTATGGGAGCAGGCTCAGATCAGGGAGCAGGCTCAGATCTGGGAGCAGGCTTAGGTCTGGGAGCAGGCTCAGATAAGGGAGCAAGATCAGGTCTGGGAGCAGGCTCGGGTCTGGGAGCAGGCTCAGATAAGGGAGCATGCTCAGGTCTGGGAGCATGCTCAGGTCTGGGAGCAGGCTCAGGGTCTGGGAGCAGGCTCAGGTCTGGGAGCAGGCTCAGGTCTGGGAGCAGGCTAGGGTCTGGGAGCAGGCTAGGGTCTGGGAGCAGGCTCGGGTCTGGGAGCAGGCTGGGTCTGGGAGCAGGCTCGGGTCTGGGAGCAGGCTCGGGTCTGGGAGCAGGCTCGGGTCTGGGAGCAGGCTGGGGTCTGGGAGCAGGCTAGGGTCTGGGAGCAGGCTAGGGTCTGGGAGCAGGCTAGGGTCTGGGAGCAGGCTCGGGTCTGGGAGCAGGCTAGGTCTGGGAGCGGGCTAGGGTCTGGGGGTCTGCAGGGCTGGGTCTGGGAGCAGGGCTGGGTCTGGGAGCAGGGCTCGGGTCTGGGAGCAGGCTAGGGTCTGGGAGCAGGCTAGGGTCTGGGAGCAGGCTAGGGTCTGGGAGCAGGCTAGGGTCTGGGAGCAGGCTAGGGTCTGGGAGCAGGCTCGGGTCTGGGAGCAGGCTCGGGTCTGGGAGCAGGCTAGGGTCTGGGAGCAGGCTAGGGTCTGGGGCTAGGGTCTGGGAGCAGGCTAGGGTCTCGGAGCAGGCTAGGGTCTCGGGAGCAGGCTAGGGTCTGGGAGCAGGCTAGGGTCTGGGAGCAGGCTCGGGTCTGGGAGCTGGGAGCAGGCTCGGGTCTGGGAGCAGGCTCGGTCTGGGAGCAGGCTCGGGTCTGGGAGCAGGCTAGGGTCTGGGAGCAGGCTAGGGTCAGGGAGCAGGCTCGGGTCTGGGAGCAGGCTAGGGTCTGGGAGCAGGCTGGGTCTAGGGTCTGGGAGCAGGCTCGGGTCTGGGAGCAGGCTCGGGTCTGGGAGCAGGCTTGGGAGTCTTGGGAGCAGGCTCAGGGGGTCTGGGAGCAGGCTCGGGTCTGGGAGCAGGCTCGGGTCTGGGAGCAGGCTCGGGTCTGGGAGCAGGCTCGGGTCTGGGGGAGCAGGCTAGGGTCTGGGAGCAGGCTAGGGTCTGGGAGCAGGCTAGGGTCTGGGAGCAGGCTCGGGTCTGGGAGCAGGCTCGGGTCTGGGAGCAGGCTCGGGTCTGGGAGCAGGCTCGGGTCTGGGAGCAGGCTAGGGTCTGGGAGCAGGCTAGGGTCTGGGAGCAGGCTCAGAGGCTCAGGGAGCAGGCTAGGGTCTGGGAGCAGGCTAGGGTCAGGGAGCAGGCTCGGGTCTGGGAGCAGGCTAGGGTCTGGGAGCAGGCTCAGGTCTGGGAGCAGGCTAGAGTCTGGGAGCAGGCTAGGGTCTGGGAGCAGGCTCAGATCTGGGAGCAGGCTTAGGTCTGGGAGCAGGCTCAGATAAGGGAGCAAGCTCGGGTCTGGGAGCAGGCTCGGGTCTGGGAGCAGGCTCAGATAAGGGAGCAGGCTCGGGTCTGGGAGCAGGCTCGGGTCTGGGAGCAGGCTCGGGTCTGGGAGCAGGCTCAGGTCTGGGAGCAGGCTGGGGTCTGGGAGCAGGGTCTGGGAGCAGGCTCTGGGAGCAGGCTAGGGTCTGGGCAGCAGGCTCAGATCAGGGAGCAGGCTAGGGTCTGGGAGCAGTCTCGGGTCTGGGAGCAGGCTAGGGTCTGGGAGCAGGCTCCGCTAGGGTCTGGGAGCAGGCTGATGTCTGGGAGCAGGCTCGGGTCTGGGAGTGGGTTGGGTCTTGGAGCAGGCTCGGGTCTGGGAGCAGGCTCGGGTCTGGGAGCAGGCTCGGGTCTGGGAGCAGGCTAGGGTCTGGGAGCAGGCTAGGGTCTGGGAGCAGGCTCGGGTCTGGGAGCAGGCTCGTGTCTGGGAGCAGGCTAGGGTCTGGGAGCAGGCTCAGGTCTGGGAGCAGGCTCGGGTCTGGGAGCAGGCTAGGGTCTGGGAGCAGGCTAGGGTCTGGGCAGGCTAGGGTCTGGGAGCAGGCTCAGGGTCAGGGAGCAGGCTCGGGTCTGGGAGCAGGCTCGGGTCTGGGAGCAGGCTTCTGGGTCTGGGAGCAGGCTCGGGTCTGGGAGCAGGCTAGGGTCTGGGAGCAGGCTAGGGTCTGGGAGCAGGCTAGGGTCTGGGAGCAGGCTCGGGTCTGGGAGCAGGCTCGGGTCTGGGAGCAGGCTCGGGTCTGGGAGCAGGCTCGGGTCTGGGAGCAGGCTCGGGTCTGGGAGCAGGCTCGGGTCTGGGAGCAGGCTAGGGTCTGGGAGCAGGCTAGGGTCAGGGAGCAGGCTAGGGTCAGGGAGCAGGCTCTTGTCTGGGAGCAGGCAGGCTCGGGTCTGGGAGCAGGCTAGGGTCTGGGAGCAGGCTCGGGTCTGGGAGCAGGCAGGCTCGGGTCTGGGAGCAGGCTCGGGTCTGGGAGCAGGCTCGGGTCTGGGAGCAGGCTCGGGTCTGGGAGCAGGCTCGGGTCTGGGAGCAGGCTCGGGTCTGGGAGCAGGCTGGGGTCTGGGAGCAGGCTCGGGTCTGGGAGCAGGCTCGGGTCTGGGAGGCTCGGGTCTGGGAGCAGGCTCGGGTCTGGGAGCAGGCTCGGGTCTGGGAGCAGGCTCGGGTCTGGGAGCAGGCTGGGGTCTGGGAGCAGGCTGGGGTCTGGGAGCAGGCTGGGGTCTGGGAGCAGGCTGGGGTCTGGGAGCAGGCTCTATGGGTCTGGGAGCAGGCTCGGGTCTGGGAGCAGGCTAGGGTCTGGGAGCAGGCTAGGGTCTGGGAGCAGGCTAGGGTCTGGGAGCAGGCTAGGGTCTGGGAGCAGGCTCGGGTCTGGGAGCAGGCTCGGGTCTGGGAGCAGGCTCTCTGGGGAGCAGGCTAGGGTCTGGGAGCAGGCTCGGGTCTGGGAGCAGGCTCGGGTCTGGGAGCAGGCTCGGGTCTGGGAGCAGGCTCGGGTCTGGGAGCAGGCTAGGGTCTGGGAGCAGGCTCGGGTCTGGGAGCAGGCTCGGGTCTGGGAGCAGGCTCGGGTCTGGGAGCAGGCTAGGGTCTGGGAGCAGGCAGGCTCAGGCTAGGGTCTGGGAGCAGGCTCGGGTCTGGGAGCAGGCTAGGGTCTGGGAGCAGGCTCAGGGTCTGGGAGCAGGCTCGGGTCTGGGAGCTCGGGTCTGGGAGCAGGCTCGGGTCTGGGAGCAGGCTCGGGTCTGGGAGCAGGCTCGGGTCTGGGAGCAGGCTAGGGTCTGGGAGCAGGCTAGGGTCTGGGAGCAGGCTAGGGTCTGGGAGCAGGCTCGGGTCTGGGAGCAGGCTCGGGTCTGGGAGCAGGCTCGGGTCTGGGAGCAGGCTCGGGTCTGGGAGCAGGCTCGGGTCTGGGAGCAGGCTAGGGTCTGGGAGCAGGCTAGGGTCTGGGAGCAGGCTAGGGTCTGGGAGCAGGCTAGGGTCTGGGAGCAGGCTAGGGTCTGGGAGCAGGCTAGGGTCTGGGAGCAGGCTAGGGTCTGGGAGCAGGCTCGGGTCTGGGAGCAGGCTCGGGTCTGGGAGCAGGCTCGGGTCTGGGAGCAGGCTCAGGTCTGGGAGCAGGCTAGGGTCTGGGAGCAGGCTAGGGTCTGGGAGCAGGCTAGGGTCTGGGAGCAGGCTAGGGTCTGGGAGGCTAGGGTCTGGGAGCAGGCTAGGGTCTGGGAGCAGGCTGGGTCTGGGAGGGGCTGCTAGGGTCTGGGAGCAGGCTCGGGTCTGGGAGCAGGCTCGGGTCTGGGAGCAGGCTGGGGTCTGGGAGCAGGCTGGGGTCTGGGAGCAGGCTCGGGTCTGGGAGCAGGCTCGGGTCTGGGAGCAGGCTCGGGTCTGGGAGCAGGCTCGGGTCTGGGAGCAGGCTAGGGTCTGGGAGCAGGCTCGGGTCTGGGAGCAGGCTAGGGTCTGGGAGCAGGCTCAGATCAGGGAGCAGGCTAGGGTCTGGGAGCAGGCTAGGGTCAGGGAGCAGGCTCGTGTCTGGGAGCAGGCTAGGGTCTGGGAGCAGGCTCAGGTCTGGGAGCAGGCTAGGGTCTGGGAGCAGGCTAGGGTCTGGGAGCAGGCTAGGGTATGGGAGCAGGCTCAGATCAGGGAGCAGGCTCAGATCTGGGAGCAGGCTTAGGTCTGGGAGCAGGCTCAGATCTGGGAGCAGGCTCGGGTCTGGGAGCAGGCTCGGGTCTGGGAGCAGGCTCAGATCTGGGAGCAGGCTCAGGTCTGGGAGCAGGCTCGGGTCTGGGAGCAGGCTCGGGTCTGGGAGCAGGCTCTGGTCTGGGAGCAGGCTAGGGTCTGGGAGCAGGCTCTTGTCTGGGAGCAGGCTAGGGTCTGGGAGCAGGCTCGGGTCTGGGAGCAGGCTCGGGTCTGGGAGCAGGCTCGGGTCTGGGAGCAGGCTGGGGTCTGGGAGCAGGCTAGGGTATGGGAGCAGGCTCAGATCAGGGAGCAGGCTAGGGTCTGGGAGCAGGCTTGGGTCTGGGAGCAGGCTAGGGTCTGGGAGCAGGCTAGGGTCTGGGAGCAGGCTGGTGTCTGGGAGCAGGCTCGGGTCTGGGAGCAGGCTTCGGGTCTGGGAGCAGGCTCGGGTCTGGGAGCAGGCTAGGGTCTGGGAGCAGGCTAGGGTCTGGGAGCAGGCTAGGGTCTGGGAGCAGGCTCGTGTCTGGGAGCAGGCTCGTGTCTGGGAGCAGGCTGGGAGCAGGCTCAGATCAGGGGGAGCAGGCTAGGGTCTGGGAGCAGGCTCGTGTCTGGGAGCAGGCTCGGGTCTGGGAGCAGGCTAGGGTATGGGAGCAGGCTAGGGTCAGGGAGCAGGCTAGGGTCAGGGAGCAGGCTCTTGTCTGGGAGCAGGCTCAGGGGAGCAGGCTCGGGTCTGGGAGCAGGCTCGGGTCTGGGAGCAGGCTAGGGTCTGGGAGCAGGCTCAGGTCTGGGAGCAGGCTCGGGTCTGGGAGCAGGCTCGGGTCTGGGAGCAGGCTCGGGTCTGGGAGCAGGCTCGGGTCTGGGAGCAGGCTCGGGTCTGGGAGCAGGCTCAGGTCTGGGAGCAGGCACAGATCAGGGAGCAATCAGCTACCACAGGACTTGACCAATCCCCTATTAGAGTCCTGAGTTAATTCTGGTCATGTCTAATGGACTGGGCTTCTGATTAGAGTCATAAACTAATTCCTGTTGAGGTCACTTGATCAGGAAAAACTAAAATCCATAATTATGACGCATGATGAACAAAATGTGTGTTTTACCGGCTGCTCAAAAGGGAGAAATCAGCCCAAAAATCTAATTAAAGAAAATGCTTATCTTAAGTAATACAGGGACTAGACAGCACAGGTCCAGGCTATATATGTGATACAGGGACTAGACAGTACAGGGCCAGACTATATCAGTGATACAGGGACTAGACAGTACAGGGCCAGGCTATATCAGTGATACAGGGACTAGACAGTACAGGGCCAGACTATATCACTAATACAGGGACTAGACAGTACAGGGCCAGGCTATATCAGTGATACAGGGACTAGACAGTACAGGGCCAGACTATATCAGTGATACAGGGACTAGACAGTACAGGGCCAGGCTATATCAGTGATACAGGGACTAGACAGTACAGGGCCAGACTATATCAGTGATACAGGGGACTAGACAGTACAGGGCCAGGCTATATCAGTGATACAGGGACTAGACAGTACAGGGCCAGGCTATATCAGTGATACAGGGACTAGACAGTACAGGGCCAGGCTATATCAGTGATACAGGGACTAGACAGTACAGGGCCAGGCTATATATGTGATACAGGGACTAGACAGTACAGGGCCAGACTATATCACTAATACTGGGACTAGACAGTACAGGGCCAGGCTATATATGTGATACAGAGACTAGACAGCACAGGCTATATCACTGATACAGGGACTAGCCAGTACAGGGCCAGGCTATATCAGTGATACAGGGACTAGACAGTACAGGGCCAGACTATATATGTGATACAGGGACTAGACAGTACAGGGCCAGACTATATCACTAATACAGAGACTAGACAGCACAGGCTATATCACTAGTACAGGGACTAGACAGTACAGGGCCAGACTATATATGTGATACAGGGACTAGACAGTACAGGGCCAGGCTATATCAGTGATACAGGGACTAGACAGTACAGGGCCAGGCTATATCAGTGATACAGGGACTAGACAGTACAGGGCCAGGCTATATCAGTGATACAGGGACTAGACAGTACAGGGCCAGGCTATATCAGTGATACAGGGACTAGACAGTACAGGGCCAGGCTATATCAGTGATACAGGGACTAGACAGTACAGGGCCAGGCTATATCAGTAATACAGGGACTAGACAGCACAGGGCCAGGCTATATCAGTGAGCTGCTTTAAATTGAGATGGGTCCTTCCACCATCCGCTGCACTTTGATCATTCTGATATAGGTAGTCTCTCTCTTCTCTCTGGCTTTTTAAAATCATGTCTGGTCTGGTATCTGACCTGCCCAATTAGGGCCCCTTCTCTGCTCCGCCCCCAGACTCTGGTTCTGTCCCAAATTACAGCTTCTTTTCTATATAGTAGTACTTTTGAACAGGATCCACAGGGCTCTGGCAGTGTGCTATGTAGGAAATAGGTTTCACAGGGCTCTGGCAGTGTGCTATGTAGGAAATAGGTTTCACAGGGCTCTGGTCAAACTTAGTGCCCAATGAAAGGAATAGGGTCCCCTCTCTCAACCACCAGACTGTGTCTGTCATTTTTAAATCACTGACTTCCTGTGTGTGTGTGTGTGTGTGTGTGTGTGAGAGAGATCTATATATTCAGTTACAATATCAGATATCAACCTTGTATTTTAGCCTGGTCCTATATATTGTTAGCAGTGTGGTATTGTTGTTGCCTACACATTTCCAGTCCTATCCCATTCCCCAATACCGCTGAACAGCCAACTTGAAAAAATTTAATAATTGACAAGTAGTATTTGTCGAATGCTTCGTAAACAACAGGTGTAGACTAACAGTGTAATGCTGACTGAAGGGTCCTTCGTAAACTTCAGGTGTAGACTAACAGTGAAATGCTGACTGAAGTGTCCCTCGTAAACATCAGGTGTAGACTAACAGTGTAATGCTGACTGAAGGGTCCTTCGTAAACTTCAGGTGTAGACTAACAGTGAAATGCTGACTGAAGGGTCCTTCGTAAACAACAGGTGTAGACTAACAGTGAAATGCTGACTGAAGGGTCCCTCGTAAACAACAGGTGTAGACTAATAGTGAAATGCTGACTGAAGGGTCTTTCGTAAACAACAGGTGTAGACTAACAGTGAAATGCTGACTTATGGGCTCTTCCCAACAATGCAGAGAGAAACATATAGAAATAACCACAGTAACAACATAAGGAATACGTTCACAATGCTAATATACACAGGGTACCCATCCCGAGTCGATGGGTACCAGTAGGTACCAGTACCGAGTCGATGGGTACCCATCCCGAGTCGATGGGTACCAGTAGGTACCAGTACCGAGTCGATGGGTACCCATCCCGAGTCGATGGGTACCAGTAGGTACCAGTACCAAGTCGATGGGTACCCATCCCGAGTCGATGGGTACCAGTAGGTACCAGTACCGAGTCGATGGGTACCCATCCCGAGTCGATGGGTACCAGTAGGTACCAGTACCGAGTCGATGGGTACCCATCCCGAGTCGATGGGTACCAGTAGGTACCAGTACCGAGTCGATGGGTACCCATCCCGAGTCGATGGGTACCAGTAGGTACCAGTACCGAGTCGATGGGTACCCATCCCGAGTCGATGGGTACCAGTAGGTACCAGTACAGGGTCGATGGGTACCCATCCCGAGTCGATGGGTACCAGTAGGTACCAGTACAGGGTCGATGGGTACCCATCCCGAGTCGATGGGTACCAGTAGGTACCAGTACAGGGTCGATGGGTACCCATCCCGAGTCGATGGGTACCAGTAGGTACCAGTACAGGGTCGATGGGTACCCATGCCGAGTCGATGGGTACCAGTAGGTACCAGTACAGGGTCGATGGGTACCCATGCCGAGTCGATGGGTACCAGTAGGTACCAGTACAGGGTCGATGGGTACCCATCCCGAGTCGATGGGTACCAGTAGGTACCAGTACAGGGTCGATGGGTACCCATCCCGAGTCGATGGGTACCAGTAGGTACCAGTACAGGGTTGATGGGTACCAGTAGGTACCAGTACCGAGTCGATGGGTACCCATCCCGAGTCGATGGGTACCAGTAGGTACCAGTACCGAGTCGATGGGTACCCATCCCGAGTCGATGGGTACCAGTAGGTACCAGTACAGGATCGATGGGTACCCATCCCGAGTCGATGGGTACCAGTAGGTACCAGTACAGGGTCGATGGGTACCCATCCCGAGTCGATGGGTACCAGTAGGTACAGGTACCGAGTCGATGGGTACCAGTAGGTACCAGTACAGGGTCGATGGGTACCCATCCCGAGTCGATAGGTACCAGTAGGTACCAGTACAGGGTTGATGGGTACCAGTAGGTACCAGTACCGAGTCGATGGGTACCCATCCCGAGTCGATGGGTACCAGTAGGTACCAGTACCGAGTCGATGGGTACCAGTAGGTACCAGTACCGAGTCGATGGGTACCCATCCCGAGTCGATGGGTACCAGTAGGTACCAGTACCGAGTCGATGGGTACCTATCCCGAGTCGATGGGTACCAGTAGGTTCCAGTACCGAGTCGATGGGTACCAGTAGGTACCAGTACCGAGTCGATGGGTACCCATCCCGAGTCGATGGGTACCAGTAGGTACCAGTACAGGGTCGATGGGTACCCATCCCGAGTCGATGGGTACCAGTAGGTACCAGTACAGGGTCGATGGGTACCAGTACCAGGTCAATGGGTACCAGTACCACGTCGATAGGTAGCAGTACCGGGTCGATGGGAACCAGTACCGAGTCGATGGGTACCAGTAGGTACCAGTACAGGGTCGATGGGTACCAGTACCGAGTCGATGGGTACCAGTAGGAACCAGTACCGAGTCGATGGGTACCAGTAGGTACCAGTACAGGGTCGATGGGTACCAGTACCAGGTCGATGGGGCCCAGTACAGAGTCGAGGGGTACCAGTACCGAGTTGATGGGTACCAGTACCAGGTCGATAGGTACCAGTAACAGGTCGATGGGTACCAGTACCAGGTCGATGGGTACCAGTACCAGGTCGATGGGTACCAGTACCGTGTCGATGGGGCCCAGGATGGGTACCAGTACCAGGTCGATAGGTACTAGTACCGAGTTGATGGGTACCAGTACCAGGTCGATGGGTACCAGTACCAGGTCGATGGGTACCAGTACCAGGTCGATAGGTACTAGTACCGAGTCGATGGGTACCAGTACCAGGTCGATAGGTACTAGTACCGAGTTGATGGGTACCAGTACCAGGTCGATGGGTACCAGTACCAGGTCGATGGGTACCAGTACCAGGTCGATGGGTACCAGTACCAGGTCGATAGGTACCAGTACTGAGTCGATGGTACCAGTACCAGGTCGATGGGTACCAGTACCAGGTCGATGGGTACCAGTACCAGGTCGATGGGTACCAGTACCAGGTCGATAGGTACTAGTACTGAGTCGATGGGTACCAGTACCAGGTCAATGGGTACCAGTACCAGGTCGATGGGTACCAGTACCAGGTCGATGGGTACCAGTACCAGGTCGATAGGTACTAGTACCGAGTCGATGGGTACCAGTACCAGGTCGATGGTTACCAGTACCGAGTTGATGGGTACCAGTACTGAGTCGATGGGTACCACTACCGAGTCGATGGGTACCAGTACCGAGTCGATGGGTACCAGTAGGTACCAGTACTGAGTCGATGGGTACCAGTACCAGGTCGATGGGTACCAGTACCGAGTCGATGGGTACCAGTACCGAGTCGATGGGTACCAGTACTGAGTCGATGGGTACCAGTAGGTACCAGGACTGAGTCGATGGGTACCAGGACTGAGTCGATGGGTACCAGTACCAGGTCGATGGGTACCAGTACTGAGTCGATGGGTACGAGGTAGTTGAGGTAGATATGTACATATAGGTGGGGATAAAGTGACTAGGCAGCAGGCCAGATAATAACAACTGTAGCAGCAACGTGATGAGTCAAAAGACTTAGTGCATAAAGGGTTAATGCAGGTAGTTAACCTGGACTAACTACTTATCAGTCTTATGGCTTGGGGGGTAGAAGCTGTTCAGGGTCCTGTTGGTTCCAGACTTGATGCATCAGTACCGCTTTCTGTGTGGTAGCAGAGAGAACAGTCTATGACTTGGGTGGCTGGAATATTTGAAAAATGTTTAGGGCCTTCCTCTGACACCGCCTGGTATAGAGGTCCTGGATGGCAGGAAGCTCGGCCCAAGTGATGTACTGCGTTGTTCGCACTACCCTCTGTAGCCTCTTGCGGTCGGATGCCAAGCAGTGGCCGTACCAGGCGGTGATGCAGCCAGTCAAGATGCTCTTAATGGTTCAGCTGTTGAACTTTGAGGGTATGAGGACCCATGCCAAATTTTTTCAGCCTCCTGAGGCGGAAGAGGTGTTGTCATGCCATCTTCACGACTTGTTGGTGTGTCGGAAACATGATAATTCCTTAGTGATGTGGAGGAACTTGGAGCTGAAGACCCACTCCCCTACAGCCCTGTCGGTGTGAATGAGGGCGTATTCGGCCCTCTGTTTCCCGAAGTCCATGATCAGCTCTTTTTGTGTTGCTGATCTTAAGGGAGAGATTGTTGTCCTCACACCACACTCCCAGGTCACTGATCTCCTCCCTATAGGCTGTCTCATTGTCGTCAGTGATCAGGCTAACCACTGTTGTGTCGTCAGCAAACTTAATAATGCTGTTGGAGTCATGTACGGTCACAGAAAGTACAGGAGGGGACTAAGAACACACCCCTGAGGGGCTCCTGTGTTGAGGATCAGCGTGGCAGATGTAGATGTGTTGTTATCTACCCTTACCACCTGGGGGTGGCCCATCAGGACGTCAAGGATCCAGTTGCAGAGGGAGGTGTTCAGTACCAGGGTCCTGAGCTTAGTGATGAGCTTGGAGGGTACTATGGGGTTGAACGCTGAGCTGTTTTCAAATGAACAGCACTCTCACATAGGTGTTCCTCTTGTCCAGGTGGGAGAGGGCATTGTTGAGAGCAATAGGATGGCTTCATCTGTGGATCTGTTGGTGCGGTATGAGAACTGGAGTGGGTGTCCAGAGTGTCTGGGATGATGGTGCTGATGTGAGCCCTGACCAGACAGTCAAAGTATACAGATGTGAGTGCTATGGGGCGATAGTCATTTAGACAAGTTACCTTGGCATTCTTGGGCATCTGCTTGAAACATGTAGGTATTACAGACTCTGTCAGGGAGAGGTTGAACATGTTAGTGAAGACACTTGCCAGCTGGTCAGCGCACCTTCTGAACACGTGTCCTGGTAATTTGTTTCGCCCTGCGGCCTTGTGAATTTTAAGCTGTTTAAATGTCTTACTCCCATCTGCTACAGAGAGAGAGATCACACAGTTGGCCGGAACAACTGGTGCTCTCATGCACGGTTCACTGTTGCTTGTCAATCTTAGTCCTGTATTGACATTCTGACTGTTTGATGGCTTGTTGTTGGTCGTAGTGAGATTTCTTTTAAGTGTCTGGATTAGTGTCCCACTCCTCGAAAGCGGCAGCTCTACCCTTTAGCTCGGTGCGGATGTTTCCTGTAATCCATGGCTTCTGGTAGGGATATGTACATACTGTCTCTGTAGAGTCAACGTCGGTGATGCACTTATTAATGAAGCCGTTGACTGAGGTGGTATACTCTACAATGCCATCGGATGAATCCTGGAACATATTCCACTCTGTGCTAGCGAAACAGTCCTGTGGCTTAGCATCCGCTTCGTTGGACCACTTCTGTATTGAGCGTGTCATTGGTACTTCCTGTTTGAGGTTTTGCTTGTGAGCAGGAATCAGGAGGATAGAGTTATGGTCAGATTTGTCAAATGGAGAGTGAGGGAGAGCTTTGTATGCATTTCCTACTGGTAGAAATGAGATAAGACCCAGATTTAAAAAACAAACATAGGATATTACAGTTCTCGAACGGAGCTCTCCAACCTGTTCCGCATGACAATGAACAAACAGAGCAGTTGCACAAACAGACTGGATCAGACCAGTGAAGTCCTGGGTGTTGAACTCCAATGTATTCTGAGTGGGAGGTAGAACCATCCATCCTGGCCTAACCACCATCCGTCCAGCTGTCTTCCTCCATACGGAAGCAGTAGTCTTACCTCGCGACCTCAAACACAATTATGTCAATTATGTAATTTCTAAATGCAATTATCTCAGAGAGATGGTCTATCTGTTGGTCTGTCTTTAACCTTCCCAAAGTGCAGTAAATAATTCAACGTATGTTCCTACTGCTTTGTTGTGACGTATGTACCCTATATAATGGGGGTTGATGATTGATATACTCTTTGTGACGTACATACCCTATATAATGGGGGTTGATGTTTGATATACTCATTGTGACGTACGTACCCTATATAATGGGGGTTGATGATTGATATACTCATTGTGACGTACGTACCCTATATAATGGGGGTTGATGATTGATATACTCAGTGTGACGTACGCACCCTATATAATAGGGGTTGATGTTTGATATACTCATTGTGACGTACGTACCCTATATAATGGGGGTTGATGATTGATATACTCATTGTGACGTACCTTGCAGTAATTACATGTATTGGACCACAGCTTTCCAGTATCCTGGGTACCAGAACTCCTGGGGGTTTGAACAATTTATTTCAAAGCATATTTGGTGTGAGAACAAAAGAGAGAAGAGAAGAGTAAATAAGAGGAGAGGGGAGAGGGAAAAGGAGGAGAGAATAGAGAGGAGGGGAGAGGAGTGGAGAGGAGTAGAGAGGAGAGGAGAAAGGAGGAGGGGAGGGAAAAGGAGGAGAGGAGAGAATAGAGAGGAGAGGAGAGGGGAGAGGAGTGGAGAGGAGAGAGGGGAGAGGAGAAAGGAGGAGGGGAGGGGAAAGGAGGAGAGGAGAGAATAGAGAGGAGGGGAGAGGAGTGGAGAGGAGAGGAGGGAGAGAGGAGAGGAGAAAGGAGGAGAGGAGAGAATAGAGAGGGGAGGAGGGGAGAGAAGTGGAGAGGAGTAGAGGGGAGAGGAGAAAGGAGGAGGGGAGGGGAAAGGAGGAGAGGAGAGAATAGAGGAGGGGAGGGGAGGAGGGGAGGAGGGGAGAGGAGGGGAGTGGAGAGGAGAGAGGAGAGAGGAGAAAGGAGGAGGGGAGGAGGGGAGAAGGAGGAGAGGAAAGAATAGAGAGGAGGGGAGAGGAGGGAGAGGGAGTAGAGAGGAGAGGAGAAAGGAGGAGAGGAGAGAATAGAGAGGAGGGGAGAGAAGTGGAGAGGAGTAGAGGGGAGAGGAGAAAGGAGGGGGGAGGGGAAAGGACAAGAGACAATATTGCTCATACACATACTGATAGTAGTGAATGTGAATCCATAACCTTCCAATACTGTGGGTGGGGAGTCCTGATTCAGTTTCTGATCACCAGATCTGTCCATCTGCAGTAAAAAGTCCTCTGGTCAACCCCCATTATATAGGGTACTGGCAGACTTAGACTGTGTCCCAAATGGCACCCTATTTGTCAAAAGTAGTTCACTATAGGGAATAGGTTGTCACGCCCTGATCTATCTCACCTGTCCTCGTTACTGTCTCGACCCTGACCAGATTTCCCCAGTGTATTTATCCCTGTGTTTCCTGTCTATCTGTACCAGTGTATTTATCCCATGTGTTTCCTGTCTCTCTGTGCCAGTGTATTTATCCCTGTGTTTCCTGTCTCTCTGTGCCAGTGTATTTATCCCTGTGTTTCCTGTCTCTCTGTGCCAGTGTATTTATCCCTGTGTTTCCTGTCTCTCTGTACCAGTGTATATATCCCTGTGTTTCCTGTCTCTCTGTGCCAGTGTATTTATCCCTGTGTTTCCTGTCTCTCTGTGCCAGTGTATTTATCCCTGTGTTTCCTGTCTCTCTGTACCAGTGTATTCATCCCTGTGTTTCCTGTCTCTCTGTACCAGTGTATTTATCCCTGTGTTTCCTGTCTCTCTGTACCAGTGTATTTATCCCTGTGTTTCCTGTCTCTCTGTACCAGTGTATTTATCCCTGTGTTTCCTGTCTCTCTGTACCAGTGTATTTATCCCTGTGTTTCCTGTCTCTCTGTACCAGTGTATTTATCCCTGTGTTTCCTGTCTCTCTGTGCCAGTGTATTTATCGCTGTATTTCCTGTCTCTCTGTACCAGTGTATTCATCCCTGTGTTTCCTGTCTCCCTGTACCAGTGTATTCATCCCTGTGTTTCCTGTCTCCCTGTACCAGTGTATTCATCCCTGTGTTTCCTGTCTATCTGTACCAGTGTATTTAGATGGCTGCAGTATGAACATAGTTAGTTAGAAGGCTGCAGTATGAACATAGTTACTGTTAAAAGGCTGCAGTATGAACATAGTTAGTTAGAAGGCTGCAGTATGAACATAGTTAGAAGGCTGCAGTATGAACATAGTTACTGTTAGAAGACTGCAGTATGAACATAGTTACTGTTAGAAGGCTGCAGTATGAACATAGTTACTGTTAGAAGGCTGCAGTATGAACATAGTTAGAAGGCTGCAGTATGAACATAGTTAGAAGGCTGCAGTATGAACATAGTTAGAAGGCTGCAGTATGAACATAGTTAGTTAGAAGGCTGCAGTATGAACATAGTTAGAAGGCTGCAGTATGAACATAGTTAGTTAGAAGGCTGCAGTATGAACATAGTTACTGTTAGAAGGCTGCAGTATGAACATAGTTACTGTTAGAAGGCTGCAGTATGAACATAGTTAGAAGGCTGCAGTATGAACATAGTTACTGTTAGAAGGCTGCAGTATGAACATAGTTAGAAGGCTGCAGTATGAACATAGTTAGTTAGAAGGCTGCAGTATGAACATAGTTAGAAGGCTGCAGTATGAACATAGTTAGTTAGAAGGCTGCAGTATGAACATAGTTAGTTAGAAGGCTGCAGTATGAACATAGTTAGTTAGAAGGCTGCAGTATGAACATAGTTAGAAGGCTGCAGTATGAACATAGTTACTGTTAGAAGGCTGCAGTATGAACATAGTTACTTTTAGAAGGCTGCAGTATGAACATAGTTAGTTAGAAGGCTGCAGTATGAACATAGTTAGTTAGAAGGCTGCAGTATGAACATAGTTACTGTTAGAAGGCTGCAGTATGAACATAGTTACTGTTAGAAGGCTGCAGTATGAACATGGTTAGTTAGAAGGCTGCAGTATGAACATAGTTAGTTAGAAGGCTGCAGTATGAACATAGTTAGTTAGAAGGCTGCAGTATGAACATAGTTAGAAGGCTGCAGTATGAACATAGTTAGTTAGAAGGCTGCAGTATGAACATAGTTACTGTTAGAAGGCTGCAGTATGAACATAGTTAGAAGGCTGCAGTATGAACAAAGTTAGTTAGAAGGCTGCAGTATGAACATAGTTAGAAGGCTGCAGTATGAACATAGTTACTGTTAGAAGGCTGCAGTATGAACATAGTTACTGTTAGAAGGCTGCAGTATGAACATAGTTAGTTTTAGAAGGCTGCAGTATGAACATAGTTAGTTAGAAGGCTGCAGTATGAACATAGTTACTGTTAGAAGGCTGCAGTATGAACATAGTTACTGTTAGAAGGCTGCAGTATGAACATAGTTAGTTAGAAGGCTGCAGTATGAACATAGTTAGTTAGAAGGCTGCAGTATGAACATAGTTACTGTTAGAAGGCTGCAGTATGAACATAGTTAGAAGGCTGCAGTATGAACATAGTTAGTTAGAAGGCTGCAGTATGAACATAGTTACTGTTAGAAGGCTGCAGTATGAACATAGTTAGAAGGCTGCAGTATGAACATAGTTACTGTTAGAAGGCTGCAGTATGAACATAGTTAGAAGGATGCAGTATGAACACAGTTACTGTTAGAAGGCTGCAGTATGAACATAATTAGTTAGAAGGCTGGAGTATGAACATACTTAGTTAGAAGGCTGCAGTATGAACATAGTTACTGTTAGAAGGCTGCAGTATGAACATAGTTACTGTTAGAAGGCTGCAGTATGAACATAGTTACTGTTAGAAGGCTGCAGTATGAACATAGTTAGAAGGCTGCAGTATGAACATAGTTAGAAGGCTGCAGTATGAACATAGTTACTGTTAGAAGGTTTGCAGTATGAACATAGTTACTGTTAGAAGGCTGCAGTATGAACATAGTTAGTTAGAAGGCTGCAGTATGAACATAGTTACTGTTAGAAGGCTGCAGTATGAACATAGTTAGTTAGAAGGCTGCAGTATGAACATAGTTACTGTTAGTAGGATGCAGTATGAACATAGTTAGAAGGCTGCAGTATGAACAAAGTTAGTTAGAAGGCTGCAGTATGAACATAGTTAGAAGGCTGCAGTATGAACATAGTTACTGTTAGTAGGATGCAGTATGAACATAGTTAGAAGGCTGCAGTATGAACAAAGTTAGTTAGAAGGCTGCAGTATGAACATAGTTAGAAGGCTGCAGTATGAACATAGTTACTGTTAGAAGGCTGCAGTATGAACATAGTTAGAAGGCTGCAGTATGAACATAGTTACTGTTAGAAGGCTGCAGTATGAACATAGTTAGAAGGCTGCAGTATGAACATAGTTAGAAGGCTGCAGTATGAACATAGTTAGAAGGCTGCAGTATGAACATAGTTAGTTAGAAGGCTGCAGTATGAACATAGTTACTGTTACAAGGCTGCAGTATGAACATAGTTAGAAGGCTGCAGTATGAACATAGTTACCGTTAGAAGGCTGCAGTATGAACATAGTTACTGTTAGAAGGCTGCAGTATGAACATAGCTAGTTAGAAGGCTGCAGTATGAACATAGTTAGTTAGAAGGCTGCAGTATGAACATAGTTAGTGTTAGAAGGCTGCAGTATGAACATAGTTACTGTTAGATGGCTCCAGTATGAACATAGTTAGAAGGCTGCAGTATGAACATAGTTACTGTTAGAAGGCTGCAGTATGAACATAGTTAGTTAGAAGGCTGCAGTATGAACATAGTTACTGTTAGAAGGCTGCAGTATGAACAAAGTTAGTTAGAAGGCTGCAGTATGAACATAGTTAGAAGGCTGCAGTATGAACATAGTTACTGTTAGAAGTTACTGTTAGAAGGCTGCAGTATGAACATAGTTACTGTTAGAAGGCTGCAGTATGAACATAGTTTGTTAGAAGGCTGCAGTATGAACATAGTTACTGTTAGAAGGCTGCAGTATGAACATAGTTAGTTAGAAGGCTGCAGTATGAACATAGTTAGAAGGCTGCAGTATGAACATAGTTAGTTAGAAGGCTTCAGTATGAACATAGTTACTGTTAGTATGATGCAGTATGAACAAAGTTAGTTAGAAGGCTGCAGTACGAACAAAGTTAGTTAGAAGGCTGCAGTATGAACATAGTTACTGTTAGAAGGCTGCAGTATGAACATAGTTAGAAGGCTGCAGTATGAACATAGTTACTGTTAGAAGGCTGCAGTATGAACATAGTTACTGTTAGAAGGCTGCAGTATGAACATAGTTACTGTTAGAAGGCTGCAGTATGAACATAGTTACTGTTAGAAGGCTGCAGTATGAACATAGTTACTGTTAGAAGGCTGCAGTATGAACATAGTTACTGTTAGTAGGATGCAGTATGAACATAGTTAGAAGGCTGCAGTATGAACATAGTTGCTGTTAGAAGGCTGCAGTATGAACATAGTTAGTTAGAAGGCTGGAGTATGAACATAGTTAGTTAGAAGGCTGGAGTATGAACATAGTTAGTTAGAAGGCTGCAGTATGAACATAGTTACTGTTAGAAGGCTGCAGTATGAACATAGTTAGAAGGCTGCAGTATGAACATAGTTAGTTAGAAGGCTGCAGTATGAACATAGTTACTGTTAGAAGACTGCAGTATGAACATAGTTAGTTAGAAAGCTGCAGTATGAACATAGTTACTGTTAGAAGGCTGCAGTATGAACATAGTTAGAAGGCTGCAGTATGAACATAGTTAGTTAGAAGGCTGCAGTATGAACATAGTTACTGTTAGAAGGCTGCAGTATGAACATAGTTACTGTTAGAAGACTGCAGTATGAACATAGTTAGTTAGAAAGCTGCAGTATGAACATAGTTACTGTTAGAAGGCTGCAGTATGAACATAGTTACTGTTAGAAGGGTGCAGTATGAACATAGTTAGTTAGAAGACTGCAGTATGAACATAGTTACTGTTAGAAGACTGCAGTATGAACATAGTTACTGTTAGAAGGCTGTAGTATGAACATACAGTGCCTTGCGAAAGTATTCGGCCCCCTTGAACTTTGCGACCTTTTGCCACATTTCAAGCTTCAAACATAAAGATATAAAACTGAATTTTTTTGTGAAGAATCAACAACAAGTGGGACACAATCATGAAGTGGAACGGCATTTATTGGATATTTCAAACTTTTTTAACAAATCAAAAACCTAAAAAAATTGGGCGTGCAAAATTATTCAGCCCCCTTAAGTTAATACTTTGTAGCGCCACCTTTTGCTGCGATTACAGCTGTAAGTCGCTTGGGGTATGTCTCTATCAGTTTTGCACATCGAGAGACTGACATTTTTCCCATTCCTCCTTGCAAAACAGCTCGAGCTCAGTGAGGTTGGATGGAGAGCATTTGTGAACAGCAGTTTTCAGTTCTTTCCACAGATTCTCATAGATTGGATTCAGGTCTGGACTTTGACTTGGCCATTCTAACACCTGGATATGTTTATTTTTGAACCATTCCATTGTAGATTTTGCTTTATGTTTTGGATCATTGTCTTGTTGGAAGACAAATCTCCGTCCCAGTCTAAGGTCTTTTGCAGACTCCATCAGGTTTTCTTCCAGAATGGTCCGGTATTTGGCTCCATCCATCTTCCCATCAATTTTAACCATCTTCAGTGTCCCTGCTGAAGAAAAGCAGGCCCAAACCATGATGCTGCCACCACCATGTTTGACAGTGGGTATGGTGTGTTCAGGGTGATGAGCTGTGTTGCTTTTACGCCAAACATAACATTTTGCATTGTTGCCAAAAAGTTCAATTTTGGTTTCATCTGACCAGAGCACCTTCTTCCACATGTTTGGTGTGTCTCCCAGGTGGCTCGTGGCAAACTTTAAACGACACTTTTCATGGATATCTTTAAGAAATGGCTTTCTTCTTGCCACTCTTCCATAAAGGCCAGATTTGTGCAATATACGACTGATTGTTGTCCTATGGACAGAGTCTCCCACCTCAGCTGTAGATCTCTGCAGTTCATCCAGAGTGATCATGGGCCTCTTGGCTGCATATCTGATCAGTCTTCTCCTTGTATGAGCTGAAAGTTTAGAGGGACGGCCAGGTCTTGGTAGATTTGCAGTGGTCTGATACTCCTTCCATTATGAACATTCAATATTATCGCTTGCACAGTGCTCCTTGGGATGTTTAAAGCTTGGGAAATCTTTTTGTATCCAAATCCGGCTTTAAACTTCTTCACAACAGTATCTCGGACCTACCTGGTGTGTTCCTTGTTCTTCATGATGCTCTCTGCGCTTTTAACGGACCTCTGAGACTATCACAGTGCAGGTGCATTTATACGGAGACTTGATTACACACAGGTGGATTGTATTTATCATCATTAGTCATTTAGGTCAACATTGGATCATTCAGAGATCCTCACTGAACTTCTGGAGAGTTTGCTGCACTGAAAGTAAAGGGGCTGAATAATTTTGCACGCCCAATTTTTCAGTTTTTGATTTGTTAAAAGAGTTTGAAATATCCAATAAATGTCGTTCCACTTCATGATTGTGTCCCACTTGTTGTTGATTCTTCACAAAAAAATACAGTTTTATATCTTTATGTTTGAAGCCTGAAATGTGGCAAAAGGTCGCAAAGTTCAAGGGGGCCGAATACTTTCACAAGGCACTGTAGTTAATGTTAGTAGGCTGCAGTATGAACATAGTTAGTTAGAAGGCTGCAGTATGAACATAGTTAGTTAGAAGGCTGCAGTATGAACATATTTACTGTTACAAGGCCGTAGTATGAACATAGTTAGTTAGAAGGCTGCAGTATGAACATAGTTAGAAGGCTGCAGTATGAACATATTTAGTTAGAAGGCTGCAGTATGAACATAGCTAGTTAGAAGGCTGCAGTATGAACATAGTTAGAAGGCTGCAGTATGAACATAGTTAGAAGGCTGCAGTATGAACATATTTAGTTAGAAGGCTGCAGTATGAACAAATTTAGTTAGAAGGCTGCAGTATGAACATAGTTAGTTAGAAGGCTGCAGTATGAACATAGTTAGAAGGCTGCAATATGAACATAGTTAGAAGGCTGCAGTATGAACATAGTTAGTTAGAAGGCTGCAGTATGAACATATTTAGTTAGAAGGCTGTAGTATGAACATGGTTAGTTAGAAGGCTGCAGTATGAACATATTTACTGTTACAAGGCCGTAGTATGAACATAGTTAGTTAGAAGGCTGCAGTATGAACATAGTTAGAAGGCTGCAGTATGAACATATTTAGTTAGAAGGCTGCAGTATGAACATATTTAGTTAGAAGGCTGCAGTATGAACATAGTTAGTTAGAAGGCTGCAGTATGAACATATTTAGTTAGAAGGCTGCAGTATGAACATAGTTACTGTTACAAGGCCGTAGTATGAACATAGTTAGTTAGAAGGCTGCAGTATGAACATAGCTAGTTAGAAGGCTGCAGTATGAACATAGTTAGTTAGTAGGCTGCGGTATGAGCATAGTTACTGTTCGAAGAATGCAGTATGAACATATTTAGTTAGAAGGCTGCAGTATGAACATATTTAGTTAGAAGGCTGCAGTATGAACATAGTTAGAAGGCTGTAGTATGAACATGGTTAGTTAGAAGGCTGCAGTATGAACATAGTTAGTTAGAAGGCTGCAGTATGAACATAGTTAGAAGGCTGCATTATGAACATATTTAGTTAGAAGGCTGAAGTATGAACATATTTAGTTAGAAGGCTGCAGTATGAACATATTTAGTTAGAAGGCTGTAGTATGAACATGGTTAGTTAGAAGGCTGCAGTATGAACATAGTTAGTTAGAAGGCTGCAGTATGAACATAGTTACTGTTAGAAGGCTGCAGTATGAACATAGTTAGTTAGAATACTTCAGTATGAACATAGTTACTGTTAGAAGGCTGCAGTATGAACATAGTTAGAAGGCTGCAGTATGAACATAGTTACTGTTAGAAGGCTGCAGTATGAACATAGTTAGTTAGAAGGCTGCAGTATGAACATAGTTAGTTAGAAGGCTGCAGTATGAACATAGTTAGTTAAGGCTGCAGTATGAACATAGTTACTGTTAGAAGGCTGCAGTATGAACATAGTTAGTTAGAAGGCTGCAGTATGAACATATAGTTACTGTTAGAAGGCTGCAGTATGAACATAGTTAGTTAGAAGGCTGCAGTATGAACATAGTTACTGTTAGAAGGCTGCAGTATGAACATAGTTAGAAGGCTGCAGTATGAACATAGTTACTGTTAGAAGGCTGCAGTATGAACATAGTTAGTTAGAAGGCTGCAGTATGAACATAGTTAGTTAGAAGGCTGCAGTATGAACATAGTTAGAAGGCTGCAGTATGAACATAGTTAGTTAGAAGGCTGCAGTATGAACATAGTTACTGTTAGAAGGCTGCAGTATGAACATAGTTAGTTAGAAGGCTGCAGTATGAACATAGTTACTGTTAGAAGGCTGCAGTATGAACATAGTTAGTTAGAAGGCTGCAGTATGAACATAGTTACTGTTAGAAGGCTGCAGTATGAACATAGTTAGAAGGCTGCAGTATGAACATAGTTACTGTTAGAAGGCTGCAGTATGAACATAGTTAGTTAGAAGGCTGCAGTATGAACATAGTTAGTTAGAAGGCTGGAGTATGAACATAGTTAGAAGCCTGCAGTATGAACATAGTTAGTTAGAAGGCTGCAGTATGAACATATTTAGTTAGAAGGCTGCAGTATGAACATATTTAGTTAGAAGGCTGCAGTATGAACATAGTTACTGTTAGAAGGCTGCAGTATGAACATAGTTACTGTTAGAAGGCTGCAGTATGAACATAGTTACTGTTAGAAGGCTGCAGTATGAACATAGTTAGTTAGAAGGCTGCAGTATGAACATATTTAGTTAGAAGGCTGTTGTATGAACATATTTAGTTAGAAGGCTGTAGTATGAACATGGTTAGTTAGAAGGCTGCATTATGAACATAGTTCGTTAGCAGGCTGCCGTATGAACATATTTAGTTAGAAGGCTGCAGTATGAACATAGTAAGTTAGAAGGCTGCAGTATGAACATATTTACTGTTACAAGGCCGTAGTATGAACATGGTTAGTTAGAAGGCTGCAGTATGAACATAGCTAGTTAGAAGGCTGCAGTATGAACATAGTTAGTTAGAAGGCTGCAGTATGAACATAGTTAGAAGGCTGCAGTATGAACATAGTTAGTTAGAAGGCTGCAGTATGAACATAGTTACTGTTAGAAGGCTGTAGTATGAACATAGTTAATTAGAAGGCTGCAGTATGAACATACAGTTAGTTAGGCCATCATTGTAAATAAGAATTTGTTTTTAACTTACTTAAACTAGTTAAATAAAAATATCTGAGTCCAGGCTACCATAAACCAGCCTCTCAAACTCTCTCTGACCTGAGATTTCAGGCTACCATAAACTAGCCTCTCTAACTCTCTCTGACCTGAGAGTCCAGGGTACCATTAACCTGCCTCTCTGACCTGAGATTCCAGGCTACCATAAACCAGACTCTCAAACTCTCTCTGACCTGAGAGTCCAGGCTACCATAAACAAGCCTCTCTAACTCTCTGACCCGAGAGTCCAGGCTACCATTAACCAGCCTCTCTAACTCTCTCTGACCTGAGAGTCCAGGCTACCATTAACCAGCCTCTCTAACTCTCTCTGACCTGAGAGTCCAGGCTACCATTAACCAGCCTCTCTAACTCTCTGACCTGAGAGTCCAGGCTACCATTAACCAGCCTCTCTAACTCTCTCTGACCTGAGAGTCCAGGCTACCATTAACCAGCCTCTCTAACTCTCTGACCTGAGAGTCCAGGCTAGCATTAACCAGCCTCTCTAACTCTCTGACCTGAGAGTCCAGGCTACCATAAACCAGCCTCTCAAACTCTCTCTGACCTGAGATTCCAGGCTACCGTAAACTAGCCTCTCTAACTCTCTCTGACCTGAGAGTCCAGGCTACCATTAACCAGCCTCTCTGACCTGAGAGTCCAGGCTACCATAAACCAGACTCTCAAACTCTCTCTGACCTGAGAGTCCAGGCTACCATAAACCAGCCTCTCCAACTCTCTGACCTGAGAGTCCAGGCTACCATAAACCAGCCTCTCTAACTCTCTCTGACCTGAGAGTCCAGGCTACCATTAACCAGCCTCTCTGACCTGAAAGTCCAGGCTACCATAAACCAGCCTCTCTAACTCTCTCTGACCTGAGAGTCCAGGCTACCATAAACCAGCCTCCCTGACCTGAGAGTCCAGGCTACCATAAACCAGCCTCTCAAACTCTCTCTGACCTGAGATTTCAGGCTACCATAAACTAGCCTCTCTAACTCTCTCTGACCTGAGAGTCCAGGGTACCATTAACCTGCCTCTCTGACCTGAGATTCCAGGCTACCATAAACCAGACTCTCAAACTCTCTCTGACCTGAGAGTCCAGGCTACCATAAACAAGCCTCTCTAACTCTCTGACCCGAGAGTCCAGGCTACCATTAACCAACCTCTCTAACTCTCTGACCTGAGAGTCCAGGCTACCATTAACCAGCCTCTCTAACTCTCTCTGACCTGAGAGTCCAGGCTACCATAAACCAGCCTCTCTAACTCTCTGACCTGAGAGTCCAGGCTACCATTAACCAGCCTCTCTAACTCTCTGACCTGAGAGTCCAGGCTACCATTAACCAGCCGCTCTAACTCTCTCTGACCTGAGAGTCCAGGCTACCATTAACCAGCCTCTCTAACTCTCTGACCTGAGAGTCCAGGCTGGCATTAACCAGCCTCTCTAACTCTCTGACCTGAGAGTCCAGGCTACCATAAACCAGCCTCTCAAACTCTCTCTGACCTGAGATTCCAGGCTACCGTAAACTAGCCTCTCTAACTCTCTCTGACCTGAGAGTCCAGGCTACCATTAACCAGCCTCTCTGACCTGAGAGTCCAGGCTACCATAAACCAGACTCTCAAACTCTCTCTGACCTGAGAGTCCAGGCTACCATAAACCAGCCTCTCCAACTCTCTGACCTGAGAGTCCAGGCTACCATAAACCAGCCTCTCTAACTCTCTCTGACCTGAGAGTCCAGGCTACCATTAACCAGCCTCTCTTACCTGAAAGTCCAGGCTACCATAAACCAGCCTCTCTAACTCTCTGACCTGAGAGTCCAGGCTACCATAAACCAGCCTCCCTGACCTGAGAGTCCAGGCTACCATAAACCAGCCTCTCTGACCTGAGAGTCCAGGCTACCATTAACCAGCCTCTCTAACTCTCTGACCCGAGAGTTCAGGCTACCATTAACCAGCCTCTCTACCTGAGAGTCCAGGCTACCATAAACCAGCCTCTCTGACCTGAGAGTCCAGGCTACCAGCCTCTCTAACTCTCTCTGACCTGAGAGTCCAGGCTACCAAACCAGCCTCTCTAACTCTCTCTGACCTGAGAGTCCAGGCTACCATAAACCAGCCTCTCTAACTCTCTGACCCGAGAGTTCAGGCTACCATTAACCAGCCTCTCTAACTCTCTCTGACCTGAGAGTCCAGGCTACCATTAACCAGCCTCTCTAACTCTCTGACCTGAGAGTCCAGGCTACCATTAACCAGCCTCTCTTACTCTCTGACCTGAGAGTCCAGGCTACCATAAACCAGCCTCTCAAACTCTCTCTGACCTGAGATTCCAGGCTACCGTAAACTAGCCTCTCTAACTCTCTCTGACCTGAGAGTCCAGGCTACCATTAACCAGCCTCTCTGACCTGAGAGTCCAGGCTACCATAAACCAGACTCTCAAACTCTCTCTGACCTGAGAGTCCAGGCTACCATAAACCAGCCTCTCCAACTCTCTGACCTGAGAGTCCAGGCTACCATAAACCAGCCTCTCTAACTCTCTCTGACCTGAGAGTCCAGGCTACCATGAACCAGCCTCTCTAACTCTCTGACCCGAGAGTTCAGGCTACCATTAACAAGCCTCTCTAACTCTCTCTGACCTGAGAGTCCAGGCTACCATTAACCAGCCTCTCTAACTCTCTGACCGGAGAGTCCAGGCTACCATTAACCAGCCTCTCTTACTCTCTGACCTGAGAGTCCAGGCTACCATAAACCAGACTCTCAAACTCTCTCTGACCTGAGAGTCCAGGCTACCATAAACCAGCCTCTCCAACTCTCTGACCTGAGAGTCCAGGCTACCATTAACCAGCCTCTCTGACCTGAAAGTCCAGGCTACCATAAACCAGCCTCTCTAACTCTCTCTGACCTGAGAGTCCAGGCTACCATAAACCAGCCTCCCTGACCTGAGAGTCCAGGCTACCATAAACCAGCCTCTCTGACCTGAGAGTCCAGGCTACCATTAACCAGCCTCTCTAACTCTCTGACCCGAGAGTTCAGGCTACCATTAACCAGCCTCTCTAACTCTCTGACCTGAGAGTCCAGGCTACAATAAACCAGCCTCTCTGACCTGAGAGTCCAGGCTACCATTAACCAGCCTCTCTAACTCTCTCTGACCTGAGAGTCCAGGCTACCATTAACCAGCCTCTCTAACTCTCTCTGACCTGAGAGTCCAGGCTACCATAAACCAGCCTCTCTAACTCTCTGACCCGAGAGTTCAGGCTACCATTAACCAGCCTCTCTAACTCTCTCTGACCTGAGAGTCCAGGCTACCATTAACCAGCCTCTCTAACTCTCTGACCTGAGAGTCCAGGCTACCATTAACCAGCCTCTCTTACTCTCTCTGACCTGAGAGTCCCGGGTACCATTAACCAGCCTCTCTAACTCTCTGACCTGAGAGTCCAGGCTACAATAAACCAGCCTCTCTGACCTGAGAGTCCAGGCTACCATAAACCAGCCTCTCTAACTCTCTGACCTGAGAGTCCAGGCTACCATTAACCAGCCTCTCTAACTCTCTCTGACCTGAGAGTCCAGGCTACCATAAACCAGCCTCTCTAACTCTCTGACCTGAGAGTTCAGGCTACCATTAACCAGCCTCTCTAACTCTCTCTGACCTGAGAGTCCAGGCTACCATTAACCAGCCTCTCTAACTCTCTCTGACCTGAGAGTCCAGGCTACCATAAACCAGCCTCTCTAACTCTCTGACCTGAGAGTCCAGGCTACCATAAACCAGCCTCTCTGACCTGAGAGTCCAGGCTACCATTAACCAGCCTCTCTAACTCTCTCTGACCTGAGAGTCCAGGCTACCATTAACCAGCCTCTCTAACTCTCTGACCTGAGAGTCCAGGCTACCATTAACCAGCCTCTCTAACTCTCTGACCTGAGAGTTCAGGCTACCATTAACCAGCCTCTCTAACTCTCTCTGACCTGAGAGTCCAGGCTACCATAAACCAGCCTCTCTAACTCTCTCTGACCTGAGAGTCCAGGCTACCATTAACCAGCCTCTCTAACTCTCTCTGACCTGAGAGTCCAGGCTACCATTAACCAGCCTCTCTAACTCTCTCCTGACCTGACCTGAGTCCAGGCTACCATTAACCAGCCTCTCTAACTCTTTGACCTGAGAGTCCAGGCTACCATTAACCAGCCTCTCTAACTCTCTCTGACCTGAGAGTCCAGGCTACCATTAACCAGCCTCTCTAACTCTCTCTGACTTGAGAGTCCAGGCTACCATTAACCAGCCTCTCTAACTCTCTCTGACCTGAGAGTCCAGGCTACCATTAACCAGCCTCTCTAACTCTCTCTGACTTGAGAGTCCAGGCTACCATTAACCAGCCTCTCTAACTCTCTGACCTGAGAGTCCAGGCTACCATAAACCAGCCTCTCTGACCTGAGAGTCCAGGCTACCATTAACCAGCCTCTCTAACTCTCTCTGACTTGAGAGTCCAGGCTACCATTAACCAGCCTCTCTAACTCTCTCTGACTTGAGAGTCCAGGCTACCATTAACCAGCCTCTCTGACTCTCTGTGACCTGAGAGTCCAGGCTACCATTAACCAGCCTCTCTAACTCTCTGACCTGAGAGTCCAGGCTACCATAAACCAGCCTCTCTGACCTGAGAGTCCAGGCTACCATTAACCAGCCTCTCTAACTCTCTCTGACTTGAGAGTCCAGGCTACCATTAACCAGCCTCTCTGACTCTCTGTGACCTGAAAGTCCAGGCTACCATTAACCAGCCTCTCTAACTCTATCTGACTTAAGAGTCCAGGCTACCATTAACCAGCCTCTCTGACTCTCTGTGACCTGAGAGTCCAGGCTACCATTAACCAGCCTCTCTGACTCTCTGTGACCTGAGAGTCCAGGCTACCATTAACCGGTCTCTAACTGTCTCTGTATGTTTTGGATGTTCAGATGGATCAATGAGGACCGTCACACCATGCTACGACAGACCCTGGCCAAGACACGGAGACTGGGCATGCGGGGGCCGGCCTACATGTTCAGCGCCCGCTCAGCCAGCCTATCCCTGACCGAGGAGCGCTTCCTGGACGCGGCGGAGTACGGCAACATCCCCGGGGTCCGCAAGATGCTGGAGGAACTTCCTGATCTCAACGTCAACTGTGTGGACTACATGGGCCAGAATGCATTACAGCTGGCGGTGGCCAACGAGCATCTAGAGGTTACGGAGCTGTTACTGAATAAGGATAATCTGGCCAGGATAGGGGATGCTCTACTGTTGGCAATCAGTAAAGGATACATTAGGATAGTGGAGGCCATATTGAGTCACAGGGCCTTCACAGACACACAGAGGCTCATCAACAGTCCTGGCCGAGCAGAGACACAAGACGACTTCTTCTCCTATGACGAGGATGGTACACGGTTTTCTCATGACATCACCCCCATCATCCTGGCCTCTCACTGCCATGAGTATGAGGTAGTACACATCCTCCTGAGGAAGGACGCCCGTATCGAGCGACCACACGACTACCTCTGTAAGTGTGGCACCTGCAGCTACCACCAGAAGCATGACTCATTCAGCCACTCTCGGTCCCGTATCAACGCCTATAAAGGGCTGGCCAGCCCGGCCTACATGTCTCTCTCTAGCAAAGACCCTGTGATGGCTGCCCTGGAGCTGAGCAATGAGCTGGCTGTCCTGGCTAACATCGAGAAGGAGTTTAAGGTACTGCAATGGGAGCATGACTCGCCCCATCAAGTAATTCAGATATATGTCAAAGTTGTGTCCTTGCTAATGAAATTAGAAGTTGTTTATTAACAGACTGCATAGTCTGGTCATGAGAGATGGGCAAAATATATACAGCTGGTTTTCCGGACCCAGGTTAAACCTAATCCTAGCCTAAAAATGACACTATTGGAAGTGTTTTTTAATGTCTAGGGCTCCACAATCTCGGCTCCACAAAACTGGCCCATAAGGCTGTTGTTCTTCTAATCTATTTGCTGTGGTTGCATCCCCTTTTAAACCACACCTGTTCCCCTGAGAGAGAGAGAGGAGTGATCATCATGAATCATTTATTATATATATATATATTACATTATATTCAAAAATAATTTCACAGCTATTTCATGCAACCTTCTATAACTTTCCTGTATGTTTAGAGTAAGATCTCCATGGGAACAGCTTTCCTGTATGTTTAGAGTAAGATCTCCAAGGGAACAGCTTCCCTGTATGTTTAGAGTAAGATCTCCATGGGAACAGCTTTCCTGAATGTTTAGAGTAAGATCTCCATGGGAACAGCTTTCCTGAATGTTTAGAGTAAGATCTCCATGGGAACAGCTTTCCTGTATGTTTAGAGTAAGATCTCCATGGGAACAGCTTTCCTGTATGTTTAGAGTAAGATCTCCATGGGAACAGCTTTCCTGAATGTCTAGAGTAATACACTACATGACCAAAAGTATATGGACATCTGCCTGTCTAACATCATGGACAATAATATAGAGTTGGTCCCTCCTTTGCTGCTATAACAGCCTCCACTCTTCTGGGAAGGCTTTCCACTAGATGTTGGAACGTTGCTGCTATAACAGCCTCCACTCTTCTGGGAAGGCTTTCCACTAGATGTTGGAACGTTGCTGCTATAACAGCCTCCACTCTTCTGGGAAGGCTTTCCACTAGATGTTGGAACGTTGCTGCTATAACAGCCTCCACTCTTCTGGGAAGGCTTTCCACTAGATGTTGGAACATTGCTGCTATAACAGCCTCCACTCTTCTGGGAAGGCTTTCCACTAGATGTTGGAACATTGCTGCTATAACAGCCTCCACTCTTCTGGGAAGGCTTTTCACTAGATGTTGGAACATTGCTGCTATAACAGCCTCCACTCTTCTGGGAAGGCTTTCCACTAGATGTTGGAACATTGCTGTAATAACAGCCTCCACTCTTCTGGGAAGGCTTTCCCCTAGATGTTGGAACGTTGCTGCTATAACAGCCTCCACTCTTCTGGGAAGGCTTTCCACTAGATGTTGGAACATTGCTGCTATAACAGCCTCCACTGTTCTGGGAAGGCTTTCCACTAGATGTTGGAACATTGCTGCTATAACAGCCTCCACTCTTCTGGGAAGGCTTTCCACTAGATGATGGAACGTTGCTGCTATAACAGCCTCCACTCTTCTGGGAAGGCTTTCCACTAGATGTTGGAACGTTGCTGCTATAACAGCCTCCACTCTTCTGGGAAGGCTTTCCACTAGATGTTGGAACATTGCTGCTATAACAGCCTCCACTCTTCTGGGAAGGCTTTCCACTAGATGTTGGAACACTGCTGCTACAACAGCCTCCACTCTTCTGGGAAGGCTTTCCACTAGATGTTGGAACGTTGCTGCTATAACAGCCTCCACTCTTCTGGGAAGGCTTTCCACTAGATGTTGGAACATTGCTGCTATAACAGCCTCCACTCTTCTGGGAAGGCTTTCCACTAGATGTTGGAACATTGCTGCTATAACAGCCTCCACTCTTCTGGGAAGGCTTTCCACTAGATGTGGAACATTGCTGCTATAACAGCCTCCACTCTTCTGGGAAGGCTTTCCACTAGATGTTGGAACATTGCTGCTATAACAGCCTCCACTCTTCTGGGAAGGCTTTCCACTAGATGTTGGAACATTGCTGCTATAACAGCCTCCACTCTTCTGGGAAGGCTTTCCACTAGATGTTGGAACATTGCTGCTATAACAGCCTCCACTCTTCTGGGAAGGCTTTCCACTAGATGTAGGAACATTGCTGCTATAACAGCCTCCACTCTTCTGGGAAGGCTTTCCACTAGATGTTGGAACATTGCTGCTATAACAGCCTCCACTCTTCTGGGAAGGCTTTCCACTAGATGATGGAACGTTGCTGCTATAACAGCCTCCACTCTTCTGGGAAGGCTTTCCACTAGATGTTGGAACGTTGCTGCTATAACAGCCTCCACTCTTCTGGGAAGGCTTTCCACTAGATGTTGGAACATTGCTGCTATAACAGCCTCCACTCTTCTGGGAAGGCTTTCCACTAGATGTTGGAACGTTGCTGCTATAACAGCCTCCACTCTTCTGGGAAGGCTTTCCACTAGATGTTGGAACATTGCTGCTATAACAGCCTCCACTCTTCTGGGAAGGCTTTCCACTAGATGTTGGAACATTGCTGCTATAACAGCCTCCACTCTTCTGGGAAGGCTTTCCACTAGATGTTGGAACATTGCTGCTATAACAGCCTCCACTCTTCTGGGAAGGCTTTCCACTAGATGTAGGAACATTGCTGCTATAACAGCCTCCACTCTTCTGGGAAGGCTTTCCACTAGATGTTGGAACATTGCTGCTATAACAGCCTCCACTCTTCTGGGAAGGCTTTCCACTAGATGTTGGAACGTTGCTGCGGGGACTTGCTTCCATTCAGACACAAGAGCATTAGTGAGCTTGGGCACTGATGTTGGGCGATTAGGACTGGCTCGCAGTCGGCTTTCCAATTCATCCCAAAGGTGTTAGATGGGGTTGAGGTCAGGGCTTTGAGCAGGCCAGTCAAGTTTCTTCCACACAGATCTCAACTATACATTTCTGTATGGACCTCACTTTGTGCACGATGACATTGTCATGCTGAACTGGAAAGGGCCTTCTCCAAACTGTTCCCACAAAGTTGGTAGCACAGAATTGTCTAGAACGTCATTGTATGCCGTAGCGTTAAGATTCCCCTTCACTGAAACTAAGGGGCTCAAACCATGAAAAACCGCCCCAGACCATTATTCCTCCTCCACCAAACTTTATAGTTGGCACTATGCATTGGGGCAGGTAGTGTTCTCCTGGCTTCCGACAAACCCAGATTTGTCCGATGAACTGCCAGATGGTGAAGCGTGATTCATCACCAGAGAAACGTTGACGAACAGTTCTTGTCGGCAGTGTGTGTTGCAACCGAGGTCCCATTCTGTGAGTTTGTGTGGTCTACCACTTAGCTGAGCCGTTGTTGCTCCTAGATGTTTCCACTTCACAATAACAGCACTTACAGTTGACCGGAGCTCTAGCAGGGTAGATATTTGACGAACTGACTTGTTGGAAAGGTAGCATCCTATGACGGTGCCACGTTGAAAGTCACTGAGCTGAGCTCTTCAGTAAAAAAATGTTTTTTTATTTTTTATTTCACCTTTATTTAACCAGGTAGGCAAGTTGAGAACAAGTTCTCATTTACAATTGCGACCTGGCCAAGATAAAGCAAAGCAGTTCGACACATACAACGACACAGAGTTACACATGGACTAAAACAAACATACAGTCAATAATACAGTATAAACAAGTCTATATAAGTCTATATACGATGTGAGCAATGTGGTGAGATAAGGGAGGTAAAGGCAAAAAAAGGCCATGGTGGCAAAGTAAATACAATATAGCAAGTAAAACACTGGAATGGTAGATTTGCAGTGGAAGAATGTGCAAATTAGAAATAAAAGTAATGGGGTGCAAAGGAGCAAAATAAATAAATAAGTTAAATACAGTAGGGAAAGAGGTAGTTGTTTGGGCTAAATTATAGGTGGGCTATGTACAGGTGCAGTAATCTGTGAGCTGCTCTGACAGTTGGTGCTTAAAGCTAGTGAGGGAGATAAGTGTTTCCAGTTTCAGAGATTTTTGTCGTTCGTTCCAGTCATTGGCAGCAGAGAACTGGAAGGAGAGGCAGCCAAAGAAAGAATTGGTTTTGGGGGTGACTAGAGAGATATACCTGCTGGAGCGTGTGCTACAGGTGGGAGATGCTATGGTGACCAGCGAGCTGAGATAAGGGAGGACTTTACCTAGCAGGGTCTTGTAGATGACATGGAGCCAGTGGGTTTGGTGACGAGTATGAAGCGAGGGCCAGCCAACGAGAGCGTACAGGTCGCAATGGTGGGTAGTATATGGGGCTTTGGTGACAAAACGGATTGCACTGTGATAGACTGCATCCAATTTGTTGAGTAGGGTATTGGAGGCTATTTTGTAAATGACATCGCCAAAGTCGAGGATTGGTAAGATGGTCAGTTTTACAAGGGTATGTTTGGCAGCATGAGTGAAGGATGCTTTGTTGCGAAATAGGAAGCCAAATCTAGATTTAACTTTGGATTGGAGATGTTTGATATGGGTCTGGAAGGAGAGTTTACAGTCTAACCAGATACCTAAGTATTTGTAGTTGTCCACGTATTCTAAGTCAGAGCCGTCCAGAGTAGTGATGTTGGACAGGCAGGCAGGTGCAGGTAGCGATCGGTTGAAGAGCATGCATTTAGTTTTACTTGTATTTAAGAACAATTGGAGGCCACGGAAGGAGAGTTGTATGGCATTGAAGCTTGCCTGGAGGGTTGTTAACACAGTGTCCGAAGAAGTGCCAGAAGTATACAGAATGGTGTCGTCTGCGTAGAGGTGGATCAGAGACTCACCAGCAGCAAGAGCGACCTCATTGATGTATACAGAGAAGAGAGTCGGTCCAAGAATTGAACCCTGTGGCACCCCCATAGAGACTGCCAGAGGTCCGGGCAGCAGACCCTCCGATTTGACACTGAACTCTATCAGAGAAGTAGTTGGTGAACCAGGTGAGGCAATCATTTGAGAAACCAAGGCTGTCGAGTCTGCCGATGAGGATGTGGTGATTGACAGAGTCGAAAGCCTTGGCCAGATCAATGAATACGGCTGCACAGTAATGTTTCTTATCGATGGCGGTTAAGATATCTTTTAGGACCTTGAGCGTGGCTGAGGTGCACCCATGACCAGCTCTGAAACCAGATTGCATAGCAGAGAAGGTATGGTGAGATTTGAAATGGTCGGTAATCCGTTTGTTGACTTGGCTTTCGAAGACCTTAGAAAGGCATGGTAGGATAGATATAGGTCTGTAGCAGTTAGGGTCAAGAGTGTCCCCCCATTTGAAGAGGGGGATGACCGCAGCTGCTTTCCATTCTTTGGGAATCTCAGAAGACACGAAAGAGAGGTTGAACAGGCTAGTAATAGGGGTGGCAACAATTTCGGCAGATAATTTTAGAAAGAAAGGGTCCAGATTGTCTAGCCCGGCTGATTTGTAGGGGTCCAGATTTTGCAGCTCTTTCAGAACATCAGCTGAATGGATTTGGGAGAAGGAGAAATGGGGAAGGCTTGGGCGAGTTGCTGTTGGGGGTGCAGTGCTGTTGACCGGGGTAGGAGTAGCCAGGTGGAAAGCATGGCCAGCCGTAGAAAAATGCTTATTGAAATTCTCAATTATGGTGGATTTATCAGTGGTGACAGTGTTTCCTATCTTCAGTGCAGTGGGCAGCTGGGAGGAGGTGTTCTTATTCTCCATGGACTTTACAGTGTCCCAGAACTTTTTTGAGTTAGTGTTGCAGGAAGCAAATTTCTGCTTGAAAAAGCTAGCCTTGGCTTTTCTAACTGCCTGTGTATAATGGTTTCTAGCTTCCCTGAACAGCTGCATATCACGGGGGCTGTTCGATGCTAATGCAGAACGCCATAGGATGTTTTTGTGTTGGTTAAGGGCAGTCAGGTCTGGGGAGAACCAAGGGCTATATCTGTTCCTGGTTCTAAATTTCTTGAATGGGGCTTGTTTATTTAAGCCTTCCTATACCAGCATTGCTAACAATCAGTGTCTGGATAATGTGTGAAATGCTTGATAATGTATGTGATGTCAACAGAGAAGTATATTTTCTGTGTGATTTAAATATTGACTGGCTTTCATCAGGCTGCCCACTCAAGAGAAAGCTTCACACTGTAACCAGTGTCTGCAACCTGGTTCAGGTTATCAATCAACCTACCAGTAACAAACAGCACAGAAAAAAATACACCTTATGGAACAGCGGGGACTGTGAAGAGACACAAACATAGGCACAGACACATGTATACAGACACATGATAACATACACACTATACATACACACACACACACACACACACACACACACACACACACACACACACACACACACACACACACACACACACACACACACACACACACACACACACACACACACACACACACACACACACACACACACACACACTATACACACATGGATTTTGTGTTGTAGATATGTGGTAGGTAGTGGAGTAGGGGCCTGAGGGCACACACTTAGTGTGTTGTGAAATCTGTTGTGAAATCTGTTGTAATGTTTTTTAAATTATAAAAACTACCTTAATTTTTGCTGGACCCCAGGAAGAGTAGCTGCTGCCATGGCAGGAACTAATGGGGATCCATAATAAACCCCAGGAAGAGTAGCTGCTGCCTTGGCAGGAACTAATGGGGATCCATAATAAACCCCAGGAAGAGTAGCTGCTGCCTTGAACCCCAGGAAGAGTAGCTGGGGATCCATAATAAACCCCAGGAAGAGTAGCTGCTGCCTTGACAGGAACTAATGGGGATCCATAATAAACCCCAGGAAGAGTAGCTGCTGCCTTGACAGGAACTAATGGGGATCCATAATAAACCCCAGGAAGAGTAGCTTCTGTCTTGGCAGGAACTAATGGGGATCCCTAATAAACCCCAGGAAGAGTAGCTGCTGCCTTGACAGGAACTAATGGGGATCCATAATAAACCCCAGGAAGAGTTGCTGCTGTCTTGACAGGAACTAATGGGGATCCATAATAAACCCCAGGAAGAGTAGCTGCTGTCTGCCTGACAGGAACTAATGGGGATCCATAATAAACCCCAGACAGGAACTAATGGGGATCCATAATAAACCCCAGGAAGAGTAGCTGCTGTCTTGGCAGGAACTAATGGGGATCCCTAATAAACCCCAGGAAGAGTTGCTGCTGCCTTGGCAGGAACTAATGGGGATCCATAATAAACCCCAGGAAGAGTAGCTGCTGCCTTGACAGGAACTAATGGGGATCCCTAATAAACCCCAGGAAGAGTAGCTGCTGCCTTGGCAGGAACTAATGGGGATCCATAATAAACCCCAGGAAGAGTAGCTGCTGCCTTGGCAGGAACTAATGGGGATCCCTAATAAACCCCAGGAAGAGTAACTGCTGCCTTTACAGGAACTAATGGGGATCCCTAATAAACCCCAGGAAGAGTTGCTGCTGCCTTGGCAGGAACTAATGGGGATCCATAATAAACCCCAGGAAGAGTAGCTGCTGCCTTGGCAGGAACTAATAGGGATCCATAATAAACCCCAGGAAGAGTTGCTGCTGCCTTGACAGGAACTAATGGGGATCCATAATAAACCCCAGGAAGAGTAGCTGCTGCCTTGGCAGGAACTAATGGGGATCCATAATAAACCCCAGGAAGAGTAGCTGCTGTCTTGGCAGGAACAACCTGGGGATCCATAATAAACCCCAGGAAGAGTAGCTGCTGCCTTGGCAGGAACTAATGGGGATCCATAATAAACCCCAGGAAGAGTAGCTGATGCCTTGGCAGGAACTAATGGGGATCCATAATAAACCCCAGGAAGAGTAGCTGCTGTCTTGGCAGGAACTAACCTGGGGATCCATAATAAAAACCCCAGGAAGAGTAGCTGCTGCCTTGGCAGGAACTAATGGGGATCCATAATAAACCCCAGGAAGAGTAGCTGCTGCCTTGGCAGGAACTAATGGGGATCCATAATAAACCCCAGGAAGAGTAGCTGCTGCCTTGGCAGGAACTAATGGGGATCCATAATAAACCCCAGGAAGAGTAGCTGCTGCCTTGGCAGGAACTAATGGATCCATAATAAACCCCAGGAAGAGTAGCTGCTGCCTTGATAATGGGGATCCATAATAAACCCCAGGAAGAGTAGCTGCTGCCTTGACAGGAACTAATGGGGATCCATAATAAACCCCAGGAAGAGTAGCTGCTGCCTTGACAGGAACTAATGGGGATCCATAATAAACCCCAGGAAGAGTAGCTGCTGCCTTGACAGGAACTAATGGGGATCCATAATAAACCCCAGGAAGAGTAGCTGCTGCCTTGGCAGGAACTAATGGGGATCCATAATAAACCCCAGGAAGAGTAGCTGCTGCCTTGGCAGGAACTAATGGGGATCCATAATAAACCCCAGGAAGAGTAGCTGCTGCCTTGGCAGGAACTAATGGGGATCCATAATAAACCCCAGGAAGAGTAGCTGCTGCCTTGGAAGAGTAGCAGGAACTAATGGGGATCCATAATAAACCCCAGGAAGAGTAGCTGCTGCCTTGACAGGAACTAATGGGGATCCATAATAAACCCCAGGAAGAGTAGCTGCTGCCTTGGGGATCAGGAACTAATGGGGATCCATAATAAACCCCAGGAAGAGTAGCTGCTGCCTTGACAGGAACTAATGGGGATCCATAATAAACCCCAGGAAGAGTAGCTGCTGCCTTGGGGATCAGGAACTAATGGGGATCCATAATAAACCCCAGGAAGAGTAGCTGCTGCCTTGGCAGGAACTAATGGGGATCCATAATAAACCCCAGGAAGAGTAGCTGCTGCCTTGGCAGGAACTAATGGGGATCCATAATAAACCCCAGGAAGAGTAGCTGCTGCCTTGACAGGAACTAATGGGGATCCATAATAAACCCCAGGAAGAGTAGCTGCTGCCTTGGCAGGAACTAATGGGGATCCATAATAAACCCCAGGAAGAGTAGCTGCTGCCTTGGAAGAGTAGCAGGAACTAATGGGGATCCATAATAAACCCCAGGAAGAGTAGCTGCTGCCTTGACAGGAACTAATGGGGATCCATAATAAACCCCAGGAAGAGTAGCTGCTGCCTTGGCAGGAACTAATGGGGATCCATAATAAACCCCAGGAAGAGTAGCTGCTGCCTTGGCAGGAACTAATGGGGATCCATAATAAACCCCAGGAAGAGTAGCTGCTGCCTTGGCAGGAACTAATGGGGATCCATAATAAACCCCAGGAAGAAGTAGCTGCTGCCTTGGCAGGAACTAATGGGGATCCATAATAAACCCCAGGAAGAGTAGCTGCTGCCTTGGGGATCAGGAACTAAACTAATGGGGATCCATAATAAACCCCAGGAAGAGTAGCTGCTGCCTTGGCAGGAACTAATGGGGATCCATAATAAACCCCAGGAAGAGTAGCTGCTGCCTTGACAGGAACTAATGGGGATCCATAATAAACCCCAGGAAGAGTAGCTGCTGCCTTGGCAGGAACTAATGGGGATCCATAATAAACCCCAGGAAGAGTAGCTGCTGCCTTGACAGGAACTAATGGGGATCCATAATAAACCCCAGGAAGAGTAGCTGCTGCCTTGGCAGGAACTAATGGGGATCCATAATAAACCCCAGGAAGAGTAGCTGCTGCCTTGGCAGGAACTAATGGGGATCCATAATAAACCCCAGGAAGAGTAGCTGCTGCCTTGGCAGGAACTAATGGGGATCCATAATAAACCCCAGGAAGAGTAGCTGCTGCCTTGATCAGGAACTAATGGGGATCCATAATAAACCCCAGGAAGAGTAGCTGCTGCCTTGGCAGGAACTAATGGGGATCCATAATAAACCCCAGGAAGAGTAGCTGCTGCCTTGAGGAACAGGAACTAATGGGGATCCATAATAAACCCCAGGAAGAGTAGCTGCTGCCTTGGCAGGAACTAATGGGGATCCATAATAAACCCCAGGAAGAGTAGCTGCTGCCTCGGCAGGAACTAATGGGGATCCATAATAAACCCCAGGAAGAGTAGCTGCTGCCTTGGCAGGAACTAATGGGGATCCATAATAAACCCCAACTAATGGGGATCCATAATAAACCCCAACTAATGGGGATCCATAATAAACCCCAGGAAGAGTAGCTGCTGCCTTGACAGGAACTAATGGGGATCCATAATAACCCCCAGGAAGAGTAGCTGCTGCATTGGCAGGAACTAATGGGGATCCATAATAAACCCCAGGAAGAGTAGCTGCTGCCTTGGCAGGAACTAATGGGGATCCATAATAAACCCCAGGAAGAGTAGCTGCTGCCTTAGCAGGAACTAATGGGGATCCATAATAAATACATGGAATAGAATGGGATAGTGAATGCATTCACCCGTTATCATTGAGGATCCCTTTACACAGTATCTTTGCTGTAAGGTGTTGTTTATTTTGAGGAGCATGATATTCCACAGGGAAAAAGGCAATGGATGGGGCAGGTGGGCAGAATAAAGGTGACCGGATTGTTGAACGTGTCAGAAAGGTGGTCAGGAAAATGTACTGTAATTAAGCTGTTACTATAGAAACCTGGAGTACATCCCAAATGGCACCCTATTTCCTGTATAGTGCACTACTTTTGATCAGGATTTAGTGTACTACAGTATATAGGGAATAGGGTGTCATTTGGGATACATGCCTGGAGTACTGTATGAATTATAATATTTTTTCGGAAACTAAGCTGTGTTTGTACATAATGAATATTTGTGAGGATGTGGGTGTACCTGGCGTGGCCTGTGTTTAGCAGTGGCCTCTGACTACACGTAGGTGTAAAGTACAGATACAGGGCATTCGGAAAGTATTCAGACCCCTTTGACTTTTTCCACATTTTTGTTACGTTACAGCCTTATTCTAAAATGGATTAAATTGTTTTTTTCCCCCTCTCATCAATCTACACACAATACCCCATAATGACATAGCAAAACCCGGTTTTAAGACATGTTTGCCAATACATAAATATTCCAAGCAAACTCCAAGCGGGCTGTCATGTGTCTTTTACTGAGCAGTGGCTTCCATCTGCCACTTTACTGCAAAGGCCTGATTGGTGTTCTGCAGGAATGGTTGTCTTTCTGGAAGATTCTGTCATCTCCACAGAAGAACTCTGGAGCTATGTCAGAGTGACCATCAGGTTCTTGGCCACCTCTCTGACCAATGTCCTTCTCCCAGATTACTCTGTTTCGCCAGGCGGCCAGCTCTTGGTGGTTCCAAACTTCTTCCATTTAAGAATGATGGAGGCCACTGTGTTCTTGGGGACCTTCAATTCTGCAGAAATGTTTTGGTACCCTTCCCCAGATCTGTGCCTCGACACAATCCTGTCTTGGACCTCTTCTGACAATTCCTTCAACATCATGGCTTCGTTTTTCTCTGACCTGCGCTGTCAACTGTGGGACCTTATATAGACAGGTGTGTGCCTTTCCAAATCATGTCCAATCAATTGAATTTACACAGGTGGACTCCAATCAAGTTGTAGAAACATCTCAAGGATGATCAATGGAAACAGGAGGCACCTGAGATCAATTTTGAGTCTCATAACAAAGGGTCTGAAAACTGATGTAAATAAGGTATTTCTGTTTTTATTTTATTTTATATAAATCTGAAACAATTTCTACAAACCTGTTTTCACTTTGTCATTATGGGGTATTGTGTGTTGATTGGTGAGGATTTGTATTTATACAATACATTTTAGAATAAGGCTGGACTCCTGAGTGGTGCAGTGGTCTAAGGCACTGCATATCAGTTCAAGAAGCGTCACTACAGTCCCTGGTTCAAATCCAGGCTGTATCACATCCAGCCGTGATTGGTAGTCCCATAGGGTGGTGCACATTTGGCCCGGGTTTGGCCGGGGTAGGCCGTCCATAGTAAATAAGAATCTGTTCTTAACTGACTTGCCTAGTTGGGGGGGGATCAAGGGGTCTGAATATTTTCCGAATGTACATTCATTACAAGCATCAACTAGCTGATTTCTGTCATACTTCAACAGATGGTGGCTGAAAGGACAGTTCTGTTTGTCATGTCACAATGCTTTAAGACAGCATTCTTAACCATCGTGTTAGTTTTAGTTGTTTATGTGGAATTTTCTGCCAATCACTCCTGCAGAGGGTTGGATTTGAAGCTTTTCTATTCTCATGTGTTTGCTGATGATTATAGTTCTCTGATTGGAAGGGCTATAGCCTATAGGCTGTGACTGGAGGCTAAGTGTGAGAAAGTACATTTCATGTAGGGTCATTGTATTTCCCTCAGACCTTTTGAGAACTAACCGTATGGTACAGACTAATCCATAAGTTGTGGTTGCACTTGGAGCTCGGTACACTTTTAAGTAGACGTTTGTGGAAAAGGTTCTCTCCTTTAACCACTTTCTTTCATTAAATGTTTCTTTCTTCCGTTACAGAAAGATTACAAGGAACTGTCCGTCCAATGTGAAGACTTTGTGGTCGGACTGCTGGACCTGTGCCGTAACACGGAGGAGGTGGAGGCCATCTTGAATGGGGACATTGATGCCAGTGAAAACAATGAGCCACATGAAAGACCAAGTTTTATAAGACTAAAGCTCGCAATAAAATATGAACTGAAGAAGGTGAGGGTAATTGTTATCAGCAGACATACGGTTGGTGTTGTTGTGGCAAATGTCTGGATGAGCAATTATGCTTTTCACTGCCACAATAGGACACAGAAAAGCAATGATTGCCAAGTTAGGGGAGGGGGTCATATGAGGTTTTACTTTTTAATGTTATTGAGAGACACACACTTTCATCCCTCCACAATCTCTACTTATCTTTCTCTTCTCATCCCTCCATTGTAGTTCATAGCCCATCCAAACTGTCAGCAGCAGCTCATGTCTATCTGGTATGAGAACCTGTCTGGACTGAGACAGCAGACCAACGTTGTCAAGTTTCTGGTAGTTCTGGGTGTAGCTGTTGGACTGCCTGTCCTGGCTCTGCTCTACTGGGTGGCACCGGCTTGCAAGGTCAGCTTACACTGCTTATACCTGTAGTGGAAGTGATTTGAATCATGTTTTTGTGATGAGCTGAAACCCTAGAGACTTGTATGCCGCAATGTTGCCCTCGAAAGCGTAAGGCTGTCCTTCTGGTCTCTGGGATTCCATAGGGGTACTATTCATCTACCTTAAGGCTGTCCTCCTGGTCTCTGGGGTTCCATAGGGGTACTATTCATCTACCTTAAGGCTGTCCTCCTGGTCTCTGGGGTTCCATAGGGGTACTATTCATCTACCTTCTGGCTGTCCTCCTGGTCTCTGGGGTTCCATAGGGGTACTATTCATCTACCTTAAGGCTGTCCTCCTGGTCTCTGGGGTTCCCAGTGGTTCCATCGGGGTACTATTCATCCACCTTAAGGCTGTCCTCCTGGTCTCTGGGGTTCCCAGTGGTTCCATCGGGGTACTATTCATCCACATTAAGGCTGTCCTCCTTGTCTCTGGGGTTCCATAGGGGTACTATTCATCTACCTTAAGGCTGTCCTTCTGGTCTCTGGGGTTCCATAGGGGTACTATTCATCCACCGTAAGGCTGTCCTCCTGGTCTCTGGGGTTCCATAGGGGTACTATTCATCTACCTTAAGGCTGTCCTCCTGGTCTCTGGGGTTCCCAGTGATTCCATCGGGGTACTATTCATCTTCTTTCTTCTTCTCAGCTGGGGAAGATAATACGTGGTCCCTTCCTGAAGTTCGTGGCCCATGCAGCTTCCTTCACCATCTTCCTGGGCCTGCTGGTGATGAATGCAGCGGATCGCTTCCAGGGTACCAAACTGCTCCCTAACATGACCGTACAGGACCACCCCTCTCAGCTGTTCAGGATGACGACCACCCCCTTCACCTGGATGGAGATACTCATCATATCCTGGGTCATAGGTCATATGCAAACTGTATATACTATGTTCAAAATATGTATTATAATAAATATGATTGTGTATTTTCTGTAGTACATACATAACATACGCATGTGAGCGAGCGTGCACACACACAAACACGGACACACACAGACGCATGCTCGCACGTACACTGAGTGTACAAAACATTAGGAACAACCACTCTTTCCATTACTGACCAGGTGAATCCAGGTGAAAGCTATGATCCCTTATTGATGTCACCTGTTAAATCCACTTCAATCAGTGTAGATGAAGGGGAGGAGTCACGTTAAAGAAGGATTTTTAATCTTTGAGAACATTGAGACATGGATTGTGTATGTGGGCATTCAGAGGGTGAATGGGCAAGACCAAATATTTAAGTGCCTTTGAACGGGGTATGGTAGTAGGTACCAGGTGTACCAGAGTGTGTTAAGAACTGCAACGCTGCTGGGTTTTTCACACTCAACAGTTTCCTGTGCGTATCAAGAACGGTCCACCACGCAAAGGACATCCAGACAGCTTGACACAACTGTGGGAAGCATTGGAGTCAACATGGGTCAGCATCCCTGTGGAACGCTTTAAAGACGTTGTAGAGTCCATGACCTGATGAATTGAGGCTGTGCTGAGGGCAAAAATGTAGCCAATCAGATTGCGGTGCTAGCACTAACCCTTAAATAACATTGAATTTAACAGGAAGCAAATGGTTGACCTCGATAACAGGAAGCAAATGGTTGACCTCGATAACAGGAAGCAAATGGTTGACCTCGATAACAGGAAGCAAATGGTTCACCTCCATAACAGGAAGCAAATGGTTCACCTCGATAACAGGAAGCAAATGGTTCACCTCGATAACAGGAAGCAAATAGTTCACCTCGATAACAGGAAGCAAATGGTTCACCTCGATAACAGGAAGCAAATGGTTCACAAATGATTGCCATGGACCTAGTTAGCAGGGATTCAATGATGATGAGAGACAACAACTTCAATAAACCTTACAATTGGGTCATAGGTCAAATTTGGAATTGGAATTGTAAGATTTGTTGCACCATCCCTTTCTCTGTGATTGTCATTCTAACACCAAAAAATTGTTAAACAAATCTAAATATATTTTACATTTTATATTACTCAAAGTAGCCACCCTTTGCCTTGATGACAGCTTTGCACACTTGGCATTCTCAAAATCTTTTTTTTTTGTCACATACACATGGTTAGCAGATGTTAATGCAAGTGTAGCGAAATGCTTGTGTTTCTGGTTTCCGACAGTGCAATAATATCTAACAAGGAATTGAACAATTCCCCAACAACTACCTAATAGACACAAATCTAAAAGGGGTGAATTAAAATATGTACATAAAAATATATGCATGAGCGATGGCCGAACGGCATAGGCAAGATGCAATAGATGGTATAAAATACAGTATATACATATGAGATGAGTAATGTAGGATATGTAAACATGATTAAAGTGGCATTGTTTAAAGTGACTAGTGATACATTTATTAAAGTGTCCAGTGATTGGGTCTCCATGTAGGCAGCAGCCTCTCTGAGTCAGTCATTGCTGCTTAGCAGTCTGATGGCCTTGAGATAGAAGCTGTTTTTCAGTCTCTCGGTCCCAGCTTTGATGCACCTGTACTGACCTCGCCTTCCGGATGATAGCGGGGTGAACAGACAGTGGCTCGGGTGGTTGTTGTCCTTGATGATCTTTTTTGCTTTCCTGTGACATCGGGTAGTGTAGGTGTCATGGAGGGCAGGTAGTTTGCCATCGGTGATGCGTCATGCAGACCGCATCACCCTCTGGAGAGCCTTACGGTTGTGGCGGTGCAGTTGCCGTACCAGATGGTGATACAGCCCGACAGGATGCTCTCAATTGTGCACCTGTAAAAGTTAGTGAGGGTTTTAGGTGACAAGCCACATTTCTTCAGCCTCCTGAGGTTGTAGAGGCACTGTTGCGCCTTGTTCACCACACTGTCTGTGTGGGTGGACCATTTCAGTTTGTTGTTGATGTGTACGCCGAGGAATTTAAAACTTTCCACCTTCTCCACTACTGTCCCGTCGATGTGGAAAGGGGACTGCTCCCTCTGCTGTTTCCTGAAGTCCACGATCATCTCCTTTGTTTTGTTGACATTGAGTGAGAGGTTGTTTTCCTGACACCACACTCCGAGTGTCTCGTCGTTGTTGGTAATCATGACCACTACTGTTGTGTTGTCTGCAAGATTGATGATTGAGATGAAGGCGTGCATGGCCACGCAGTCGTGGATGAAGAGAGAGTACAAGAGTGGGCTGAGTACACACCCTTTTGTGGCCCCAGTGTTGAGGGTCAGCGAGGTGGAGATGTTGTTTCCTACCTTCACCACCTGGGGGCGTCCCGTCTGAAAGTCCAGGACCCAATTGCACAAGGCGGTTTCGGTTGAGGCCCAGGGCCTCCAGCTTGATGATGAGCTTGGAGAATACTATGGTGTTGAATGCTGAGCTGTAGTCAATGAACAGCATTCTTACATACAGTGGGGAGAACAAGTATTTGATACACTGCCGATTTTGCAGGTTTTCCTACTTACAAAGCATGTAGAGGTCTGTAATTTATATCATAGGTACACTTCAACTGTGAGAGACCGAATCTAAAACAAATCTAAAACAAAAATCCAGAAAATCACATTGTATGATTTTTAAGTAATTAATTAGCATTTTATTGCATGACATAAGTATTTGATCACCTACCAACCAGTAAGAATTCCGGCTCTCACAGACCTGTTAGTTTTTCTTTAAGAATCCCTCCTGTTCTCCACTTATTACCTGTATTAACTGCACCTGTTTGAACTCGTTACCTGTATAAAAGACACCTGTCCACACACTCAATCAAACAGACTCCAACCTCTCCACAATGGCCAAGACCAGAGAGCTGTGTAAGGACATCAGGAATATAAATGTAGACCTGCACAAGGCTGGGATGGGCTACAGGACAATAGGCAAGCAGCTTGGTGAGAAGGCAACAACTGTTGGCGCAATTATTAGAAAATGGATGAAGTTCAAGATGACGGTCAATCACCCTCGGTCTGGGGCTCCATGCAAAATCGACAGTGTATCAAATACTTGTTCTCCCCACTATAGGTATTCCTCTTGTCCAGATGGGTTAGGGCAGTGTGCAGTGTGATGGTTGTTGCATTGTCTGTGGACCTATTGGGGCGGTATGCAAACTGAAGTGGGTCTAGGGTGGCCAATAAAGTGGAGGTGATATGATCCTTGACTAGTCTCTCAAAGCACTTCATGATGACAGAAGTGAGTGCTACGAGGCGGTAGTCGTTTAGTTCAGTTACCTTAGCTTTCTTGGGAACAGGAACAATGGTGGCCATCTTGAAGCATGTGGGGACAGCAGACTGGGATAAGGAGAGATTGAATATGTCCGTAAACACCCCAACCAGCTGGTCTGTGCATGCTCTGAGAATGTGGCTAGGGATGCCGTCTGGGCTAGCAGCCTTGCGAGGGTTAACACGTTTAAATGTTTTACTCACGTCTGCCATGGAGAGGGGGGGGCGCAGTCCTTGGTAGGGGACTGCGTCGGTGGTCCTGTATTGTCCTCAAAGCGGACAAAGAAGGTATTTAGTTTGTCCGGAAGCGTGACGTCGGTGTCCGTGACGGGGCTGGTTTTCTTTTTGTAGTCCGTGATTTCCTGTAGACCCTGCCACATACGTCTTGTGTCTGAGCCATTGAATTGCGACTCCACTTTGTCCCTGTTCTGTCAACCAGCCTCATGAGGTAGTCACCTGGAATGCATTTCAACTAACAGGTGTGCCTTGTTAAAAGTTAATTTGTGGAATTTCTTTCCTTATTAATGTGTTTCAGCCAATCAGTTGTGTTGTGACAAGGTAGGGGTGGTATACAGAAGATGGCCCTATTTGGTAATAGACCAAGTCCATATTAGGGAAAGAACAGCTCAAATAAACAAAGAGAAACAAAAGTCCATCAGAGTGGAGACTGTGTGAATCAGGCCTTCATAGTTGAATTGCTGCATTACTATTAAAGGACACCAATAAGAAGAAGAGACTTGCTTGGACCAAGAAACACGAGCAATGGACATTAGACTGGTGGAAATCTGTTCTTTGGTCTGATGAGTCCAAATTTGAGTTTCAGCTTCCAACCGCCGTGTGAGACGCAGAGTAGGATAACGGATGATCTATACATGTCTGGTTCCCACCGTGAAGCATGGAGGAGGAGGTGTGATTGTGTGTGGGTGCTTTGCTGATGACACTGTCAGTGATTTATTGAGAATTCAAGGCACACTTAACCAGCATAGCTACAACAGCATTCTGCAGTGATACACCATCCCATCTGGTTTACACTTAGTGGAACTATTGTTTTTCAAGAGGACAATAACCCAAAACACCTCCAATAGCCCTGTGTAAGGGCTATTTGACCAAGAAGGAGAGTGATGGAGTGCTGCATCAGATGACCTGGCCTCTAGGCCTGCATGTTGTGACCCAGTCGTTAATTCAAATCATTCTATTCATTCAACGTTACTAAATGCTAAACAAATCATTGGCATGTACCTAGGTCGTAGAGGCCGACAAGTAGGTATGTACAACCCCCAACTGTTGCAAATTAAATAGTAGCATGTACCTAGGTCGTAGAGGCCGACAAGTAGGTATGTACAACCCCCAACTGTTGCAAATTAAATAGTAGCATGTACCTAGGTCGTAGAGGCCGACAAGTAGGTATGTACAACCCCCAACTGTTGCAAATTAAATAGCATGGAAAAATAATGTGTAGAGGCTTTTTTCCGAGGGAGATGAAGTTTATGAAATTCCTGCCTTTGTTGCTGGGCAGTGGAATTAGGAGACACAACTCCTGCATATCAACAAATCAGCATCTAGGATGAAAGCAACCCGTTTTATAAAAATAATTAGGTGGACCATTCTAAAGAACTTGTCTTATTTGCCCCATATAAAAGTAGTATCACTATTCCCAATACCCTTACTGTAGCATCTATAGCAGGGGTGTTAAACTCTTACCCTACCAGGTTCAGAGTACTAAGGGTTTCCTGTTAAACTCTTACCCTACCAGGTTTGGAGTACTGCTGGTTTCCTGTTAAACTCTTATCCTACCAGGTTCAGAGTACTAAGGGTTTCCTGTTAAAATCTTACCCTACCAGGTCTGGAGTACTGCTGGTTTCCTGTTAAACTCTTATCCTACCAGATTCAGAGTACTAAGGGTTTCCTGTTAAACTCTTACCCTACCAGGTTCAGAGTACTGATGGTTTCCTGTTAAACTCTTATCCTACCAGGTTCAGAGTACTAAGGGTTTCCTGTTAAACTCTTACCCTACCAGGTCTGGAGTACTGCTGGTTTCCTGTTAAACTCTTATCCTACCAGGTCTGGAGTACTGCTGGTTTCCTGTTAAACTCTTACCCTACCAGGTTCAGAGTACTAAGGGTTTCCTGTTAAACTCTTACCCTACCAGGTCTGGAGTACTGCTGGTTTCCTGTTAAACTCTTATCCTACCAGGTCTGGAGTACTGCTGGTTTCCTGTTAAACTCTTATCCTACCAGGTCTGGAGTACTGCTGGTTTCCTGTTAAACTCTTACCCTACCAGGTTCAGAGTACTAAGGGTTTCCTGTTAAACTCTTATCCTACCAGGTTCAGAGTACTAAGGGTTTCCTGTTAAACTCTTACCCTACCAGGTTCAGAGTACTAAGGGTTTCCCGTTAAACTCTTATCCTACCAGGTCTGGAGTACTGCTGGTTTTTCTTTTACCTGATCATTAATTGCACTCGCCTTTTGTCCGAGGTCTGAATCAGTCCATGATTAGAGGGGATTATTAAAACAGGAACCAGGGACTCTATGGAATTTATACTCTATATTGGCTGTTCCCTGTCATCAGTCTATAATAACCAGCCTGTAGCCTGTCATCAGTCTATAATAACCAGCCTGTAGCCTGTCACCAGTCTTTAATAACCGGCCTGTAGCCTGTCACCAGTCTATAATAACCAGCCTGTAGCCTGTCACCAGTCTTTAATAACCAGCCTGTAGCCTGTCATCAGTCTATAATAACCAGCCTGTAGCCTGTCATCAGTCTATAATAACCAGCCTGTAGCCTGTCACCAGTCTTTAATAACCGGCCTGTAGCCTGTCACCAGTCTATAATAACCAGCCTGTAGCCTGTCATCAGTCTATAATAACCAGCCTGTAGCCTGTCACCAGTCTTTAATAACCGGCCTGTAGCCTGTCACCAGTCTTTAATAACCAGCCTGTAGCCTGTCACCAGTCTATAATAACCTACCTGTTTCCCGTCAGCAGTTTGATGTGTCTTGTCTACATCCCATTATGTGAAGGGAAGGAGGTTCCCACACAGTTGTACTAAAATAGCCCTGTAGCAGAGGAGGATCACAGAGGTCAAAGACAGAACACTGACTATCACAGAGGGGCCAAAATACTGTAATCACTCTAACATATGTGACACCAGGAAATAGATATTTAACATATACGCTTTGTCTACTTGGATGGGTTCTTGGCAAAGATTTGACTTTAAATTAGACAAAGCATTGAACTTAAAGCCATATCTCTGTGACATTATATGGCAGAGAAGCACAGACATTTACATTTGATGTGGGGTTAGAATTTTTTACATTTTTATACTTTACCTTTATTTAACCAGGCAAGTCAGTTAAGAACAAATTCTTATTTTCAATGACAGCCTAGGAACAGCTCATTCTTCTCTCCAGCTCATTCCAATCCATGCTGCTGTTCTCTCTTCTTCTCTCCAGCTCATTCCAACCCATGCTGCTGTTCTCTCTTCTTCTCTCTAGCTCATTCCAACCCATGCTGCTGTTCTCTCTTCTTCTCTCCAGCTCATTCCAACCCATGCTGCTGTTCTCTCTTCTTCTCTCCAGCTCATTCCAACCCATGCTGCTGTTCTCTCTTCTTCTCTCCAGCTCATTCCAACCCATGCTGCTGTTCTCTCTTCTTCTCTCCAGCTCCTTCCAACCCATGATGCTGTTCTCTCTTCTTCTCTCCAGCTCATTCCAATCCATGCTGCTAATCTTGAGTGTTTTACATTTTATGACAGCTAATACATTTCATTTGTGGGCAGAGTGAATATAATATACCAAATGTGGGATACACATACTGGCACCACATTAATCTGATTTTATATACTGGCACCACATGAGTCTGTTCTTATATACTGGCACCACATTAGTCTGTTCTTATATACTGGCACCACATTAATCTGATCTTATATACTGGCACCACATTAGTTTGTTCTAATATACTGGCACCACATTAGTCTGTTCTTATATACTGGCACCACATTAGTCTGTTCTTATATACTGGCACCACATCTGTTCCTATATACTGGCACCACATTAGTCTGTTCTAATATACTGGCACCACATCTCTTCATATATACTGGCACCACATTAGTCTGTTCTTATATACTGGCACCACATTAATCTGTTCTTATATACTGGCACCACATTAATCTGATTTTATATACTGGCACCACATTAGTCTGTTCATATATATACTGGCACCACATTAGTCTGTTCATATATATACTGGCACCACATTAATATGTTCTTATATACTGGCACCACATTAGTCTGTTCATATATACTGGCACCACATTCATCTGATTGTATATACCGGCACCACATTAATCTGTTTTTATATACTGGCACCACATTAATCTGATCTATTATACTGGCACCACATTAGTCTGTCCTTATATACTGGCACCACATTAGTCTGTTCGTATTAGAGGAAAAATTCAGTCAATATCTTCCTCCCACATGGTAGCCTCTTCCATACATAAATGCATTACTTTGGACCAGATCCCTATGGGAGAGGGAGAGCTCTATGGGGCCTGGTCCAAAGTAGTGCACTATACGTAGGGTGCCATTGGTGAGGCAGATTATGTCTTTCTGACATGTGGTTGTTTTTTCTCTCTTCTTCCAGGAATGGTCTGGGCTGAGTGTAAGGAGATTTGGTCCCAGGGAGCTCGGGAATATCTTTCGGAGACATGGAATCTTCTAGACTTTGGAATGCTGAGCCTTTTCGTAACATCCTTCATCACTAGATTTATGGCGTTCTGGCATGCGTATTCTGCACAGAGCTACGTCAACAAGCACTATACCGACCTGTCCAACATTACCCTGGTCCCGGAGATAGAGTACTACAGACTGGGTGAGTGCAGACAGAAACCTGTCCAACATTACCCTGGTCCCAGAGATAGAGTACTACAGACTGGGTGAGTGCAGACAGAAACCTGTCCAACATTACCCTGGTCCCAGAGATAGAGTACTACAGACTGGGTGAGTGCAGACAGAAACCTGTCCAACATTACCCTGGTCCCAGAGATAGAGTACTACAGACTGGGTGAGTGCAGACAGAACCCTGTCCAACATTACCCTGGTCCCAGAGATAGAGTACTACAGACTGGGTGAGTGCAGACAGAAACCTGTCCAACATTACCCTGGTCCCAGTGATAGAGTACTACAGACTGGGTGAGTGCAGACAGAAACCTGTCCAACATTACCCTGGTCCCAGAGATAGAGTACTACAGACTGGGGGTGCAGACAGAAACCTGTCCAACATTACCCTGGTCCCAGAGATAGAGTACTACAGACTGGGTGAGTGCAGACAGAAACCTCCAACATTTCCCTGGTCCCAGAGATAGAGTACTACAGACTGGGTGAGTGCAGACAGAAACCTGTCCAACATTACCCTGGTCCCAGAGATAGAGTACTACAGACTGGGTGAGTGCAGACAGAAACCTGTCCAACATTACCCTGGTCCCAGAGATAGAGTACTACAGACTGGGTGAGTGCAGACAGAAACCTGTCCAACATTACCCTGGTCCCAGAGATAGAGTACTACAGACTGGGTGAGTGCAGACAGAAACCTGTCCAACATTACCCTGGTCCCAGAGATAGAGTACTACAGACTGGGTGAGTGCAGACAGAAACCTGTCCAACATTACCCTGGTCCCAGAGATAGAGTACTACAGACTGGGTGAGTGCAGACAGAAACCTGTCCAACATTACCCTGGTCCCAGAGATAGAGTACTACAGACTGGGTGAGTGCAGACAGAAACCTGTCCAACATTACCCTGGTCCCAGAGATAGAGTACTACAGACTGGGTGAGTGCAGACAGAAACCTGTCCAACATTACCCTGGTCCCAGAGATAGAGTACTACAGACTGGGTGAGTGCAGACAGAACCCTGTCCAACATTACCCTGGTCCCAGAGATAGAGTACTACAGACTGGGTGAGTGCAGACAGAACCCTGTCCAACATTACCCTGGTCCCAGAGATAGAGTACTACAGACTGGGTGAGTGCAGACAGAAACCTGTCCAACATTACCCTGGTCCCAGAGATAGAGTACTACAGACTGGGTGAGTGCAGACAGAAACCTGTCCAACATTACCCTGGTCCCAGAGATAGAGTACTACAGACTGGGTGAGTGCAGACAGAAACCTGTCCAACATTACCCTGGTCCCAGAGACAGAGTTCTCCAGCTGGCCCCAGAGACAGAGTACTCCAGCTGGCCCCAGAGACAGAGTACTCCAGCTGGCCCCAGAGACAGAGTACTCCAGCTGGCCCCAGAGACAGAGTACTCCAGCTGGCCCCAGAGACAGAGTACTCCAGCTGGCCCCAGAGACAGAGTACTCCAGCTGGCCCCAGAGACAGAGTACTCCAGTTGGCCCCAGAATCAGAGTTCTCCAGCTGGCCCCAGAGACAGAGTTCTCCAGCTGGCCCCAGAGACAGAGTACTCAAGCTGGCCCCAGAGACAGAGTACTACAGTCTGGGTCTGCTAGGGGGCTGGTCAAGGTTGCTTTATATTAGTAATATTTCATAGCCTGATCCCTGATCTGTTTGTTGCCAGCTGGCCTGGTCCCTGATCCGTTTGTTGCCAGCTGGCCTGGTCCCTGATCTGTTTGTTGCCAGCTAGCCTGGTCCCTGATCCGTTTGTTGCCAGCTAGCCTGGTCCCTGATCCGTTTGTTGCCATCTAGCCTGGTCCCTGATCCATTTGTTGTTAGCTAGCCTGGTCCCTGATCCATTTGTTGTTAGCTAGCCTGGTCCCTGATCCATTTGTTGTTAGCTAGCCTGGTCCCTGATCCATTTGTTGTTAGCTAGCCTGGTCCCTGATCCGTTTGTTGTTAGCTAGCCTGGTCCCTGATCCGTTTGTTGCCAGCTGGCCTGGTCCCTGATCCATTTGTTGTTAGCTAGCCTGGTCCCTGATCCATTTGTTGCCATCTAGCCTGGTCCCTGATCCATTTGTTGTTAGCTAGCCTGGCCCCTGATCCGTTTGTTGCCATCTCGCCTGGTCCCTGATCCATTTGTTGTTAGCTAGCCTGGTCCCTGATCCATTTGTTGTTAGCTAGCCTGGCCCCTGATCCATTTGTTGTTAGCTAGCCTGGTCCCTGATCCATTTGTTGTTAGCTAGCCTGGTCCCTGATCCATTTGTTGTTAGCTAGCCTGGCCCCTGATCAAATTGTGCTCTTGCCAACTCCATTGCTCATTGTCAAGCCAAACAGAAAGAAACTGGCACCCAAGCTAAACATATCACAGTGCATGTTATTCATGACAGTAGAATAAATTCAAAAGGCACCTTTGCCCAGACAAAAGCTGCAGAACATATCAGGTGCCGGAGTTATCTGTCACTTCATGACCAATGAAAAGGAAAATGCTGCACACTACTGCTCATGCTCCGTTTGCCGAGACCCCATCCAAGTAGACATAGTGTATACAGTTGAAGTTGGGAAATTTACATACACCTTAGCCAAATAAATTTAAACTCAGTTTTTCACAATTCCTGACATTTAATCCTGGTAACAATTAGGTCAGTTAGGATCACCACTTTATTTTAACAATGTGAAATGTCAGAATAATAGTAGAGAGAATGATTGATTTATTTCAGCTTTTATTTCTTTCATCACATTTTGCCACAACTTTGAACGTGTGCTTGGGGTCATTGTCCATTTGGAAGAACCATTTGCGACCAAGCTTTAACTTCCTGACTGATGTCTTGAGATGTTGCTTCAGTATATCTGCATAATTTTCCCTCCTCATGATGCCAACTATTTTGTGAAGTGCACCAGTCCCTCCTGCAGCAAAGCACCCCCACACCATGATGTTGCCACCCTCGTGCTTCATGGTTGGGATGGTGTTCTTCGGCTTGCAAGCCTCCCCCTTTTTCCTCCAAACATAACGATGGTCATTATGGCCAAACAGTTCTATTTTTGTTTCATCAGACCAGAGGACATTTCTCCAAAAAATACGATCTTCGTCCCCATGTGCATTTGCAAACCGTAGTCTGGCTTTTTTATGGCGGTTTTGTAGCAGTGGCTTCTTCCTTGCTGAGTTCCCTTTCAGGTTATGTCGATATAGGACTTGTTTTACTGTGGATATAGATACTTCTGTACCTGTTTCCTCCAGCATCTTCACAAGGTCCTTTGCTGTTGTTCTGGGATTGATTTGCACTTTTCGCACCAAAGTATGTTCATCTCTAAGAGACAGAACGCATCTCCTTCCTGAGCGGTATAATGGCTGCGTGGTTCCATGGTGTTTATACTTGCGTACTATTGTTTGTACAGATGAACGTGGTAGCCTTCAGGTGTTTGGAAATTGCTCCCAAGGATGAACCAGACTTGTGGAGGTCTACAAATGTTTTTCTGAGGTCTTGGCTGATTTTTTTTTTCTTCCAATGATGTCAAGCAAAGAGGCACTAAGTTTGAAGGTAGGCCTTGAAATACATCCACAGGTAGACCTCCAAATGACTCAAATGATGTCAATTAACCTATCAGAAGCTTCTAAAGCCATGACATCCTTTTCTGGAATTTTCCAAACTGTTTAAAGGCACAATCAACTTAGTGTATGTAAACTTTTGACCCACTGGAATTGTGATACAGTGAATTATAAGTGAAATAATCTGGCTGTAAACAATTGTTGGAAAAATGACTTGTGTCATGCACAATGTGCATGTCCTAACCGACTTGCCGAAACTATAGTTTGTTAACAAGAAATTTGTGGAATGGTTAAATAAACGAGTTTTAATCACTCTAACCTAAGTGTATGTAAACTTCCGACTTCAACTGTATGTTAAATATCTATTTCCTGGTGTCACATATGTTAGAGTGATTACAGTATTATGGCCCCTCTGTGATTGTCAGTGTTCTGTCTTTGACCTCTGTGATCCTCCTCTGCTACAGGGCTATTTTAGTACAACAGTGTGGGAACCTCCCTCCCTCCACTGTGAGGGACACAGTGGGATCAGTCTACCTGAACATGCGATTGAGCCATACTTCTCATCTCCATGGAAAAGTTCTGAATGATACAGCAATCTCTGTATCTCTCTTTCTCTCTCTCTCTCTCTCTAGCCCGTAATAACTGGGTTCCCTCAGACCCCCAGATCATCTCAGAGGGTCTGTATTCCATCGCTGTGGTACTGAGCTTCTCTCGCATCGCCTACATCCTCCCAGCCAATGAGAGTTTCGGGCCCCTGCAGATATCTCTGGGACGCACGGTGAAAGATATCTTCAAGTTCATGGTGATCTTCATCATGGTTTTTGTGGCCTTCATGTTTGGAATGTTCAATCTCTACTCATACTACCTGGGAGCCAAGCAGAACGACGCCTTCACCACGTGAGTTATGTAATTATGGAGGAAATGGGATACCTACAGTGCCGTCGGAAAGTATTCAGACCCCTTGACTTTTACCACATTTTGTTAAGTTACAGCCTTATTCTAAAATGGATTAAATAGTTTTTTCCCCTCATCAATCTACACACAATACCCCATAATAACATCACAATACCCCTTAATGACATCACAATACCCCATACTGACATCACAATACCCCATAATAACATCACAATACCCCATAATAACATCACAATACCCCATAATAACATCACAATACCCCATAATAACATCACAATTCCCCTTAATGACATCACAATACCCCATAATAACACAATACCCAATAATTGACATCACAATACCCCATAATAACACAACACCCCATAATGACATCACAATACCCCTTAATGACATCACAATACCCCATAATAACACAATACCCCATAATGACATCACAATACCCCATAATAACATCGCAATACCCCATAATGACATCACAATACCCCATAAAAACATCGCAATACCCCATAATGACATCACCATACCCCATAATGACATCACAATACCCCATAATGAAATCACAATACTCTATAATGACATCACAATACTCTATAATAACATCACAATACCCCATAATGACATCACAATACTCTATAATGACATCACAATACCCCATAATGACATCACCATACCCCATAATGAAATCACAATACCCCATAATGACATCACCATACCCCATAATGACATCACAATACCTCATAATAACATCACAATACCCCATAATGAAATCACAATACTCTATAATGACATCACAATACCCCATAATGAAATCACAATACCCCATAATGACATCACAATACCCCATAATGAAATCACAATACTCTATAATGACATCACAATACCCCATAATGACATCACAATACCCCATAATGACATCACAATACTCTATAATGACATCACAATACCCCATAATGAAATCACAATACCCCATAATGACATCACCATACCTCATAATGACATCACAATACCTCATAATGACATCACAATACCCCATAATGACATCACAATACCCCATAATGACATCACAATACCCCATAATGACATCACAATACCTCATAATGACGAAGCAAAAACTGGTTTTTAGAACATTTAGTTCACATTTCTTATATTTAGCAAACCATGCGGCACAATTTCCATTTTTATTACTTTTTTTGACAGCCAGGGGAACACTCCAACACTCAGACATCATTTACAGATAGCCAGGGGAACACTCCAACACTCAGACATCATTTACAGATAGCCAGGGGAACACTCCAACACTCAGACATCATTTACAGATAGCCAGGGGAACACTCCAACGCTCAGACATAATTTACAGATAGCCAGGGGAACACTCCAACACTGACATCATTTACAGATAGCCAGGGGAACACTCCAACACTCAGACATCATTTACAGATAGCCAGGCGAACACTCCAACACTCAGACATCATTTACAGATAGCCAGGCGAACACTCCAACACTCAGACATCATTTACATATAGCCAGGGAACACTAACACTAGACATCACACAGATAGCCAGGCAACACTGACATCATTTACAGATACTCTATAATGACATCATTTACAGATAGCCAGGGGCTATAACACTGACATCATTTACAGATAGCCAGGGGAACACTCCAATGCCCAGACATCATTTACAGATAGCTGGTTTTTACTCCAACACTCAGACATCATTTACAGATAGCCAGGGGAAACTCCAACGCCCAGACATCATTTACAGATTTAGGGGCACTTTTTTTTACAGATAGCCAGGGGAACACTCCAACACACATCATTACAGATAGCCAGGGGTACACTCCAACACTCAGACATCATTTACAGATAGCCAGGGGTACACTCCAAACTCAGACATCATTTACAGATAGCCAGGGGAACACTCCAACACTCAGACATCATTTACAGATAGCCAGGGGAACACTCAGACATCATTTACAGATAGCCAGGGGAACACACTCAGACATCATTTACAGATAGCCAGGGGAACACTCCAACACACAGACATCATTTACAGATAGCCAGGGGTACACTCCACCACTCAGACATCATTTACAGATAGCCAGGGGTACACTCCAACACTCAGACATAATTTACAGATAGCCAGGGGAACACTCCAACACTCAGACATAATTTACAGATAGCCAGGGGCACACTCCAACACTCAGACATCATTACAGATAGCCAGGGAACACTCCAACACTCAGACATCATTACAGATAGCCAGGGGTACACTCCAACACTCAGACATCATTACAGATAGCCAGGGGTACACTCCAACACTCAGACATCATTACAGATAGCCAGGGGAACACTCCAACACTCAGACATCATTTACAGATAGCCAGGGGCACACTCAGACATCATTTACAGATAGCCAGGGGAACACTTCAACACTCAGACATCATTTACAGATAGCCAGGGGTACACTCCAACACTCAGACATAATTTACAGATAGCCAGGTGTACACTCCAATGCTCAGACATAATTTACAGATAGCCAGGGGAACACTCCAATGCTCAGCCATAATTTACAGACATCATCATTTACAGATAGCCAGGGGAACACTCCAACACTCAGACATCATTTACAGATAGCCAGGGGTACACTACAACACTCAGACATCATTACAGATAGCCAGGGGAACACTCCAACACTCAGACATAATTTACAGATAGCCAGGGGAACACTCCAACACTCAGACATCATTTACAGATAGCCAGGGGAACACTCCAACACTCAGACATCATTTACAGATAGCCAGGGGCACACTCCAACACTCAGACATCATTTACAGATAGCCAGGGGTACACTCCAACACTCAGACATCATTTACAGATAGCCAGGGGAACACTCCAATGCTCAGACATCATTTACAGATAGCCAGGGGTACACTCCAACACTCAGACATCATTTGTCAGATAGCCAGGGGCACACTCCAACACTCAGACATCATTTACAGATAGCCAGGGTACACTCAGACATCATTTACAGATAGCCAGGGGAACACTTCAACACTCAGACATCATTTACAGATAGCCAGGGGTACACTCCAACACTCAGACATAATTTACAGATAGCCAGGGGTACACTCCAATGCTAGACATAATTTACAGATAGCCAGGGGAACACTCCAATGCTCAGCCATAATTTACAGATAGCCAGGGGAACACTCCAACACTCAGACATCATTTTAGCCAGTCTGACATCATTTACAGATAGCCAGGGGTACACTACAACACTCAGACATCATTACAGATAGCCAGGGGTACACTCCAACACTCAGACATAATTTACAGATAGCCAGGGAACACTCCAACACTCAGACATCATTTACAGATAGCCAGGGGCACACTCCAACACTCAGACATCATTTACAGATAGCCAGGGGTACACTCCAACACTACCATATTTTACAGATAGCCAGGGGTACACTCCAACGCTCAGACATCATTTACAGATAGCCAGGAATCAGGAGGACTCAGACATCATTTACAGATGGCCAGGGGCACACTTTAACACTCAGACATCATTTACAGATAGCCAGTAAACACTCAGACCATATTTTTTTTAGCCAGGGGAACACTCTGGCTGACATCATTTAAGATGCTGGTAACACTCCAACGCTCAGACATATGTTGACATATGATGACATGTTGATAGAAATGAGGCCAAACGGATTTATGTTTCCCTGCATTAAAGTCCCCGGCTACTAGGAGCGCCGCCTCTGGGTGAGCCTTTTCTTGTTTGCTTATGGCGGAATACAGCTCATCCAATGCTGTCTTAGTGCCTCTGACTGTGGTGGTATGTATAAACAGCTACGAAAAATACAGATGAAAACTTTCTTGGTAGGTAGTGTGGTCTACGGCTTACCATGAGATACTTCCTTAGATATCGTGCACCAGCTGTTGTTTACAAAAATACATAGACCTCCACCCCTTGTATTACCAGACGCCGCTGTTCTATCCTGCTGGTACAGCGTATAACCAGCCAGCTGTATGTTGATATTCGTCGTCGTTCAGCCACGACTCCGTGAAACATAAGATATTACAGTTTTGAATGTCCTGTTGGTAGTTTAATCCTGCAGGTAGGTAATCTATTTTATTCAACACAGATTGCACGTTTGCTAGCAGAATGGAAGGAAGTGGGGGTTTATTCGATCGCCTACGAATTCTCAGAAGGCAGCCTACGAATTCTCAGAAGGCAGCCTACGAATTCTCAGAAGGCAGCCTACGAATTCTCAGAAGGCAGCCTACGAATTCTCAGAAGGCAGCCTACGAATTCTCAGAAGGCAGCCTACGAATTCTCAGAAGGCAGCCTACGAATTCTCAGAAGGCAGCCTACGAATTCTCAGAAGGCAGCCTACGAATTCTCAGAAGGCAGCCCGCCCTCTGGCCCCTTTTTCTCCGCCTCCTCTTCAAGTAAATCACGGGGATCTGGGCCTGTTTCCGAGTAAGCAGTATATCATTCGCGTCGGGCTCATCAGACTCGTGAAAGGGAAAAAAGTATTCTGCCAGTATTCGATGAGTAATCGCAGTCCTAATGTCCAGAAGTTATTTTGGGTCATAAGAGACGGTGGCAGCAACATCATGTACAAAATAAGTCAAAAAATAAGTCACAAACACCTCAAATAAACTAAGGTAAAAGAGTCGGTTGTGGTAAAACGTAAAACGTCTGCCTTCTTCTCCGGCGCCAGTTCAGGGTGCAAAGGGGCTTTAAAAACAGCTTTAAAAATAAAAATAAATATGTACAAGCGAGATTCTTATCCAAAATGTAGATGTTGAGCAATTTGGCCATACTAAAATTATTAGTATCAGTCTAACCAACCATAACAGAGTAAAACAATGAGAAATACATCAGAAATAAGGTATTTCAGGTTGTTTTATACATTTGAAACATTTCGAAAAAACTGTTTTTGCTTTGTCATTATGTGTAGATTGATGAAAAAACACATTGTACATTTTAGAATAAGGCTCTAAAATAAGAACGTGGAAAATGAATGGGGTGTGAGTACTTTCTGAATGCACTATATATAGCACTGAAATGGGATATATATACAGCACTGAAATGGGATACATATATAGCACTGAAATGGGATAAATATACAGCACTGAAATGGGATACATATATAGCACTGAAATGGGATAAATGTATAGCACTGAAATGGGATAAATATATAGCACTGAAATGGGATACATATATAGCACTGAAATGGGATAAATATATAGCACTGAAATGGGATAAATATACAGCACTGAAATGGGATACATATACAGCACTGAAATGGGATACATATACAGCACTGAAATGGGATACATATATAGCACTGAAATGGGATAAATATATAGCACTGAAATGGGATAAATATACAGCACTGAAATGGGATACATATATAGCACTGAAATGGGATAAATATATAGCACTGAAATGGGATAAATATATAGCACTGAAATGGGATACATATATAGCACTGAAATGGGATAAATATATAGCACTGAAATGGGATAAATATATAGCACTGAAATGGGATACATATATAGCACTAAAATGGGATAAATATACAGCACTGAAATGGGATAAATATATAGCACTGAAATGGGATAAATATATAGCACTGAAATGGGATAAATATATAGCACTGAAATGGGATACATATATAGCACTGAAATGGGATACATATATAGCACTGAAATGGGATAAATATATAGCACTGAAATGGGATACATATATAGCACTGAAATGGGATAAATATATAGCACTGAAATGGGATACATATACAGCACTGAAATGGGATACATATATAGCACTGAAATGGGATAAATATATAGCACTGAAATGGGATAAATATACAGCACTGAAATGGGATACATATATAGCACTGAAATGGGATAAATATATAGCACTGAAATGGGATAAATATATAGCACTGAAATGGGATACATATATAGCACTGAAATGGGATAAATATATAGCACTGAAATGGGATAAATATATAGCACTGAAATGGGATACATATATAGCACTAAAATGGGATAAATATACAGCACTGAAATGGGATAAATATATAGCACTGAAATGGGATACATATATAGCACTGAAATGGGATAAATATATAGCACTGAAATGGGATACATATATAGCACTGAAATGGGATACATATATAGCACTGAAATGGGATAAATATATAGCACTGAAATGGGATACATATATAGCACTGAAATGGGATAAATATATAGCACTGAAATGGGATACATATATAGCACTGAAATGGGATAAATATATAGCACTGAAATGGGATAAATATAATATATAGCACTGAAATGGGATACATATATAGCACTGAAATGGGATAAATATATAGCACTGAAATGGGATAAATATATAGCACTGAAATGGGATAAATATATAGCACTGAAATGGGATAAATATATAGCACTGAAATGGGATAAATATATAGCACTGAAATGGGATACATACTGTACAGTGCCTTCAGAAAGTATTCACACTCCTGGACTTTTTCCACATTTTGTTATGTTAACAGCCTTTGAAATGTATTACATTTATATTTTTGTCTAACCTACACACAGTACCCCATAATGCCAAAGTGGAATTAAAAAGGGCAGATAGATGGGTAAATAAAAAGCAGATATTACATATCCCCTTGATCGTGGTGAAAAATCCTAGAGGAAAACCTGGTTCAGTCTGCTTTCCACTAGACACTTGGAGATTAATTCACCATTCAGCAGGACAATAACCAAAAACACAAGGCCAAATCTACACTGCCTACCATGTCGACAGTGAATGTTCATGAGTGGCCTAGTTACAATTTTGACCTAAACCTACGTGAAAATCTATGGCAAGACCTGAAAATGGTTGTCTATCAATGATCAACAACCAATTTGACAGAACTTGAATATTTTTTTAAAGAATAATGGGCAAATGTTGCACAATCCAGGAGTGGAAATCTCTTGGAGACCTACCCAGAGAAACTCCCAGCTGTTAAAAGTAGTTCTAATTTGTTTTGATTCAGGGGATTGAATACTTATCTAATCAATATATACTGTGTATTTGTGTTCAGATGGATTCCAAGTCTGGAAGTATTCTGCTTTGTTTGATACATAATCATATTTATAACAGTTCACTTATGCATCCAGCTTATATTACATTCTGATCCAGGTATAACCCATTCTGATCCAGGTATAACCCATTCTGATCCAGGTATAATGCATTCTGATCCAGGTTTAACCCATTCTGATCCAGGTATAATACATTGATCTCCGATCTCTTTCTCTTTTCACTCCTTCCAGGATTGAGGAAAGTTTCAAGACATTATTCTGGGCCATATTTGGCCTGTCCGAAGTCAAGTCAGTGAAGATCAACAATGGCCATAAGTTTATCGAGAATATCGGCTATATCCTTTATGGGGTTTATAACGTCACCATGGTGATCGTCCTGCTCAACATGCTCATTGCCATGATCAATAACTCCTTCCAGGAAATAGAGGTAACTAATGAATGAATTAATAATTGATTGTCTCTGGTCTTGATACTTGTTAACATGTTATACTGCTCTTGTATGAGGAATTTACAGGATATAGTTAGTATACCATTTACTATAAGGCCCTGCGATAGACTAACGTCTGGTCTAGGGGGTGTACTTGTAGATCAAGCTGCCTCACTATAGAAACAGGAGATAGACCAGTGTCCTTTCTAGGCGGTGTCCTGGTACTTCAAGCTGCCTCACTATAGAAACAGGAGATAGACTAGTGTCCTGTCTAGGGGGTGTCCTGGTACTTCAAGCTGCCTCACTATAGAAACAGGAGATAGACTAGTGTCCTGTCTAGGGGGTGTCCTGGTACTTGAAGCTGCCTCACTATAGAAACAGGAGATAGACCAGTGTCCTTTCTAGGCGGTGTCCTGGTACTTCAAGCTGCCTCACTATAGAAACAGGAGATAGACTAGTGTCCTGTCTAGGGGTGTCCTGGTACTTCAAGCTGCCTCACTATAGAAACAGGAGATAGACTAGTGTCCTGTCTAGGGGGTGTCCTGGTACTTGAAGCTGCCTCACTATAGAAACAGGAGATAGACTAGTGTCCTGTCTAGGGGGTGTCCTGGTACTTCAAGCTGCCTCACTATAGAAACAGGAGATAGACCAGTGTCCTGTCTAGGGGGTGTCCTGGTACTTCAAGCTGCCTCACTATAGAAACAGGAGATAGACTAGTGTCCTGTCTAGGGGGTGTCCTGGTACTTGAAGCTGCCTCACTATAGAAACAGGAGATAGACTAGTGTCCTGTCTAGGGGGTTTCCTGGTACTTGAAGCTGCCTCACTATAGAAACAGGAGATAGACTAGTGTCCTGTCTAGGGGGTGTCCTGGTACTTGAAGCTGCCTCACTATAGAAACAGGAGATAGACCAGTGTCCTGTCTAGGCGGTGTCCTGGTACTTGAAGCTGCCTCACTATAGAAACAGGAGATAGACTAGTGTCCTGTCTAGGGGTGTCCTGGTACTTGAAGCTGCCTCACTATAGAAACAGGAGATAGACTAGTGTCCTGTCTAGGGGTTTCCTGGTACTTGAAGCTGCCTCACTATAGAAACAGGAGATAGACTAGTGTCCTGTCTAGGGGGTTTCCTGGTACTTGAAGCTGCCTCACTATAGAAACAGGAGATAGACTAGTGTCCTGTCTAGGGGGTGTCCTGGTACTTGAAGCTGCCTCACTATAGAAACAGGAGATAGACTAGTGTCCTGTCTAGGGGGTGTACTAACGTCTATGGTATACAAATAGACACAGTTATTTAACATCTTCTGTATGCTCCTTTAATGAATCAATATGGCTCCCTTGTGAAGCCACCATTTTGTAGATGTATTGTTGTAGGCTACATCTGTACGCTTGGCTGTGTTAATTCATCTCCCATCAGATAACATGTAAGCGCCCCAATGCAGCACTGCAGCTTCCGTTTAATCTACTTTAAGGTGTCTGATACTGTGGAGGCTGTGGGTTAACAAGAGGCATGACAAGGCCACGTTCCAAATGGCAACCTATTCTCTTTATAGTGCACTACATTTCACCAGGGTTCATTGGGCTCTGGTCTAAAGTAGTGCACTATATAGGGAATAGGGTAGCATTTGGGATGCACACCAAGTATTTCTGGGTAATTACAAATGCTTTGAGCCACATAGATAAGGTCATTGTAGAATGATTTAGTTTCATACTGTCTTCTGAGTAAAAAATGAATTCAGTGAATTATTGTCTGTTGCGATGGTAATTGCAGCTACTTACAGGGTTGGAAGAGAAAATGAAATCCTCTCTCATCCAGTTTAGAGGCCGCAGCTTCTCCGCGGTTGGGTCGCATTAGGATGTTCGGATCTGGTATTGCCCGTGTACCAAATGGCACCCTGTTCTCTATAAAGTGTCCTACTTTAGACCAGAGCCATATGGGCCCGGCTCAAATGTAGTGTACTATATAGGGAAGAATGTGTCATTTGAGACGAAAACATCGGCTGCCATCCATATCAATTAGGTTGCTATGGCTCTCCCACTCAATGCTTTTAGTATTTACCTCTGGACAATTATTATGGATGTAAAGGAAAACATTTTTTTTTTAATGAAAGCCAGAAGCTTGGAATTATGTTATAAAACTGACTGTTGTTGTTTTAGAGTTGATTGTTTCTAAATACTCAGTTCCCTTTCAGTTGGTCAACTCACTGCAACACAGCTGTGTGGAGTTTGTGCTAGCGCCCTCTACTGAAGAACATTAGAATCACGCTTGACAGGGCCAATGAACACTGTGCCTCACTGGAAGCCCCGCCTTCCACAGGGGATAAACCTGAGGCATGAATTAATTCGCTGTGACAACAGTACCCCAAAGTGGCAGTGTTACATCAGAGTAGACGTAATCACATTGTTTCTACCCCACAGTGTTGAGATACATTGTTTCTACCCCACGGTGTTAAGATACATTGTTTCTACCCCACGGTGTTGAGATACATTGTTTTTGTCGCTCTGGATTTTGCACACAGTGACGTTGGGGTACAGGCATTGCTTGTGCGTCCCCCATGTTTTTACAGCGTCATTAGGTTGACTGTTCTTGTTATGAGGGAGATTTCTGCCCTTATCCAGAAGCAGGTGATCAGATTGGTTCCTATGTGAGAGGCCAAGTACAGCTGGTTCAGCTGATATTTCTAAGTTCTCAAAAGGGGCAAGACTTTGATTCCATTTTTAGACCTGTGTGCCCTGTACACCTCAGGATCTACAAATTCAGAATGCTCATGAACAGCCTGTTGTTAGTCAGTGCACCCGGGTGATTGGTTCACCTCCATCAACCTGAAGGATGCATACTTTAATGTGAACAAATATCCCCCTCACAAGAAGTTGCTGAGGTTCCGTTTCGAGGCTATAGCCAACGAGTTTTTGGTCCTCCTTTTCAGGCTTTCCCTCGTACTTTCACCAAAGTTGTGGAGCCGGGTTTGGCACCTATGCGGATATTGGACTCCCTGGACGATTGGCAAGTGGAGTTGAGGGAGCTGGTGGCGTTGCACACCTCTCTGCTGGTTTCCCGTGTTCAGTGTCTGTAGCTGTTTGACTCCATCTCAACGCATTCTGTTTCTGTCTCAAGTTAGACTCAGTCGAGAATTCTTGTCCCCACAGAGGGAGACTCGGTTTCTTGGCTTTGCTTGGCCCAATTTTGTCTGGATTGCGTTTTTCTCCAGTGACTAGATCGATTGGGGTTGATGGCTTCCATATCAACAGACTGGGAGGGGTATGGTCTCACCTCCTCTTGTCCTTGGCTCACTCCCTACTGCTGTGGAGCAGTACACACTTCCTCGCTCCGGGTGACGTATCTCCAGGGGAGGAGTCGGCTGCACCCCAGGGGGGTTTCCCAGATATAGGAAATGTCTGACAGATCTTGAGAAAATGAGCATTGTGGGCTGTTTTTCTCCATATGTAATCTCTGTTGGGAACGGATGCTCTCGTGAACCAGTGGCCTCAGACTTGATTCATTCCACGCTGGAGACGGTCCATCAGAGACGAGTTGTCATTGATCCTTGTGGCTCCCCGTTGGCCCAAACGACCTTGGTTCGTGGAGATCATTTGCCTTTTTTGGCAGGGACCCATGGCAACGCAACTCTCGCAACTTTGGCCGGAGATTTGGAATCAGTGGGCCCTGAAAGATCCGATATGATGGCAAGAGGTTTACCTCTAAACAGTCCGCAAGGGCACCCTCCATGAGAGGCTTGTATAAGAGGCAGGTGTTCAAGCTTTGGTGCCAAAATAAAGGAATTGTTCCTTTTCTCTGGTGGACATTTTAATGTTCCTAAAGGTGTTTTTCAAGCGGGGTTCATTCTCTGAATGTGTATATGGGAGCTATTTCAGAGTGTCGTGGGAATTGATGGTGTTACTCCAGGGGCTCATCTCCTGGAGGTGCGGTTTTTAAAAGGTGTGTGCCGTGTCAGGCCGGTTTCTAAACCTAGCTGTGGTTTTGGTTTTGGTTTTGGTTTTGGATGTGCTGTGTGAGTCCCCTTTTGGACCAATGGAGTCTGTGAATCTGAAGATCCTCTTCTACAAGACCACCCTGCTTGTGTCTTTGGCCTCGGCTCAGCGAGTTGGGGATCTCTACACGTTATCCATGAAGTTGGTGACTCTAAGGTGACGTTTCGCCCCTAAGATCATAACTATGTCCTACATTCTCTTTTACCAGATTTTTCCCTTTTCACCTCCTCCATTTGCTTCTGGGGAGCAGCGGAGGTTTACAGGCCCTGTGTTCCGGTACGACCATGTAATATGAGCGGACCAGGGGTGTCCGTTTATGTGACCAAATTTTTGTCTGTTTTGCTAATCTGGCTGGTGTTTTGTAAGCAGTGTCTATCCCACTGGATTGTGGAGGCTATTTATCTGACAGCAGAAGGCAGGAATGACGGTAATGTGCACACACCACCAGAGATCTGGCGGCTTCTTGGGCCTCGTTTACGGAGAGGTAGGTGAGTTGGGCATCCCCACACACTGTTGTAAGGTTTTATCTCCTGGATGTCACTGTTCCCAGTTTAACCCGCAGGGTGCTTACGACTGGGGCAGGAGAGGGTCATTAGGCAGCTAGCAAACACCAGGTACCGCAGGTTTTCCTGTCAAGTTGGAACTCTGGGTAGTCTGCCGTGGGCCATTTCATCTTGTGTTCACTGAGGTTGTGGCTTGGTGTGTGATTTATATGTCTCCATTGCTGTGTTGTATCTCGTTTCCCTCCTTCAGGGAAGCCATAATATTCAGTCATTCATTCATTAATTCAGTAGCCATAATCATAACTGTAGGTTCTCTGCATTAACCCTTACCTTCCCTTCTCCTCATCTCCTCTCCCCTCGTCTCCTCTCCCCTACCTTTTCCTCCCTACCCCTCCTCCCCTCTCTTCTCCTCCCTACCCCTCTTCCTCCCTTCCTCCCTCCCCTCCCTACCCTTCCTCCACTCCTCCCCTTCTTTCTTCTTCCCAACTCCTCTCCCCTCCCTTCTACTCCCCACCTCCCCCTCTCCTCTCCCCAGGATGACGCTGATGTAGAGTGGAAATTTGCCCGGGCTAAGCTATGGTTCTCCTACTTTGAGGAAGGTGGGACATTACCTGTCCCCTTTAACCTGGTTCCTAGTCCCAAGTCAATCATCGCCCTGGTCCTGGGGCTAAGAGACCTCATGCTGAAGGCTCTCAACAGACACAAGAGCTGTCACAATGAGGATACAGAGCTCAATAAGGTGAACCTCATAATCATGCGCGTTCTCTCACACACACACACACAGTAAGTAGGTAGTACTGTACTGGGGGGAATTAGTCTGGCCATTATTGATATATGGTTTAGATTATCCCTTATAACCTTGTTCCTAGCCCTTTCTCTTGCTCTCTCTCTCTCGCTCTCTCGCTCTCGCTTGCTCTCTCTCTCTCGCTCTCTCGCTCTCGCTTGTTCTCTCTCTCTTTCTCTCTCTCTCTCTCTCTCTCTCATAGCAATTACGCCTGTGGACGAAGTTCTCTCCTTAGATAAACTTTCAGAATCATCCAGCCTATAGATGATGTTATGATAGATGTATGTCCTGGCTCTATACGGTGGTTTCCTAGACTCGTATTAGAAGTTGTACTGGACTAAATATAATTGTCAATATTGGAAACTATTTTGTGTGCACTGAGCCCTCTAGTGTCCTGTTGGAAAAGTGCAGCTTTACTTTTTATTTTGTGTTCAATTTACACTTAATGAAGTATTGTTTGATTGTGTCTTAAACTCCAGTTGGATCATCATAAGAATTCAACTGTTGGAGGTCTGGCTTGTCCAGGTCGGCACCAGGTAAGTAGACCTATAGATATATATAGATAGTATTTTCATGTCACATTTCTTAGTTCCATAGGTTTTTATCACCACAAGGCATTGCATACTTTACTCATTTCTATACAAGCTTATACAACTATCATGTTTTCCTCTATTTCACAGAAGATAATGAAACGCCTCATCAAGAGATATGTGATGAAAGCACAGATCAATAAAGACAGTGAGGAAGTGAATGAAGGTATTGTGTCCCCTCCTATTTGACTGTTTTGTGACCCACTGAACACCTTTCCCGGTCAGAGAGATTTAAGGCAAATCTCACAAATAGTTAAAACACACAGGGCTTTTTTGTTGTTGTTGCAAGGAGTCATGATCATGGAAATGGTCTGTATTTAAGAAAAAGGAGTCATGAGTAAATATTAATAATAATATTAATAATCAAATTTCAAATCAAATTTATTTATATAGCCCTTCGTACATCAGCTGATATCTCAAAGTGCTGTACAGAAACCCAGCCTAAAACCCCAAACAGCAAGCAATGCAGGTGTAGAAGCATATTAATAATATTAATAAATACAGGGAAATGAACATGAATAAAGGCAACAGGAAGGAAATAGAGTAATTACAATAGCAAAAGTCGAGACGGTGATACATAGACTGATCTCTGATCTGGCAGGAGACATTGCTTGCTGTTTGGGGGTTTTAGGCTGAGTTTCTCTCTAGCAGTTTGTGACATCTGCAGATGTAAAAAGGGATAGATACACTTGATTGGATTGATAAATAGACTAATCTCTGATCTGCGCTGGCAGGCAAAGGCTTAGTAGAGTCAAAACGAACAATACCTCACAAAGGTACAAACAGAATGAACTGAACTTAATAAGGAGCTGATGAGACCAGGTGAGTAACTAACACAGGTGAAATCAATGAGAGACAGGGCTACGTTCAAGAACACAAAGAAACAGGGCTACGTTCCAGAACACAAAGAAACAGGGATACGTTCCAGAACACAAAGAAACAGGGCCACGTTCCAGAACACAAAGAAACAGGGCTACGTTCCAGAACACAAAGAAACAGGGCTACGTTCCAGAACACAAAGAAACAGGGCTACGTTCCAGAACACAAAGAAACAGGGCTACGTTCCAGAACACAAAGAAACAGGGCTACGTTCCAGAACACAAAGAAACAGGGCTACATGGCCACGTTCCAGAACACAAAGAAACAGGGCTACGTTCCAGAACACAAAGAAACAGGGCTACGTTCAGGAACACAAAGAAACAGGGCTACGTTCAGGAACACAAAGAAACAGGGCTACGTTCCAGAACACAAAGAAACAGGGCTACGTTCCAGAACACAAAGACACAGGGCTACGTTCAGGAACACAAAGAAACAGGGCTACGTTCAGGAACACAAAGAAACAGGGCTACGTTCCAGAACACAAAGAAACAGGACTACGTTCAAGAACACAAAGAAACAGGGCTACGTTCCAGAACACAAAGAAACAGGGCTACGTTCAGGAACACAAAGAAACAGGGCTACGTTCCAGAACACAAAGAAACAGGACTACGTTCAAGAACACAAAGAAACAGGGCTACGTTCCAGAACACAAAACACAAAGAAACAGAACACAAAGAAACAGGACTACGTTCAGGAACACAAAGAAACAGGGCTACGTTCCAGAACACAAAGAAACAGGGCTACGTTCCAGAACACAAAGAAACAGAACACAAGGTTGACTAAGAAAATATATACAGAACCTTACAATCAATCTACATACAATACGCCATAATGACAAAGAATAGAAATGTTTGTAGAAATGTTTGCTAATTTATTAAAAATGTAAAACAAAAATGTCACATTTACATAAGTATTCAGACCCTTTATTCAGTACTTTGTTGAAGCAACTTTGGTAGCGACTACTGCCTCGAGTCTAATTGGGTATGACACTACAAGCTTGGCACACCTGTATTTGGGCGTTTTTCCATTCTTCTCTGCAGATCCTCTCAAGCTCTGTTAGGTTGTATGGGGAGCGTCGCTGCACAGCTATTTTCAGGTCTCTCCAGAGATGTTCGATCGGGTTCAAGTCCAGGCTCTGGCTGGGCCACTCAAGGACATTCAGAGACTTGCCACTCCTGCGTTGCCTTGGCTGTGTGCTTAGGGTCATTGTCCTGTTAGAAGGTGAACCTTTGCCCCAGTCTAAGGTCTTGACTGTTCTGGAGTAGGTTTTCATCAAGGATCTCTCTGTGCTTTGCTCTGTTCATCTTTCCCTTGATCCTGACTAGTCTCCCAGTCCCTGCCACTGAAAAACATCCCCACAGCATGATGCTGCCACCACCATGCTTCACCGAAGGGATGGTGCCATGGTTTCCTCCAGACGTGACGCTTGGCATTCAGGCCAAAGAGTTCCATCTTGGTTTCATCAGACCAGAGAATCTTGTTTCTCATGGTCTGAAAGTCTTTTGGTGCCTTTTGGCAAACCAAGCGGGCTGTGTGCCTTTTACTGAGGTGTGGCTTCTGTCTGGCTACTCTACTGCAAAGGCCTGATTTCTCGAGTGCTGCAGGAATGATTGTCCTTCTGGAAGGTTCTCCCATCTCCACAGAGGAACTCTAGAGCTCTGTCAGAGTGACGATCTGGTTCTTGGTCATCTGACGAAGGCCCTTCTCCCCAGATTGATCAGTATGGCCGGTCGACCAGCTCTAGGAAGAGTCTTGGTGGTTCCAAACTTCTTCCATTTAAGAATGATGGAGGCCACTGTGCTCTTGGGGACCTTCAATGCTGCAGAATTTTTTTTTGTGACCTTTCCCAGATCTGTGCCTCGACACAACCCTGTCTCGGAGCTGGACAATTCCTTCGACCTCATGGGTTGGTTTTTGCTCTGACATGCACTGTCAACTGTGGGATCTTATATAGACAGGTGACATCCTTTCCAAATCATGTCCAATCAATTGAATTTACCACAGGTGGACTCCAATCATGTTGTAGAAACATCTCAAGGATGATCGGTGGAAACAGGATGCACCTGAGCTCAATGTTGAGTCTCATAGTAAAGGGTCTGAATACTGTTTCAGTTTTATATTTAATACATTTGCTAAAATTCTTAAAAGCCTGCTGTCACTTCATCATTATTGTCACGCCCTGACCTTAGAGTTCCTTATTATTCTCTATGTTTGGTTAGGTCAGGGTGTGACTCGGGTGGGAAAGTCTATGGCCGTGTGTATGTGTGTGTGTGTGGTTCCCAATCAGAGGCAGCTGTCTATCGTTGTCTCTGATTGGGGATCACATATAAGGTGTCATTTTCATTTTTTGTGGGATCTTGTTTTCTGTTTAGTGTCTGTACCTGACAGAACTGTGTGCTTTCATTTTCAAGTTTGTTATTTTTGTTTGAGTGTTTTTGAATAAAGTATCATGAACACTTTCTACGCTGTACTTTGGTCCACTCTTCCTTCTACCAACGAAAACCCTAACAATTATGGTCTATCGTGTGTAGATCGCTGAGGATTTATTTTCATTTCATCCATTTTAGAATAAGTCTGTAACGTAACAAAATGTGGAAAAAGTCAAGGGGTCTGAACACTTTCCCGAAGGCATGTACATATGAAATGGGTAAAGATTATTGAAGTGACTCGTCTTCCATAGTGATGGAAGAGCATACATTGGGCCTGGCTAGAAGAGCATGCACAGAACCAGCTAGATGTTTTTAGCCAATCAGAGGTTGCATGATCAGCTCATTGCACAGAGGGTGGGGCGAGTGGGCACCTGCTGATTGGCTGAGGAGAGTAGGAGAGCCAAACATAAACAAATTGGCAAACAACACAGTGAATGAAATAGTCCCGTAGCTCAGTAGCAGGGGGAAGTGGATAAGCAATTAGGACTTAGGGGTTGTGGCCAATATAGCGCGGCAGAGGGCTGTTCTTAGGCACGAGGCTGGATGTAGACCATCAGCATCCAAATGACCTGTTTATAAAGCAACAGAGGGCCTAAGGGCTGCAGTTTGAGTTCTCCCATTCTATAAATTCATTGCAGATCATCTGTCAGCTGACTGAATGAGGGACAAATTCAATATCACCCCCCAAAAATGTATGAATGCAGTCTGTACCCCTCATTTTTGACCTCTTCCCCCATCTCTGTCTCCCAGGAGAGCTGAAGGAGATTAAACATGACATCTCTAGTTTACGCTACGAACTCCTGGAGCAGAAGAACCACAATATGGAGGAGTTAGCTGAGCTGATCCGGAGACTGGGAGAGAAGATACCTGCCGAGCAGCAGAGGCATCAGGGTCAGATATAGGTATATGTATTCTACATCGTCTAGGATCAATGATGAGTGAGCTGATCAGGAGGAGACTGGGAGAGAGGACACCTGCCGAACACCAGCCACATACGCTGAACATATAAAACATCATACCTATTTCCATGACGTAGACTGAGTCCAGGTGAAAGTTATCATCCCTTATTGATGTCACTTGTTAAATCCACTTCCATCAGCGTAGATGAAGAGAAGGATGACAGATTAAAGAAGGATTTTTAAGCCTTGAGACAATTGAGACATGGATTGTGTCTGTGCCGTTCAGAGGGTGAATGGACAGGACAAAAGATTGAAGTGCCTTTAAACAGGTTATGGTAGTAGGTGCCAGGAACACCGGTTTCTGTCAAGAACTGCAACGCTGCTGGGTTTTTCACACTCAACAGTTTCCTGTGTGTATCAAGAATGGTCCACCACCCAAAGGACATGCAGACAACTTGACACAACTGTGGGATGTATTGGAGTCAACATGGGCCAGCATCCCTGTGGAACACCTTCCACACCTTGTAGAGTCCATACCCTCACTAATTGAGGGCAAAGAAGGGGGGGGGATTTCACCTCAATATTAGGATGGTGTTCTTAATGTTTGGATATACATCTTATACACTGAGTATACCAATGTCCCAGTAGACTCCAGAAACAATATTATCCCCACTGTTTATTCAATGCAATGGTCAAATGAATGAATTATTTTAGGTGAGTAACCCAGAAACTCATAATGGGATTTTGCTGGATTGTCTCTTGGTGACACGTCCTGACAGGACTCTAAATGCAGGTGCTCTTCCTGTTTCAGTGATCCATCATCTCCTGGGATTGGATAATGAACATACCTAAAGTACCACCCACATAGATTCATTTCAAACAATGTACAAATGTAGATATATATATATATTCTTTCATCAATGACTTGATATCCAGAAACTGTCAAAGATTCTAACTAAAATACATGGGATTACTTCCTCACTGAATTCACAATGGTATGTAATGAACACCGTGGAGTGAAAGTTAAAGGAGCTGCCTTAACACATCTGTTCAGACAAAGGGATAAAGCCTGGGAGTCCTATAGAACATGAAGAAACACCAGTAAAATCAGCTATAATGACCATTAGCTGGGGGGCGTCGGAGTACAAACCTAGTACGTAAGGGACCGGTGGACTCAGAGGTTAGAAAGGGGATGAAGATGCAAGAGGTGTGATTCAGGAAGGGATGTGATACGGCCTTTCTTGGGCGGGACTTTTTAGGGGAGGGACAAGGAAGACAGTTAGAAACATACATCACGGTACATTTTGGTAGTCATTATCGTAGTCATTTTGGTAATCATTATGGGAGTCATTATCGTAGTCATTTTGGTAGTCATTATCATAGTCATTTTGGTAATCATTATGGGAGTTATTATCGTAGTCATTTTGGTAGTCATTTTGGGTAGTCATTATCACAGTCATTTTGGTAGTCATTTTGGTGGCCATTATGGTAGTCATTATCATAGCAATTTTGGTAGTCATTTTGGTAGTCATTATGGTAGTCATTATCATAGTCGTTTTGGTAGTCGTTTTGGTAGTCATTATCGCAGTCATTTTGGTAGTCATTTTGGTAGTCATTGTGGTAGTCATTGTCATAGTCGTTTTGGTAGTCATTTTGGTGTCATTATCGCAGCCATTTTGGTAGTCATTATCGTAGTCATAGTGGTAGTCATTATTGTAGTCATTTTGGTAATCATTGTGGTAGTCATTATCGTAGTCATTTTGGTAATCATTATGGTAGTCATTATGGTAGTCATTATCATAGTCATTTTGGTAGTCATTGTGGTAGTCATTATCGTAGTCATTTTGGTAATCATTATGGTAGTCATTATGGTAGTCATTATCATAGTCATTTTGGTAGTCATTGTGGTAGTCATTATCATAGTCATTATCATAGTCCTTTTGGTAGTCATTTTGGTAGTCATTTTGCAGTCATAATATGGTAAATATACTTGAAACTTGTATCTCATTACGGTGTGCACTGTGTGCTATTTATAGCACATACGACGAGCGTCAGAGTTGTTTTGTAGGATTCAATCTTAGACATGTATTGATGCTTTGCACTGTGTGCTATTTGTACCACACAGTGTTTCCTGGTAGTCTGAAACAAATCTACCCTTGAAACAAAGGTATACACGTCACACATATGGTTATGAGCTTAAAAAACATAAGACAACTGTATAAATATAATGTGACTGGAGGGGATGTTTTACGGCTCCTAATCAACTGGGCTATTTTGTATGTTTTTTTCACATTGTTTGTAACTTATTTAGTACATAATGTTGCTGCTACCATCTCTTATGACTGTAAAGAGCTTCTGGGCATCAGAAAAGGGATTACTCACCTCGAACTGGAAAAAAATCATATTTAATGAGTCCGGCACGAAGGATGTACTGCTTTGTTGAGACGAGGCCTAAATCCCTGTCATCCGAGGGGAAGAAAAGACAGAGGAAGAGGGGGAGGAGGGGGAGGAGGGTGACTTCGCAGACGACTAGGTAAACCACCACTTCCCTGCACAGTATTGGAAAACAAACTGGAAGATCTACGATTAGGACTATCTTACCAACGGGACATTAAAAATGGTATTGTCTTATGTTTCCCTGAGACGTGGCTGAATGACGACACAGATAATATAGAGCTGGCTGGCTTCTCAGTGCATTGGCAGGACAGCTCAGCTAAGTCTGGTAAGACGAGGGATGGGGAGTGTGTCTATTTGTCAAAAGCTGCTGGTGCGCAATGTCTAATATTAAAGAAGTCTTGAGTATTGCTCGCCTGAGGTAGAATACCTCATGATAAGCTGTAGACCACACTATCTACCAAGAGAGTTCACATCTATATTATTCCTAGCCATCTATTTACCAACACAAACCGATGCTGGCACTAAGACTGCACTCAACAAGCTGTATAGGGCCATAAGCAAACAGGAAAATGCTCATTCAGAGGCGGCGCTCCTAGTGGCCAGGGACTTCAATGCAGGGAAACTTATTCTATTTTACTTCATTTCTATCAGCATGTTAAATGTGCAACCTGAGGAAATAAAACTCTAGACCACCTTTACTCCGCACACAGAGACACATACAAAGCTCTCCCTCCATTTGGCATATCTGACCATAATTCTATCATCCTGATTCCTGCTTACAAGCAAAAACTAAAGTGGGAAGTGCCAGATAGTGGTCCGATGATTCAGACGCTATGCTACAGGACTGTTTTGCTAGCACAGATTGAGATTGGAATATGTTCCGGGATTCATCGAATGGCATTGAGGAATATACCACCTCAGTCATTGGCTTCATCAATAAGGGTATCGACGTCGTTGTCCCCACAGTGGCCGTACGCACATTTCCCAACCAGAAGCCATGGATTACAGGCAAAATCCTCACCGAGTTAAAGGCTAGAGCTGCCGCTTTCGAGGAGCGAGACACTAATCCGGTCGCTTATAAGAAATCCCGCTATGCCCTCAGACGAACCATCAAACAAGCAAAAGCATCAATACATGACTAAGATTGAATCCTACTACACCAACCCAGCCATGAGCTAAATGCATTTTATCCTCGCTTCGAGGCAAGCAACACTGAATCATGCATGGGAGAACCAGCTGTTCCGGATGACTGTGTGATCACGCTCTCCATAGCCGATGTGAGCAAGACCTTTAAACAGATCAACATTCACTAAGCTGCGGGGCCAGATGGATTACCAGGATGTGTACTCAAAGCATGCGTGGATCAATTGGCATGTGTCCTCACTGACATCTTCAACCTCTTCCTGACCGAGTCTGTAATCTCAATCGCACTCCACACTGCCCTTTCCCACCCAGACAAAAGGAACACCTATGTGAGAATGCTGTTCATTGACTACAGCCCAGTGTTTAACACCATAGAGCCCTCAAAGCTCATCACTAAGCTAAGGACCCTGGAACTAAACACCTCCCTCTACAACTGGATCCTAGACTTCCTGACGGGCCGCCCCCAGGTGGTAAGGGTAGGCAACAACACATTTGCCACGCTGCTTAGTCCCCTCCTGTACTCCCTGTTCACCCACAACTGCACAGCCAGGCACAACTTCAACACCATCATTACGTTTGCTGACGACACAACAGTGGTAGGCCTGATCACCGACAACGATAAAACAGCCTATAGGGAGGAGGTCAGAGACCTGGCAGTGTGTTGCCAGGACAACATCCTCTCCCTCAATGTGAGCAAGACAAAGGAGATGATTGTGGACTACAGGAAAAGTGGGGCCGAACAGGCCCCCATTAACATTGACAGGGTTGTAGTGTAAAGGAGGGCTGATCTGACTTTTTCAGAAAGTATTCACCAAGTGGGAATAAAATGTCATTTTTTTGGCAACAATCTACACAAATGTATTTATATAGTCCTTATACATCAGCTGACCAGGCTATGAGGGGTCCTCTTCTGGCTTTTTTAATTGACCTTTATTTATAGGCAAGTCAGTTAAGAACAAATTCTTATTTTCAATGACGGCCTAGGAACAGTGGGTTAACTGCCTGTTTAGGGGCAGAATGACAGATTTGTACCTTGTCAGCTTGGGGGTTTGAACTTGCAACCTTCCGGTTACTAGTCCACCGCTCTAACCACTAGGCTACCCTGCCGCGTATCTCTAGAGAGTTGAAAACAGCAGGTCTGGGACAGGTAACACGTCCGGTGAACAGGGCAGGGTTCCACAGCCGCAGGCAGAACAGTTGAAACTGAAGCACAAAATACTCTGATGTTAAAATGGAACATAGGTAAAACAAATAATAAAATACTAAATAATATCTTGATTAGATACAGTCGGAAGTTTACATAAACCTTAGCCAAATACATTTAAACTCAGTTTTTCACAATTCCTGACATTTAATCCTAGTAAAAATCCCCTGTCTTAGGTCAGTTAGGATCACCACTTTATTTTAAGAAGGTGAAATGTCAGAATAACAGTAGAGAGAATGATTAATTTCAGCTTTTATTTCTTTCATCACATTCCCAGTGGGTCAGAAGTTTACATACACTCAAATAGTATTTGGTAGTATTGCCTTTAAATTGTTTAACTTAGGCCAAATGTTTCGGGTTGACTTCCACAAGCTTTCCACAATAAGTTGGGTGAATTTTGGCCCATTCCTCCTGACAGAGCTGGTGTAACTGAATCAGGTTTGTAGGCTTCCTTGCTCGCACACACTTTTTCAGTTCTGCCGACAAATTTTCTATGTGATTGAGGTCAGGGCTTTGTGATGGCCACTCCAATACCTTGACTTTGTTGTCCATAATCCATTTTGCCACAACTTTGGAAGTATGCTTGGGGTCATTTTCCATTTGGAAGACCCATTTGCGACCAAGCTTTAACTTCCTGACTGATGTCTTGAGATGTTGCCCCCTGTGCTTCACGGTTGGGATGGTGTTCTTCGGCTTGTAAGCCTCCCCCTTTGTCCTCCAAACATAGCGATGGTCATTATGGCAAAAACAGTTCAATTTTTGTTTCATCAGACCAGGGGACATTTCTCCAAAAAGTACGATCTTTGTCCCCATGTGCAGTTGCAAACCATAGTCTGGCTTTTCAATAGAGGTTTTGGAGCCGTGGCTTCTTCCTTGCTGAGCGGTCTTTCAGGTTATGTCAATATAGGACTTGTTTTACTGTGGATATAGATACTTTTGTACCAGTTTACTCCAGCATCTTCACAGAGATACCAGTGAGAGAGGATACCTGCTGGGTAGAGACACCAGTGAGAGAGGATACCAGTCCGAGAGGATACCTGCTGAGTAGAGATACCAGTCAGAGAGGATACCTGCTGGGTAGAGATACCAGTCAGAGAGGAAACCTGCTGGGTAGAGATACCAGTGAGCGAGGATACCTGCTGGGTAGAGATACCAGTGAGAGAAGATACCTGCTGGCTAAAGATACCAGTCAGAGAGTATACCTGCTGGGTAGAGATACCTGCTGGGTAGAGATACCAGTCAGAGTATACTTGCTGGGTAGAGATACCAGTCAGAGAGGATAGCTGCTGGGTAGAGATACCTGCTGGGTAGAGACACCATTGAGAGAAGAAATCTGCTGGGTAGAGATACTAGTGTGAGAGGATACCGGTCAGAGAGGATACCTGCTGGGTAGAGATACCAGTGTGAGAGGATATCTGCTGGGTAGAGATACCTGCTGGGTAGAGATACCTATGGGTAGAGATACCAGTCAGAGAGGATATATGCTGGGTAGAGATACCTGCTGGGTAGAGATACCAGTCAGAGAGTATACCTGTTGGGTAGAGATACCAGTCAGAGATGATATCTGCTGGGTAGAGATACCTGTTGGGTAGAGATACCAGTCAGAGATGATATCTACTGAGTAGAGATACCTGCTGGGTAGAGATACCAGTCAGAGATGATATCTGCTGGGTAGAGATACCTGCTGGGTAGAGATACCAGTCAGAGAGTATACCTGCTGGGTAGAGATATCAGTCAGAGAGGATACCTGCTGGGTAGATATACCTGCTGGGTAGAGATACCAGTGAGAGAGGATACCTGCTGGGTAGAGATACCAGTCAGAGAGTATACCTGCTGGGTAGAGATACCTGCTGGGTAGGGACACCAGTGAGAGAAGAAATCTGCTCGGTAGAGATACTAGTGTGAGAGGACACCAGTCAGAGAGGATATCTGCTGGGTAGAGATACCTGCTGGGTAGAGATAGCTATGGGTAGAGATACCAGTCAGAGAGGATATCTGCTGGGTAGAGATACCTGCTGGGTAGAGATACCAGTGAGAGAGGATACCTGCTGGGTAGAGATACCAGTCAGAGACTATACCTGTTGGGTAGAGATACCTGTTTGGTAGAGATACCAGTCAGAGAGTATACCTGTTGTGTAGAGATACCAGTCAGAGAGGATACCTGCTGGGTAGAGATACCAGTCAGAGAGTATTCCTGTTGGGTAGAGATACCAGTCAGAGATGATATCTGCTGGGTAGAGATACCTGTTGGGTAGAGATACCAGTGAGAGAGGATACCTGCTGGGTAGAGATACCAGTCAGAGAGTATACCTGCTGGGTAGAGATAATAGTGTGAGAGGATACTAGTCAGAGAGTATACCTGCTGGGTTAAGATACCAGTCAGAGAGGATACCTGCTGGGTAGATATACCAGTCAGAGAGTATACCTGCTGGGTAGATATACCAATCGAGGAGTATACCTGCTGGGTAGATATACCAGTCAGAGAGTATACCTGCTGGGTAGAGACACCAGTGAGAGAAGAAATCTGCTGGGTAGAGATACTAGTGTGAGAGGATACCAGTCAGAGAGGATACCTGCTGGGTAGAGATACTAGTGTGAGAGGATACCAGTCAGAGAGGATATCTGCTTGGTAGAGATACCTGTTGTGTAGAGATACCTATGGGTAGAGATACCAATCAGAGAGGATATCTACTGGGTAGAGATACCTGCTGGGTAGAGATACCAGTGAGAGAGGATACCTGCTGGGTAGAGATACCAGTCAGAGAGTATACCTGTTGGGTAGAGATACCAGTCAGAGATGATACCTGCTGGGTAGAGATACCAGTCAGAGATGATATCTGCTGGGTAGAGATACCTGCTGGATAGAGATACCAGTCAGAGTGTATACCTGCTGGGTAGAGATACCTGCTGGGTTGAGATACCAGTCAGAGTATACCTGCTGGGTAGAGATACCAGTCAGAGAGGATACCTGCTGGGTAGAGATACCTGCTGGGTAGAGACACCAGTTGAGAGAAGAAATCTGCTGGGTAGAGATACTAGTGTGAGAGGATACCTGCTGGCTAAAGATACCAGTCAGAGAGTATACCTGCTGGGTAGCGATACCTGCTGGGTAGAGATACCAGTCAGAGTATACCTGCTGGGTAGAGATACCAGTCAGAGAGGATACCTGCTGGGTAGAGATACCTGCTGGGTAGAGATACCTATGGGTAGAGATACCAGTCAGAGAGGACATCTGCTGGGTAAAGATACTTTCTGGGTAGAGATACCAGTCAGAGAGTATACCTGCTGGGTAGAGATATCAGTCAGAGAGGATACCTGCTGGGTAGATATACCTGCTGGGTAGAGATACCAGTGAGAGAGTATACCTGCTGGGTAGAGATACCTGCTGGGTAGATATACCAGTGGGAGAGGATACCAGTCAGAGAGGATACCTGCTGGGTAGAGATACTAGTGTGAGAGGATACCAGTCAGAGAGGATATCTGCTGGGTAGAGATACCTGCTAGGTAGATATACCAGTGGGAGAGGATACCAGTCAGAGAGGATACCTGCTGGGTAGAGATACTAGTGTGAGAGGATACCAGTCAGAGAGGATATCTGCTGGGTAGAGATACCTGCTGGGTAGAGATAGCTATGGGTAGAGATACCAGTCAGAGAGGATATCTGCTGGGTATAGATACCTGCTGGGTAGGGATACCAGTGAGAGAGGATACCTGCTGGGTAGAGATACCTTCTGGGTAGAGATACCAGTCAGAGAGTATACCAGCTGGGTAGAGATATCAGTCAGAGAGGATACCTGCTGGGTAGATATACCTGCTGGGTAGAGATACCAGTGAGAGAGGATACCTGCTGGGTAGAGATACCAGTCAGAGTGGATACCTGCTGGGTAGATATACCTGCTGGGTAGAGATACCAGTCAGAGAGTATACCTGCTGGGTAGATATACCAGTCAGAGAGTACACCTGCTGGGTAGAGATACCAGTCAGAGAGTACACCTGCTGGGTAGAGATACCAGTCAGAGAGGATACCTGCTGGGCAGATATACCAGTCAGAGAGTATACCTGCTGGGTAGATATACCTGCTGGGTAGAGATACCAGTCAGAGAGTACACCTGCTGGGTAGAGATACCAGTCAGAGAGTATACCTGCTGGGTAGATATACCTGCTGGGTAGAGATACCAGTCAGAGAGTACACCTGCTGGGTAGAGATACCAGTCAGAGAGGATACCTGCTGGGTAGATATACCTGCTGGATAGATATACCAGTGGGAGAGGATACCAGTCAGAGAAGATACCTGCTGGGTAGAGATACTAGTGTGAGAGGATACCAGTCAGAGAGGATATCTGCTGGGTAGAGATACCTGCTGGGTAGAGATAGCTATGGGTAGAGATACCAGTCAGAGAGGATATCTGCTGGGTATAGATACCTGCTGGGTAGAGATACCAGTCAGAGAGATACCTGCTGGGTAGATATACCAGTCAGAGATATATCTCCTGCTGGGTATATATACCTGCTGGGTAGAGATACCAGTCAGAGATGATATCCTGCTGGGTAGAGATACCAGAGATACCAGTCAGAGAGTATACCTGCTGGGTAGATACCAGTCACCTGCTGGGTAGAGATACCAGTCAGAGAGTACACCTGCTGGGTAGAGATACCAGTCAGAGATGATACCTGCTGGGTAGATATACCTGCTGGATAGATATACCAGTGAGAGAAGATACCAGAGATCAGAGAAGATACCTGTGGTAGAGATACTAGTGTGAGAGGATACCAGTCAGAGAGGATATCTGCTGGGTAGAGATACCTGCTGGGTAGAGATAGCTATGGGTAGAGATACCAGTCAGAGAGGATATCTGCTGGGTATAGATACCTGCTGGGTAGAGATACCTGCTGGGTAGAGATAGCTATGGGTAGAGATACCAGTCAGAGATGATATCTCCTGGGTAGAGATACCTGATGGGTAGAGATAGCTATGGGTAGAGATACCAGTCAGAGATGATATCTGCTGGGTAGAGATACCTGTTTGGTAGAGATACCAGTCAGAGAGTATACCTGTTGTGTAGAGATACCAGTCAGAGAGGATACCTGCTGGGTAGAGATACCAGTCAGAGAGTATTCCTGTTGGGTAGAGATACCAGTCAGAGATGATATCTGCTGGGTAGAGATACCTGCTGGGTAGAGACACCAGTGAGAGAAGAAATCTGCTCGGTAGAGATACTAGTGTGAGAGGACACCAGTCAGTGAGTATACCTGCTGGGTAGAGATACCAGTCAGAGAGGATACCTGCTGGGTAGATATACCTGCTGGGTAGATATACCAGTCAGGGAGTATACCTGCTGGGTAGATATACCAGTCAGAGAGTACACCTGCTGGGTAGAGATACCAGTCAGAGAGGATACCTGCTGGGTAGATATACCAGTCAGAGAGTATACCTGCTGGGTAGAGATACCAGTCAGAGAGGACACCTGCTGGGTAGATATACCAGTCAGAGAGTATACCTGCTGGGTAGAGATACCAGTCAGAGAGTATACCTGCTGGGTAGATATACCAGTCAGAGAGTACACCTGCTGGGTAGAGATACCAGTCAGAGAGGATACCTGCTGGGTAGATATACCAGTCAGGGTAGAGACACCTGTGAGAGAAGAAATCTGCTCAGTCAGAGATACCTGCTGGGTAGAGATACCAGTCAGAGAGTATACCTGCTGGGTAGATATACCAGTCAGAGAGGATACCTGCTGGGTAGAGATACCAGTCTACCTGCTGGGTAGATATACCAGTCAGAGAGTATACCTGCTGGGTAGAGATACCAGTCAGAGAAGAACTGCTGTGTAGAGATACCAGTGTGAGTAGGATACCAGTCAGAGAGGATATCTGCTTGGTAGAGATACCAGTCAGAGAGATACCTGCTGGGTAGATATACCAGTCAGAGAGTATATCTGCTGGGTAGAGATACCAGTCAGAGGGACACCTGCTGAGATATACCAGTCAGAGAGGATACCTGCTGGGTAGAGATACCAGTCAGAGAGTATACCTGTTGGGTAGATATACCTGTTTGGTAGATATACCAGTCAGAGAGTATACCTGTTGTGTAGAGATACCAGTCAGAGAGGATACCTGCTGGGTAGAGATACCAGTCAGAGAGGATACCTGTTGGGTAGAGATACCAGTCAGAGATGATACCTGCTGGGTAGAGATACCAGTCAGTAGAGACACCAGTGAGAGAAGATATCTGCCAGTCAGAGATACCTGTGTGAGATATACCAGACAGAGAGGATATCTGCTGGGTAGAGATACCTGCTGGGTAGAGATACCTGCTGGGTAGAGACACCAGTGAGAGAAGAAATCTGCTGGGTAGAGATACTGCTGGGAGAGGATACCAGTGAGAGAGGATACCTGCTGGGTAGAGATACCAGTCAGAGAGGATACCTGTCAGAGAGGATATCTGCTTGGTAGAGATACCTGCTGGGTAGAGATACCTATGGGTAGAGATACCAGTCAGAGAGGATATCTGCTGGGTAGAGATACCTGCTGGGTAGAGATACCAGTGAGAGAGGATACCTGCTGGGCAGAGATACCAGTCAGAGAGTATACCTGTTGTGTAGAGATACCAGTCAGAGAGTATACCTGCTGGGTAGATATACCTGCTGGGTAGAGATACCTGCTGGGTAGAGACACCAGTGAGAGAAGAAATCTGCTCGGTAGAGATAATAGTGTGAGAGGATACCAGTCAGAGAGTATACCCGCTGGGTAGATATACCAGTCAGAGAGTATACCTGCTGGGTAGATATACCAGTCAGAGAGTACACCTGCTGGGTAGAGATACCAGTCAGAGAGTATACCTGCTGGGTAGAGATACCAGTCAGAGAGTATACCTGCTGGGTAGAGATACCAGTCAGAGAGTATACCTGCTGGGTAGATATACCAGTCAGAGAGTATACCTGCTGGGACTAGGACATGTTCAGTCTGCCAACACCTGGGATGAGGAGGACTAGGACATGTTCAGTCTGCCAACACCTGGGATGAGGAGAACTAGGACATGTTCAGTCTGCCAACACCTGGGATGAGGAGAACTAGGACATGTTCAGTCTGCCAACACCTGGGATGAGGAGAACTAGGACATGTTCAGTCTGCCAACACCTGGGATGAGGAGGACTAGGACATGTTCAGTCTGCCAACACCTGGGATGAGGAGAACTAGGACATATTCAGCTGTTGCTAATAATCATTGCCCTTTGTCATTTCCAACACGTCATTCGTAGCGAAATTAGTCCAACAAACACCAACAACAAACACTATTATCATTGTTTAAATTCTCAACAAGAATAAACCTTTTAAATGAAATAGAATTGTCTCGACATCTGTCTTTACTAAAATGTAGTTAATTGTCTTCAAAATAAAACCATCTATGTTGGCCACACGGTGGCACTGCTGTGACTGTTGTCGAGCTCAACCTCAGTTTGTCAGCTCATCCATTCATCCTGAACAGTGGGAAAAAACTAAAGCTGAATCATAGTAGTTTCTTCAAAGTTAATTCACTTTCTAGGGAAAAGAAATGTCAGACATGGTGTAATGTGAACGTCGTTCATCTCCGTGAGGCATGTCTCTGTATGGTTACCTCAGTGAGGACATATTTTACTCCTTCCCACTTCTCCTTTTTACCTCACACACTTGCCGTTCTGTAACACATGTTATTACATCATCAGAAACAGGGTAGAAGACAAAACTATTCTAATAGAACTGTATTAAGTTCGTCTACAGTCTTCCATTCATCTTCTGCCCCAGATATACTGTTCTATTCCCACGTCCATCTACAGTCGTCCATTCATCTTCTGCCCCAGATATACTGTTCTATTCCCACGTCCATCTACAGTCGTCTATTCATCTTCTGCCCCAGATATACTGTTCTATTCCCACCTCCATCTACAGTCGTCCATTCATCTTCTGCCCCAGATATACTGTTCTATTCCCACCTCCATCTACAGTCGTCCATTCATCTTCTGCCCCAGATATACTGTTCTATTCCCACGTCCATCTACAGTCTTCCGTTCATCTTCTGCCCCAGATATACTGTTCTGTTCCCACGGCCCATTATACTTAGCTGTAACACAAGCCTCACAGATCACCCTGACCTCTCAGGTGGTTAACAGCTCACCCCATACTCCCCCTCCATCCATCCACACACACACACACACACACACACACACACACTCACTCACACACACACACAATAAACTCAATAAACTAAGAAGTAGAAGCTATTTATTTCAAACGTTTTTGAATTTTTTTTCAATATTAAATTAAAGTCACTTCCAGAATTGACAGCTGTCAATTCAACTTGACCCCAGCCCTGAAACACAACCACGAGGGATGAGGTCATCAAGACTAGAGGTCACCCACAAGGCTCTATTTCCTCAGCTCTGTCAGGCAGCAGCAGAGACCGTTATGCTAGAGTGAAGCCCTGGTCTAAAGTAGTGCTGTGGATAGAGTGGCATTTAGTATGCAACCAGTGTGGATGACAGGTGTGGCTGACAGACTGACCCATGGATGGGATGACTTTGACCTATGTCTGTCCGGGATGACCTTTGCCTTGTCTGAGCAATAACATTCCATGGGGCTAGGTAGTGTTTAGTGCAGACAGAGAGGACGCTAGGTAGTGTTTAGTGCAGACAGACAGGACGCTAGGTAGTGTTTAGTGCAGACAGAGCCAGTGTGGCTGGCTGGTGACAGATGTAATGGACAGACAGACATGGGATAGACTAGAACACAGTAGAATACAATCAAATACAGTAGAATACAGTAGAACACAATCAAATACAGTAGAATACAGTAGAACAGAATACTATATCACATCGGGAAATGTGCATTGTAACAAAGGGATGAGGTCATCAAGAAATCATGTGATCATGGTTTGACCTTTTAGAAGGCCTTTTGGTTCTAAAGATGATTCATAAATAAACCATCATTACTCAATCAACCACAATAAAGCACAAGTGGATCCATATCTAATTTCTCTACGGTACTTTGTCTTCTATTTTCAAAGGAAGAACACACTTCCGCATGTTGATTCAAACTCCCACAGACTCTCACAGAAAGATCCAGTGATATTTATAGACTTCCGGGTTACACTGTTCTTACGTACGGTCAGTGTGTTTTTGTCAATTCAATATAACTTTATATCTAAAGCAAAGATAGTATAGGATATGTCCCAAATGGCACCCAATGGGCCCTGGTCTAAAGTAGTGCACTATACAGGGAAGAGGGTGCTATGGGCCCTGGTCTAAAGTAGTGCACTATACAGGGAAGAGGGTGTTATGGGCCCTGGTCTAAAGTAGTGCACTATACAGGGAAGAGGGTGCTATGGGCCCTGGTCTAAAGTAGTACACTATACAGGGAAGAGGGTGTTATGGGCCCTGGTCTAAAGTAGTGCACTATACAGGGAAGAGGGTGTTATGGACCCTGGTCTAAAGTAGTGCACTATACAGGGAAGAGGGTGCCATTTGGGACTAATCTATGATATGACATGTGGAGCTTTATTGTGGGGGTGTGAACCTGGGATCACCGTTCTCCCTAACACATGAATGGTTATCAAATGGAAGTCCGGTTGCCAAGGAAACCAGATATAGTGCCAAAACATGCTACGAGAGAAGAAAATACCGTCTTTGGTCACCTCGACCGTTGAAAGCTCGGGATTCGCCTATCAGAGAAAAGAAACATTCTTTACTAAGGGGGGTAGGAATAATACATCCCATAATGAGAACAATTCTGATCCGAGAACATTTTAATAAACAGTAAGTTGCTGTGACTATCCGTTCTGATAGTATTTGTGTAACATGACGCAGGAGATAGTCTCAAGGCTCGCATCACAAACGCCAGCAACAATATTCAAACTTAAATGATATGCCTTCCTCTGAGTCATTACAGCCCACTTCCAGTATCTGCTGTCGTTGAAAAACCACCATTTTTTTTGAAAACCAAAGACATAATAACAGCATGATAATGTTCAGGAAGATCACATTAAAGCAAAGAGAGTGAGTTTCGTAATGACTTGATTATGTCATGGTTAGGGCCCAGAGGTTTCCCTAGTCAGCTCCAGTCCATCTACAGGTGTATCAGGAAACACACTGCATAGAACCATGACTCCATGGAACTGTGTTCCACATCAGGTAACTGATGGAAGCAGCAGAATCAGATGTAATAAACGGATATCAAAAAAATACACCTTATGGAACAGCGGGGACTGTGAAGAGACACACACACACAGACACACACACACACACACACAGACACACAGACACACACACAGACACACACACACACACACACAGACACACACACACACACACACACAGACACACACACGTGATAAGACAAGCACTCTACGCACACGTACACATGGATGTTGTCCTGAAAATATGTGACAGTAGTGTAGTGGCCTGAGGGAACACATTGAATGTGTTGTGAAATGTAATGTCGTAATATTTTTAATTGTAAATATGCTGCCTTAATGTTGCTGGACCCCAGGAAGAGTAGCTGCTGCCTTAATGTTGCTGGACCCCAGGAAGAGTAGCTGCTGCCTTAATGTTGCTGGACCCCAGGAAGAGTAGCTGCTGCCTTAATGTTACTGGACCCCAGGAAGAGTAGCTGCTGCCTTAATGTTGCTGGACCCCAGGAAGAGTAGCTGCTGCCTTAATGTTGCTGGACCCCAGGAAGAGTAGCTGCTGCCTTAATGTTGCTGGACCCCAGGAAGAGTAGCTGCTGCCTTAATGTTGCTGGACCCCAGGAAGAGTAGCTGCTGCCTTAATGTTGCTGGACCCCAGGAAGAGTAGCTGCTGCCTTGGCAGGAACTAATGGGGATCCATAATAAACCCCAGGAAGAGTAGCTGCTGCCTTGGCAGGAACTCATGGGGATCCATAATAAACCCCAGGAAGAGTAGCTGCTGCCTTGGCAGGAACTAGTGGGGATCCATAATAAACCCCAGGAAGAGTAGCTGCTGCCTTGGCAGGAACTAATGGGGATCCATAATAAACCCCAGGAAGAGTAACTGCTGCCTTTACAGGAACTAATGGGGATCCCTAATAAACCCCAACTAATGGGGATCCATAATAAACCCCAGGAAGAGTAGCTGCTGCCTTGGCAGGAACAAATGGGGATCCTTCATTATTAGGCCAAGGCAGCAGCTACTCTTCCTGGGGTTTATTATGGATCCCCATTAGTTCCTGCCAAGGCAGCAGCTCCTCTTCCTGGGGTTTATTACGGATCCCCATTAGTTCCTGCCAAGGCAGCAGCTACTCTTCCTGGGGTTTATTATGGATCCCCATTAGTTCCTGCCAAGGCAGCAGCTACTCTTCCTGGGGTCCAGAAAAAATTAAGGCAGTAATTTATATAAAATAAAATAACATTAATACATAATTACATTAAAATAGATTTTACAAAAAATATTTCCCAGTACATTAAGTGTATTTAGCTTCACAATGAAGCATTTTACCATTTTCTTTTGACTTAATTTTTCTAATAAGTCAAACAGCAGTTACCTTGCCAGCTACATCAGTCAACTAAAGAGTAGCCAGTTTCTGCTCTGCTTGCTTTTACAACTCAGAGAAAGAGTGCAACACATACACACTGACAGCAGCTGCTCCGTTCCTCTCACGTGCCGGTCCAGCTAGCCTTTCAGAAGCTTTGCCTTCACACAGCCTGCTATGTGGTGTCCGCAAGGTCCTAAAGCTCTTTTTCTATCACAGTGCGAAGATAAAACTGGGGGAGACGAAAATGCAATTTCAGAATGTTGGGGGTCATGACCCTCCTGTCACCAGAGAAAGTTGCAACCCTGTGACGCCATCAGAACCACAATCAGCATGGATACAAAGAGAGTCAGACCCACCGGCTCACAGCGACACAGGTAGAGCCATTGACATGGCAAAGCCAACAGGGGGTTTCACGCTACACAAAGGCAACAGCGGTATACATCTTTCAAAGCAATCTTCTCCAACCCTGAACAGCAGAGGTTGCTTAAAGAGATATTATAATATATCATCATAAAAAAGTCAAGATATCCTTTTTGAGATGTTGTTTTTTTGTACAGTAGGCTAGTGGAGAGTCATATAAAGTGATCTGAAATACGAATTACTTCACTTTTTACCTGAATAATACTCCCTGGTAATATTACCAATCCCTGGTAATATTAAAACCAATCCCTGGTCTCTGTCCTCCCTGGTAATATTAAAAACTCAAAATTCCCTGGTAAAAAAACTCAGATTAGATGATGTCTCTGTCCTCCCTGGTAATATTACCAATCCCTGGTAATATTAAAACCTCAGATTAGATGATGTCTCTGTCCTCCCTGGTAATATTAAAACCTCAGATTAGATGATGTCTCTGTCCTCCCTGGTAATATTAAAACCTCAGATTAGATGATGTCTCTGTCCTCCCTGGTAATATTAAAACCTCAGATTAGATGATGTCTCTGTCCTCCCTGGTAATATTAAAACCTCAGATTAGATGATGTCTCTGTCCTCCCTGGTAATATTAAAACCTCAGATTAGATGATGTCTCTGTCCTCCCTGGTAAAATTAAAACCTCAGATTAGATGATGTCTCTGTCCTCCCTGGTAATACTAAAACCTCAGATTAGATAATGTCTCTGTCCTCCCTGGTAATACTAAAACTCAGATTAGATGATGTCTCTGTCCTCCCTGGTAATACTAAAACCTCAGATGAGATGATGTCTCTGAGTGGAAGGAGGGTCCCCCCCCTCTTGCTCTCAGCCTGTCTCCTAGATACAGTCAAACACCAGCCCTCGTAAATTACAGGAGCTACACTTAAACAAAGAACATGGGTTCTTACAAAAGTCTAGTTGGCTGTTTTATACAAATACAAATTCCCCAAAGAAAGTTGATTAAAGTAATGTGTTACAACTTTGATATTATTACAACTCAGCATCAAAAGGTCATTTGATCCTATTCTTCTTTACTTGAAGGGTAAGAGCTGCGCCTATTTGACCTTAAGCATGGTCAGTTTTAACACAGAAATAGAGATGTGTAACTATGTGTTTTAATTATGAACCATGGATATTCTGTGAAGTGCCACAAGGCATAATTTCGCCATTCAATTAATTTGTGCTACCCTGTTATCCTTGGCTGAGCTCTCTCTCTTTCTCTCTCTCTCATGCTACCCTCTTACCCTGGCCAACCACTTGTTTATTGAAATAGGACATGGAGACTTCATCATTATTGCACATCATCTGTAGCTGCTAACCATCCAGTGTAGTCTGGTCCCAAATGTGTTCGTAATGTCTCGTCAGCTTCTATGACCATTGTCATGCCAGTCATTAACCTAATGAGTCCTACCGCATTACCGGCGTGTTTTGGACTTCAAACCCCTTTTAAACATTGATTGAGCCACAGGCGTATGGGTTGTACCATTGTATTCCTCTATATATACAGCAAGCCAGTGGTAGCTGCACAGCAAATCTGAAAGGGTCGAACACTAAAGGCACAGCCTGTCACAACGCGGAAAAGCATTTTGGGAAGTTTTCTTTGCACCAAGAGACACCACCCACTCTAGTCTCCTCACCGACTGACAGGGACTCTTGACTGACTGTCGTCGTCGTGATTTCTGTAGCTTTGACAACAGAATGGAAAATGAACACACAGCAGACAGGATGGACTCAGCGAACACATTGAGCTCAGACGTCACAGACTCCAGTAAAAGAGCAAGTTATTTGATTGAGAAGTATAAAGATGTAGGATTTGGTCAGCCTCGGAAATTCTCTAAGGAGCCACAGTCTCAAGTCTGCATGTCCTCCGTAGTGCGTAGTTTTGGAAACGTTGGCACTTTAGGCGCTGCGCCTCCTGGCTCAAGCAACAACAGTGCCATGTTCAAAGACTGTACTGTCAGAGATAACGCCTCACTTATCAATAAAGCGTTTTATGACCGCTCTGACCCTGTGCGCTGGACAGAGGTGCGTGGTATAGAGGGAGTGAAGGATTCCACGTTACCGCAGCCGATCCCAACAGTAACTCATGAAAGTTTGCAGAGAGCGGCGACGAACATGATATCGACACCCAGTTCAACCACAGCCACCGGGGTTTGTAGGATCATCAAAGATGAGAAGGAGCCGTCACTAATCATGGAAACACCGTGTCCCGATTTTGACCTAACGGCCAACATCCCTACCCTCGAGACCTGTTATGAGAGTGAGAGGAAACAACAACCGTTAGGTTTTCTGGATGATTCGGCAGCGTCTTTCCCCACCTCCGCGCCTGGACAACAAGTACTATTGGACTGTTCACCGAACTTTCTAGTCGACTTGAATCAGAACGACCAGATGTCCACGGTTCCCCAGGTCCGTGCAGACTCACGTGGTGTTCCCTTTCCTACTCATCCCGGTAAGGGCATGCTGAGTTTTGATGTAATGAGCAGTAACGGACAGGGTCCACAGCAGCATTTGATGATTTATAAGAGTGAAATGCCCAGATGGTCCATTCAGACCTCTCCTACTCATTCCTCGTTTTGGTGCCAGTCCAGCGGGGTCTCCGAGGACCAGTACCCACACCATGGCTACTCCTCCCCAGATGGAATTCACACCTCAGCCCTGCTCCAGAGGTCCCCAACCTATTCAGGATATGGCGGGTAAGATTGACGCATTATTTAAAGTATAGCTGACCATAACCTTTGTAAAAGTCTCAGCAGTTTGGCATCTTTCAGATCATTTAAATGTGGTTTCATATTCATGCATTCGCTTTTGTTTGTTTGTTGCCAAAATTAATCTGATTTGATTTGATGAGCTTGTTTTATTATTCCTCAATCAGCCAATTGCTGTGATATCAGTGTGCCAATGTTGTCAGTGTAAATAACCAATGGCTCATTCCCTGGTTCTGCAGTGTTCCACCCCAGAGACTATGTATGATCTGTGGAGATGAGGCCTCAGGGTGTCACTATGGGGTCCTCACATGTGGAAGCTGCAAAGTGTTCTTTAAACGAGCGGTCGAAGGTAAGCAACACCATATCAGAGGATTGTAACAGTATATGGTGTGGAGCTTTGACTTGGACGTTTAAAGAATGACCACCGGTTGAACACTGTCATGGTACATGGGAGTAGAATGTGGTTGAACACTGCCATGGTACATGGGAGTAGAATGTGGTTGAACACTGCCATGGTACATGGGAGTAGAATGTGGTTGAACACTGTCATGGTACATGGGAGTAGCATGTGGATGAACACTGTCATGGTACATGGTAGTAGCATGTGGTTGAACACTGTCATGGTACATGGGAGTAGCATGTGGTTGAACACTGTCATGGTACATGGGAGTAGCATGTGGATGAACACTGTCATGGTACATGGGAGTAGCATGTGGTTGAACACTGTCATGGTACATGGGAGTAGCATGTGGTTGAACACTGTCATGGTACATGGGAGTAGCATGTGGTTGAACACTGTCATGGTACATGGGAGTAGCATGTGGATGAACACTGTCATGGTACATGGGAGTAGCATGTGGATGAACACTGTCATGGTACATGGGAGTAGCATGTGGTTGAACACTGCCATGGTACATGGGAGTAGCATGTGGATGAACACTGTCATGGTACATGGGAGTAGCATGTGGTTGAACACTGCCATGGTACATGGGAGTAGCATGTGGTTGAACACTGTCATGGTACATGGGAGTAGCATGTGGATGAACACTGTCATGGTACATGGGAGTAGCATGTGGTTGAACACTGTCATGGTACATGGGAGTAGCATGTGGATGAACACTGTCATGGTACATGGGAGTAGCATGTGGATGAACACTGTCATGGTACATGGGAGTAGCATGTGGTTGAACACTGTCATGGTACATGGGAGTAACATGTGGTTGAACACTGCCATGGTACATGGGAGTAGCATGTGGTTGAACACTGTCATGGTACATGGGAGTAGCATGTGGTTGAACACTGCCATGGTACATGGGAGTAGCATGTGGATGAACACTGTCATGGTACATGGGAGTAGCATGTGGTTGAACACTGTCATGGTACATGGGAGTAGCATGTGGTTGAACACTGTCATGGTACATGGGAGTAGCATGTGGTTGAACACTGCCATGGTACATGGGAGTAGCATGTGGTTGAACACTGTCATGGTACATGGGAGTAGAATGTGGATGAACACTGCCATGGTACATGGGAGTAGCATGTGGTTGAACACTGTCATGGTACATGGGAGTAGCATGTGGTTGAACATGTGTGGTTAAAAAAACTATAAATATTGAGGGTTATTGTGGCCTTTTGAGCCCTAATCCTCAGACATTGACACCAGACACGACAGAACAGTTTTTACTAAGCACCATTTGTGCCTTTTTATAAACGAATGGCACAAAACTAAAGCAAAGCACACACAGTATCACACAGTATCACACAGTATCACACAGTATCACACAGTATCACAGTAACTAGTGTTCACCATGTTCTTCTTTTCTGACTTGTTTTGGTCTCGTAATCTTAGAGATTTATTGGAGCCTCTCAGTTTAACCACGGTCATGTCTCTCAGTCTGACCATGGTCATGTCTCTCAGTTTAACCATGGTCATGTCTCTCAGTCTGACCATGGTCATGTCTCTCAGTTTAACCATGGTCATGTCTCTCAGTCTGACCATGGTCATGTCTCTCAGTCTGACCATGGTCATGTCTCTCAGTTTAACCATGGTCATGTCTCTCAGTCTGACCATGGTCATGTCTCTCAGTCTGACCATGGTCATGTCTCTCAGTTTAACCATGGTCATGTCTCTCAGTTTAACCATGGTCATGTCTCTCAGTCTGACCATGGTCATGTCTCTCAGTTTAACCATGGTCATGTCGCTCAGTTTAACCATGGTCATGTCTCTCAGTTTAACCATGGTCATGTCTCTCAGTCTGACCATGGTCATGTCTCTCAGTCTGACCATGGTCATGTCTCTCAGTTTAACCATGGTCATGTCTCTCAGTCTGACCATGGTCATGTCTCTCAGTCTGACCATGGTCATGTCTCTCAGTCTGACCATGGTCATGTCTCTCAGTTTAACCATGGTCATGTCTCTCAGTCTGACCATGGTCATGTCTCTCAGTCTGACCATGGTCATGTCTCTCAGTCTGACCATGGTCATGTCTCTCAGTCTGACCACGGTCATGTCTCTCAGTTTAACCATGGTCATGTCTCTCAGTCTGACCATGGTCATGTCTCTCAGTCTGACTATGGTCATGTCTCTCAGTCTGACCATGGTCATGTCTCTCAGTTTAACCACGGTCATGTCTCTCAGTCTGACCATGGTCATGTCTCTCAGTCTGACCATGGTCATGTCTCTCAGTATGACTATGGTCATGTCTCTCAGTTTAACCATGGTCATGTCTCTCAGTCTGACCATGGTCATGTCTCTCAGTCTGACCATGGTCATGTCTCTCAGTTTAACCATGGTCATGTCTCTCAGTTTAACCATGGTCATGTCTCTCAGTCTGACTATGGTCATGTCTCTCAGTTTAACCACGGTCATGTCTCTCAGTCTGATAAAAGAACAGTTTGCAGTTCTCCCAGTGTCAGCTCAATGAGTTTAAAGAGTTGAACGGCAAGATGACAGCAATCTGTAAGCCATTGATAGAGGACATCAGTTCTGTGTGTGAACCCATGATAACAATGGCAGATACATCAGACTTGTGGGAAAATCAAGGTGAAATATGGTTGTGGACAGGATTGCAGAATCTCCACTTGAGACCTGGATGAAGTCTGAGGACAAAGTTAGAGAAATGATCTCTGAGTAGTTGAAGATGGACCACAGGAAGATTGAGGTGGAGCGCGCCCACAGGACTGGAAAACCCTCCACCGGCCCAGGTGACAGGCCCAGGTGACAGGCCCAGGTGACAGGCCCAGGCGATGGTCGTCAAGTTCCTGAGGTTCAAGGACAAGGTAGCGTTTCTGGAAAGAGCCAAGAACTTGAGAGGAATGTACATCTTCCTCAACGAGGACTATCCTGAAGCTGTGTGCCAGAAGAGGAAAGAACTGATCCCTGACATGAAAGCTGCCAGAGCTCGTGAGGACATTGCTTACATCCGCTATGACAGACTCATTGTTCACCCTCCCTCCCAGAAGCCTGGAAGGGATGAGAGAGCCAAGCCTGTGGGTTCATAGCGACAACCCCACAGCACACACACCAATTGATTAATGGACTGCTGAATGTATATTTTTTTATTTTGCTCTTTTCAGTATTATGTCTATCTCTGATAAGATACCCAGGAAAGGGCTGAAATTAGCCCATGTTAATATTGTAACGATGTGCGCTGATAGTCGGGAAGCAAGTTCAGGGGGTGAGTGTTTTAATAAATAAACACAACATAACACAAAACAAGAAACACAAATAACAGAACTGACACAGGAACAGAAACAATAACGCCTGGGGAAGGAACCAAAGGGAGTGACATATATAGGGAAGGTAATCAGGGAAGTGATGGAGTCCAGATGAGTCTGATGACGCGCAGGTGAGCGTAACAATGGTGACAGGTGTGTGCCATAACGAGAGAGTGAGAGGCCGGAGAGGGAGCACACGTGACAGTACCCCCTCTCAGACCTGCGGCTCCAGCCACAGGACGCCGACCAAAAAGACGATCACGGGGATCAGGAGGGGACCGGTCACCTCTGCTGAGGCGCGGGAAGCCTGTCAGTCCTGCTGAGATGGGGGAGCATGGCGACCTAGAGCACCGGAGAGAGCATACGTGACATTACCCCCTCCCCTGTGCGTTCGGCTCCAGTCGCAGGACGCCAACCAAAAGGACGATCCTGGGGATCAGTAGGGGAACTGTCACCCCTGCTGATGCGCGGGAACCTGTCGCTTGGCTGGGGCACGGGAGCCTGGCGATCATGTATGAGAGCCTGATGAGCCGGCTGTAGCAGGGGAGCCTGGCGATCTGTCTGAGGCATGAGAGCCTGATGAGCCGGCTGTAGCAGGGGAGCCTGGTGATCCGGCTGTAGCAGGGGAGCCTGATGAGCCGGCTGTAGCAGGGGAGCCTGGCGATCTGTCTGAGGCATGAGAGCCTGATGAGCCGGCTGTAGCAGGGGAGCCTGGTGATCCGGCTGTAGCAGGGGAGCCTGATGAGCCGGCTGTAGCAGGGGAGCCTGGCGATCTGTCTGAGGCATGAGAGCCTGATGAGCCGGCTGTAGCAGGGGAGCCTGGTGATCCGGCTGTAGCAGGGGAGCCTGATGAGCCGGCTGTAGCAGGGGAGCCTGGCGATCTGTCTGAGGCATGAGAGCCTGTAGCAGCTCCCGGACCCAACGTCATTCCCACCGAAACCAAAGGTGAGGCGTCATTCTATAACAAGTGCTCTGAGAGTCGGGAAGCAAGTTCAGGGAGTGAGTGTTTTAATAAATAAAATAAACAATGAACATAAACCACAAACAACGCACCAACATGAAAACAGAGTCAATAACGACTGAGGAAAGAACCGAGGGGAGTGACAGATATATGGGGAAGATAATCAAGGAGGTGATGGAGTCCAGGTGAGTGTCATGAGGCGCTGGTGCGTGAGACGATGGTGACAGGTGTGCGGAATAATCAGCAGCCTGATGACCTAGAGGCCGGAGAGGGAGTATACGTGACAAATATATGTAACCGTAGACATAAGGTTCATGAAATCAATCATTTGCAAACATCAGATAACATTCATATACCAGCCATTTCTGAGACTCACTTAGATAATTCATTTGACGATACAGCAGCAGCAATACAAGGATATAACATCTACAGAAGAGACAGGAATGCTTATGGGGGAGGTGTTGTATATATTCAGAGTCATATCCCTGTAATGCTTATGGGGGAGGTGTTGCTGTATATATTCAGTGCCATATCCCTGTAATGTTTATAGGGGAGGTGTTGTATATATTCAGAGTCATATCCCTGTAATGTTTATAGGGGAGGTGCTGCTGTATATATTCAGTCATATCCCTGTAATGTTTATAGGGGAGGTGTTGCTGTATATATTCAGTCATATCCCTGTAATGCTTATGGGGGAGGTGCTGCTGTATATATTCAGTCATATCCCTGTAATGTTTATAGGGGAGGTGCTGCTGTATATATTCAGTCATATCCCTGTAATGTTTATAGGGGAGGTGCTGCTGTATATATTCAGTCATATCCCTGTAATGTTTATAGGGGAGGTGCTGCTGTATATATTCAGTCATATCCCTGTAATGTTTATAGGGGAGGTGCTGCTGTATATATTCAGTCATATCCCTGTAATGTTTATAGGGGAGGTGTTGCTGTATATATTCAGTCATATCCCTGTAATGTTTATGGGGAGGTGCTGCTGTATATATTCAGTCATATCCCTGTAATGTTTATAGGGGAGGTGCTGCTGTATATATTCAGTCATATCCCTGTAATGTTTATAGGGGAGGTGCTGCTGTATATATTCAGTCATATCCCTGTAATGTTTATAGGGGAGGTGTATATATTCAGTCATGTTGCTGTATATATTCAGTCATATCCCTGTAATGTTTATAGGGGGAGGTGTGCTGTATATATTCAGTCATATCCCTGTAATGTTTATAGGGGAGGTGCTGCTGTATATATTCAGTCATATCCCTGTAATGTTTATGGGGGAGGTGCTGCTGTATATATTCAGTCATATCCCTGTAATGTTTATAGGGGAGGTGCTGCTGTATATATTCAGTCATATCCCTGTAATGTTTATAGGGGAGGTGCTGCTGTATATATTCAGTCATATCCCTGTAATGCTTTATGGGGAGGGTGTTGCTGTATATATTCAGAGCCATATCCCTGTAATGTTTATAGGGGAGGTGTTGTATATATTCAGAACCATATCCCTGTAATGTTTATAGGGGAGGTGTTGTATATATTCAGAGTCATATCCCTGTAATGTTTATAGGGGAGGTGCTGCTGTATATATTCAGTCATATCCCTGTAATGTTTATGGGGGAGGTGTTGCTGTATATATTCAGAGCCATATCCCTGTAATGCTTATGGGGAGGTGCTGCTGTATATATTCAGTCATATCCCTGTAATGTTTATAGGGGAGGTGCTGCTGTATATATTCAGTCATATCCCTGTAATGCTTATGGGGAGGTGTTGTATATATTCAGTCATATCCCTGTAATGCTTATGGGGGAGGTGTTGCTGTATATATTCAGTCATATCCCTGTAATGTTTATAGGGGAGGTGCTGCTGTATATATTCAGTCATATCCCTGTAATGCTTATGGGGGAGGTGTTGCTGTATATATTCAGAGCCATATCCCTGTAATGCTTATGGGGGAGGTGCTGCTGTATATATTCAGTCATATCCCTGTAATGCTTATGGGGGAGGTGTTGCTGTATATATTCAGAGCCATATCCCTGTAATGTTTATAGGGAGGTGTTGGATATATTCAGAGTCATATCCCTGTAATGCTTATAGGGGAGGTGTTGTATATATTCAGAACCATATCCCTGTAATGTTTATAGGGAGGTGTTGTATATATTCAGAGTCATATCCCTGTAATGTTTATAGGGGAGGTGTTGTATATATTCAGAGCCATATCCCTGTAATGTTTATAGGGGAGGTGTTGTATATAGTCAGAGCCATATCCCTGTAATGTTTATAGGGGAGGTGTTGTATATAGTCAGAGTCATATCCCTGTAATGTTTATAGGGGAGGTGTTGTATATATTCAGAGCCATATCCCTGTAATGTTTATAGGGGAGGTGTTGTATATATTCAGAGTCATATCCCTGTAATGTTTATAGGGGAGGTGTTGTATATAGTCAGAGTCATATCCCTGTAATGTTTATAGGGGAGGTGTTGTATATATTCAGAGTCATATCCCTGTAATGTTTATAGGGGAGGTGTTGTATATATTCAGAGCCATATCCCTGTAATGTTTATAGGGGAGGTGTTGTATATATTCAGAGCCATATCCCTGTAATGTTTATAGGGGAGGTGTTGTATATATTCAGAGCCATATCCCTGTAATGTTTATAGGGAGGTGTTGTATATAGTCAGAGCCATATCCCTGTAATGTTTATAGGGAGGTGTTGTATATATTCAGAGCCATATCCCTGTAATGTTTATAGGGGAGGTGTTGTATATATTCAGAGCCATATCCCTGTAATGTTTATAGGGGAGGTGTTGTATATAGTCAGAGCCATATCCCTGTAATGTTTATAGGGGAGGTGTTGTATATATTCAGAACCATATCCCTGTAATGCTTATGGGGGAGGTGTTGTATATAGTCAGAGCCATATCCCTGTAATGTTTATAGGGGAGGTGTTACTGTATATATTCAGTCATATCCCTGTAATGTTTATAGGGGAGGTGTTGTATATAGTCAGAGCCATATCCCTGTAATGTTTATAGGGGAGGTGTTACTGTATATATTCAGAGCCATATCCCTGTAATGTTTACAGGGGAGGTGTTACTGTATATATTCAGTCATATCCCTGTAATGTTTATAGGGGAGGTGTTGTATATAGTCAGAGCCATATCCCTGTAATGTTTATAGGGGAGGTGTTGTATATAGTCAGAGCCATATCCCTGTAATGTTTATAGGGGAGGTGTTGTATATATTCAGAGCCATATCCCTGTAATGTTTATAGGGAGGTGTTGTATATATTCAGAGTCATATCCCTGTAATGTTTATAGGGGAGGTGTTGTATATATTCAGAACCATATCCCTGTAATGTTTATAGGGGAGGTGTTGTATATATTCAGAGCCATATCCCTGTAATGTTTATAGGGGAGGTGTTGTATATATTCAGAACCATATCCCTGTAATGTTTATAGGGGAGGTGTTACTGTATATAGTCAGAGTCATATCCCTGTAATGTTTATAGGGGAGGTGTTCTATATATTCAGAGCCATATCCCTGTAATGTTTATAGGGGAGGTGTTGTATATATTCAGAACCATATCCCTGTAATGTTTATAGGGGAGGTGTTGTATATATTCAGTCATATCCCTGTAATGTTTATAGGGGAGGTGTTGTATATATTCAGTCATATCCCTGTAATGTTTATAGGGGAGGTGTTGTATATATTCAGAGCCATATCCCTGTAATGTTTATAGGGGAGGTGTTGTATATATTCAGTCATATCCCTGTAATGTTTATAGGGAGGTGTTGTATATATTCAGAGCCATATCCCTGTAATGTTTATAGGGGAGGTGTTGTATATATTCAGTCATATCCCTGTAATGTTTATAGGGGAGGTGTTGTATATATTCAGAGCCATATCCCTGTAATGTTTATAGGGGAGGTGTTGTATATATTCAGAGCCATATCCCTGTAATGTTTATAGGGGAGGTGTTCTATATATTCAGAGCCATATCCCTGTAATGTTTATAGGGGAGGTGTTGTATATATTCAGAACCATATCCCTGTAATGTTTATAGGAGAGGTGTTGTATATATTCAGAACCATATCCCTGTAATGTTTATAGGGGAGGTGTTGTATATAGTCAGAGCCATATCCCTGTAATGTTTATAGGGGAGGTGTTACTGTATATATTCAGAACCATATCCCTGTAATGTTTATAGGGGAGGTGTTGTATATATTCAGTCATATCCCTGTAATGTTTATAGGGGAGGTGTTACTGTATATATTCAGTCATATCCCTGTAATGTTTATAGGGAGGTGTTGTATATATTCAGAACCATATCCCTGTAATGTTTATAGGGAGGTGTTGTATATATTCAGAGCCATATCCCTGTAATGTTTATAGGGGAGGTGTTGCTGTATATATTCAGAGCCATATCCCTGTAATGTTTATAGGGGAGGTGTTGTTGTATATATTCAGAGTCATATCCCTGTAATGTTTATAGGGGAGGTGTTGTATATAGTCAGAGCCATATCCCTGTAATGTTTATAGGGGAGGTGTTGTATATATTCAGAGCCATATCCCTGTAATGTTTATAGGGGAGGTGTTACTGTATATATTCAGTCATATCCCGTAATGTTTATAGGGGAGGTGTTGTATATATTCAGAACCATATCCCTGTAATGTTTATAGGGGAGGTGTTGTATATATTCAGAGCCATATCCCTGTAATGTTTATAGGGAGGTGTTGCTGTATATATTCAGAGCCATATCCCTGTAATGTTTATAGGGAGGTGTTGTTGTATATATTCAGAGTCATATCCCTGTAATGTTTATAGGGGAGGTGTTGTTGTATATATTCAGAGTCATATCCCTGTAATGTTTATAGGGGAGGTGTTGTTGTATATATTCAGAGTCATATCCCTGTAATGTTTATAGGGAGGTGTTGTATATATTCAGAGTCATATCCCTGTAATGTTTATAGGGGAGGTGTTGTTGTGTATATTCAGAGTCATATCCCTGTAATGTTTATAGGGGAGGTGTTGCTGTATATATTCAGAGCCATATCCCTGTAATGTTTATAGGGGAGGTGTTGTTGTGTATATAGTCAGAGTCATATCCCTGTAATGTTTATAGGGGAGGTGATGTATATATTCAGAGTCATATCCCTGTAATGTTTATAGGAGAGGTGTTGTATATATTCAGAGTCATATCCCTGTAATGTTTATAGGGGAGGTTTTGTATATATTCAGAGTCATATCCCTGTAATGTTTATAGGGGAGGTGTTGTATATATTCAGAGTCATATCCCTGTAATGTTTATAGGGGAGGTGTTGTATATATTCAGAGCCATATCCCTGTAATGTTTATAGGGGAGGTGTTGTATATATTCAGAGCCATATCCCTGTAATGTTTATAGGGGAGGTGTTGTATATAGTCAGAGCCATATCCCTGTAATGTTTATAGGGGAGGTGTTGTATATAGTCAGAGTCATATCCCTGTAATGTTTATAGGGGAGGTGTTGTATATATTCAGAACCATATCCCTGTAATGTTTATATGGGAGGTGTTGTATATATTCAGAGCCATATCCCTGTAATGTTTATAGGGGAGGTGTTGTATATATTCAGAGCCATATCCCTGTAATGTTTATAGGGGAGGTGCTGTATATATTCAGAGCCATATCCCTGTAATGTTTATAGGGGAGGTGTTGTATATATTCAGAGCCATATCCCTGTAATGTTTATAGGGGAGGTGCTGTATATATTCAGAGCCATATCCCTGTAATGTTTATAGGGGAGGTGTTGTATATATTCAGAACCATATCCCTGTAATGTTTATAGGGGAGGTGTTGCTGTATATATTCAGAACCATATCCCTGTAATGTTTATAGGGGAGGTGTTGCTGTATATATTCAGAGCCATATCCCTGTAATGTTTATAGGGGAGGTGTTGTATATATTCAGAGCCATATCCCTGTAATGTTTATATGGGAGGTGTTGCTGTATATATTCAAAGCCATATCCCTGTAATGTTTATAGGGGAGGTGTTGTTGTATATATTCAGAGCCATATCCCTGTAATGTTTATAGGGGAGGTGTTGTATATATTCAGAACCATATCCCTGTAATGTTTATAGGGGAGGTGTTGCTGTATATATTCAGAGCCATATCCCTGTAATGTTTATAGGGGAGGTGTTGTATATATTCAGAGCCATATCCCTGTAATGTTTATAGGGGAGGTGTTGCTGTATATATTCAGAGCCATATCCCTGTAATGTTTATAGGGGAGGTGTTGTATATATTCAGAGCCATATCCCTGTAATGTTTATAGGGGAGGTGTTGTATATAGTCAGAGTCATATCCCTGTAATGTTTATAGGGGAGGTGTTGTATATATTCAGAACCATATCCCTGTAATGTTTATATGGGAGGTGTTGTATATATTCAGAGCCATATCCCTGTAATGTTTATAGGAGAGGTGTTGTATATATTCAGAGTCACTCTGACAGAGCTCCAGAGTTATTTCCGAATGTATTGTTTATTTAGAGCCATATCCCTGTAACGCTTATAGGGGAGGTGTTGCTGTATATATTCAGAGTCATATCCCTGTAATGCTTATGGGGGAGGTGTTGCTGTATATATTCAGAGTCATATCCCTGTAATGCTTATGGGGGAGGTGTTGCTGTATATATTCAGAGTCATATCCCTGTAATGCTTATGGGGGAGGTGCTGTATATATTCAGAGCCATATCCCTGTAATGTTTATAGGAGAGGTGTTGTATATATTCAGAGTCACTCTGACAGAGCTCCAGAGTTATTTCCGAATGTATTGTTTATTTAGAGTCATATCCCTGTAACGCTTATAGGGAGGTGTTGCTGTATATATTTAGAGTCATATCCCTGTAATGCTTATGGGGGAGGTGTTGCTGTATATATTCAGAGTCATATCCCTGTAATGCTTATGGGGAGGTGTTGCTGTATATATTCAGAGTCATATCCCTGTAATGCTTATGGGGAGGTGTTGCTGTATATATTCAGAGTCATATCCCTGTAATGCTTATAGGGGAGGTGTTGCTGTATATATTCAGAGTCATATCCCTGTAATGCTTATGGGGGAGGTGTTGCTGTATATATTCAGAGTCATATCCCTGTAATGCTTATGGGGGAGGTGTTGCTGTATATATTCAGAGTCATATCCCTGTAATGCTTATGGGGGAGGTGTTGCTGTATATATTCAGAGTCATATCCCTGTAATACTTAGAGAAGATCTAATTTCAAGTGGTATTGAAGTGTTGTGTTTGCAGGTTCACCTTCCTCATCTAAAGCCTTTTTTTTTGGGGAGCTGCAATATGCCACCATGTACTAACAGTCAGTATCTAAATAATATATGTGAAATGCTTAATAGTGAATGTGATGTAAACAGAGAGGTCTACTTTCTTGGGGACCTGAATATTGACTGGTTTTCATCAAGCTGTCCGCTCAAGAGGAAGCTTCTCACTGTAACCAGTGTCTGACTAAAATAGTGTATTAGGGTTCATACAAAAGGTTTTGCTGTGACTCTTATGTGGATGAAGTTAAAAAATATTAGTTGGTCTGATGTGATTAATGAGGAGCATCCAGACGCTATGTAATGTGTGTGTAGGTGGCAGGGACAGACTTAATATGACTCCAAAACCAAAATGACATGATAAATTAAAGTGTGTACAGGAACCCGCCGCACACCAATACATAATACACAAACATACAAAACAAACCATCTCTGACCAGGACATGAGGGGAAACAGAGGGCTATTAAATACACAACAGGTCATTGATGGGATTGGAACCAGGTGTGAAGGAAGACAAGACAAAACCAATGGAAAATGAAAAATGGATCAGTGATGGCCAGAAGACCGGTGACGTCGACCGCCGAACACCGCCCGAACAAGGAGAGGGACCGACATAGGCGGAAGTCATGACACGCTGCACTTGATGAATTGATGAAAATGCTTCTTCCGATTTGATGATGCTAAACATGCACCTGTTAAGAAACTGACTGTTGGAATGGGTTGATGAATTGAAAAACTGTATGGTTGAAAGAGATGGAGCAAAAGGAGTGGGTAATAAGTCTGGCTGGACATCTGATTGGCTGACTTACTGCAGATTGAGAAATGATGTGACTAAACTCAACAGAGGAAGAAACTTTATGATGAAGGAAGATCAATGATGTAAAACTTTATGATCAATGATGTAAAGTACTTTAAATGACATTATGGGCAGAAAGACAAATTCAACTCCATCTTTCATCGAATCCGATGGCTTATTCATCACAAAACCATTTGATGTTGCCAATTATTTTAATGATTATTTCATTGGCAATGTGGGCAATCCTAGGCAGGGAATGCCAACAACGAACAGTGAGCAATTGTATTCATGCATAAAAAAACACATAATGAAAGAAAAGCATGGAAAGTTTAAATTTTGTTATTAGTGTGGGAGAGGTGGAAAAATAATGACAAGCTCTGTAAACAAATGAACAGTAGACTTTCAGCATAGAGACGAGGACTCAACATGTTCAGCACTGACACAAATCACTGATGATTGGTTGACAGATAACGATAATAAGAAGATTGTGGAGCTGTACTGTTAGATTTCAGTGCAGCCTTTGATATTATTGACCATTTTTTTATTTTTTTATTCTTATGTATCTGTTATTTTACCAGGTAAGTTGACTGAGAACACGTTCTCATTTACAGCAATGACCTGGGGAATAGTTACAGGGGAGAGGAGGAGGATTGTAAACTGTAAACTGGGGATTATTAGGTGACTGTAACCTGTTGTTGAAAAACGTATGTGCTATGGCTTTTCATCCTCTGCCATAATGTGGATTCAGAGCTACAGTTGAAATCGGAAGTTTAGATCCACTAAGGTTGGAGTCATTAAAACTTGTTTTTCAACCACTCCACAAATTTCCTATTAACAAACTATAGTTTTGGCAAGTTAGTTAGGACATCTACGTAATTTTTCCCACAATTGTTTACAGACAGATTATTTCACTTATAATTCACTGTATCACAATTCCAGTGGGTCAGAAGTTTACATACACTAAGTTGACTGTGCCTTTAAACAGCTTGAAAAATTCCAGAAAATGATGTCATGGCTTTAGAAGCTTCTGATAGGTTAATTGACATCATTTGAGTCATTTGGAGGTCTACCTGTGGATGTATTTCAAGGCCTACCTTCAAACTTAGTGCCTCTTTGCTTGACATCATTGGAAAAAAAAAAAATCAGCCAAGACATCAGAAAAACATTTGTAGACCTCCACAAGTCTGGTTCATCCTTGGGAGCAATTTCCAAGCACCTGAAGGCTACCACGTTCATCTGTACAAACAATAGTACGCAAGTATAAACACCATGTGACCACGCAGCCATTATACCGCTCAGGAAGGAGATGCATTCTGTCTCCTAGAGATGAACGTACTTTGGTGCAAAAAGTGCAAATCAATCCCAGAACAGCAAAGGACCTTGTGAAGATGCTGGAGGAAACAGGTACAAAAGTATCTATATCCACAGTAAAACAAGTCCTATATCGACATAACCTGAAAGGCAATTTAGCAAGGAAGAAGCCACTGCTCCAAAACCGCCATAAAAAAGCCAGACTACGGTTTGCAACTGCACATAGGGACAAAGATTGTTATTTTTGGAGAAATGTCCTCTGGTCTGATGAAACAAAAATAGAACTGTTAGGCCATAATGACCATCGTTATGTTTGGAGGAAAAAGGGGGAGGCTTGCAAGCCGAAGAACACCATCCCAACCATGAAGCACGGGGGTGGCAGCATCATGTTGTAGGGGTGCTTTGCTGCAGGAGGGACTTGTGCACTTCACAAAATAGATGGCATCATGAGGAAGGGAAATTATGTGGATGTATTGAAGCAACATCTCAAGACATCAGTCAGGAAGTTAAAGCTTGGTCGCAAATGGGTCTTCCAAATGGACAATGACCCCAAGCATACTACCAAAGTTGTGGCAAAATGGCTTAAGGACAACAAAGTCAAGGTGTTGGAGTGGCCATCACAAAGCCCTGACCTCAATCACATAGAACATTTGTGGGCAGAACTGAAAAAGCGTGTGCCAACAAGGAGGCCTACAAACCTGACTCAGTTACACCAGCTCTGTCAGGAGGAATGGGCCAACATTCACCCAACTTATTATGGGAAGCTTGTGGAAGGCTACCCGACACGTTTTACCCAAGTTAAACCATTTAAAGGCAATGCTACCAAATACTAATTCAAATCAAATCAAATTTTATTTGTCACATACACATGGTTAGCAGATGTTAATGCGAGTGTAGCGAAATGCTTGTGCTTCTAGTTCCGACAATGCAGTAATAACCAACAAGTAATCTAACTAACAATTCCAAAACCACTGTCTTATACACAGTGTAAGGGGATAAAGAATATGTACATAAGGATATATGAATGAGTGATGGTACAGAGCAGCATAGGCAAGATACAGTAGATGGTATCGAGTACAGTATATACATATGAGATGAGTATGTAAACAAAGTGGCATAGTTAAAGTGGCTAGTGATACATGTATTACATAAGGATACAGTTGATGATATAGAGTACAGTATATACGTATGCATATGAGATGAATAATGTAGGGTAAGTAACATTATATAAGGTAGCATTGTTTAAAGTGGCTAGTGATATATTTACATCATTTCCCATCAATTCCCATTATTAAAGTGGCTGGAGTTGAGTCAGTGTCAGTGTGTTGGTAGCAGCCACTCAATGTTAGTGGTGGCTGTTTAACAGTCTGATGGCCTTGAGATAGAAGCTGTTTTTCAGTCTCTCGGTCCCAGCTTTGATGCACCTGTACTGACCTCGCCTTCTGGATGATAGCGGGGTGAACAGGCAGTGGCTCGGAGGGTTGATGTCCTTGATGATCTTTATGGCCTTCCTGTAACATCGGGTGGTGTAGGTGTCCTGGAGGGCAGGTAGTTTGCCCCCGATGATGCGTTGTGCAGACCTCACTACCCTCTGGAGAGCGGAGCAGTTGCCGTACCGGGCGGTGATACAGCCCGCCAGGATGCTCTCGATTGCGCATCTGTAGAAGTTTGTGAGTGCTTTTGGTGACAAGCCGAATTTCTTCAGCCTCCTGAGGTTGAAGAGGCGCTGCTGCGCCTTCTTCACGATGCTGTCTGTGTGAGTGGACCAATTCAGTTTGTTTGTGATGTGTATGCCGAGGAACTTAAAACTTGCTACCCTCTCCACTACTGTTCCATCGATGTGGATAGGGGGGTGTTCCCTCTGCTGTTTCCTGAAGTCCACAATCATCTCCTTAGTTTTGTTGACGTTGAGTGTGAGGTTATTTTCCTGACACCACACTCCGAGGGCCCTCACCTCCTCCCTGTAGGCCGTCTCGTCGTTGTTGGTAATCAAGCCTACCACTGTTGTGTCGTCCACAAACTTGATGATTGAGTTGGAGGCGTGCGTGGCCACGCAGTCGTGGGTGAACAGGGAGTACAAGAGAGGGCTCAGAACGCACCCTTGTGGGGCCCCAGTGTTGAGGATCAGCGGGGAGGAGATGTTGTTGCCTACCCTCACCACCTGGGGGCGGCCCGTCAGGAAGTCCAGTACCCAGTTGCACAGGGCGGGGTCGAGACCCAGGGTCTCGAGCTTGATGACGAGCTTGGAGGGTACTATGGTGTTGAATGCCGAGCTGTAGTCAATGAACAGCATTCTCACATAGGTATTCCTCTTGTCCAGATGGGTTAGGGCAGTGTGCAGTGTGGTTGAGATTGCATCGTCTGTGGACCTATTTGGGCGGTAAGCAAATTGGAGTGGGTCTAGGGTGTCAGGTAGGGTGGAGGTGATATGGTCCTTGACTAGTCTCTCAAAGCACTTCATGATGATGGAAGTGAGTGCTACGGGGCGGTAGTCGTTTAGCTCAGTTACCTTAGCTTTCTTGGGAACAGGAACAATGGTGGCCCTCTTGTGGGAACAGCAGACTGGTATAGGGATTGATTGAATATGTCCGTAAACACACCGGCCAGCTGGTCTGCGCATGCTCTGAGGGCGCGGCTGGGGATGCCGTCTGGGCCTGCAGCCTTGCGAGGGTTAACACGTTTAAATGTCTTACTCACCTCGGCTGCAGTGAAGGAGAGACCGCATGTTTTCGTTGCAGGCCGTGTCAGTGGCACTGTATTGTCCTCAAAGCGGGCAAAAAAGTTATTTAGTCTGCCTGGATTTAGACATCCTGGTCCGTGACTGGGCTGGATTTCTTCCTGTAGTCCGTGATTGACTGTAGACCCTGCCACATGCCTCTTGTGTCTGAGTCGTTGAATTGAGATTCTACTTTGTCTCTGTACTGACGCTTAGCTTGTTTGATAGCCTTGCGGAGGGAATAGCTGCACTGTTTGTATTCGGTCATGTTACCAGACACCTTGCCCTGATTAAAAGCAGTGGTTCGCGCTTTCAGTTTCACGCGAATGCTGCCATCAATCCACGGTTTCTGGTTAGGGAATGTTTTAATCGTTGCTATGGGAACGACATATTCAACGCACGTTCTAATGAACTCGCACACCGAATCAGCGTATTCGTCAATATTGTTATCTGACGCAATACGAAACATCTCCCAGTCCACGTGATGGAAGCAGTCTTGGAGTGTGGAGTCAGCTTGGTCGGACCAGCGTTGGACAGACCTCAGCGTGGGAGCCTCTTGTTTTAGTTTCTGTCTGTAGGCAGGGATCAACAAAATGGAGTCGTGGTCAGCTTTTCCGAAAGGAGGGCGGGGCAGGGCCTTATATGCGTTGCGGAAGTTAGAGAAACAATGATCCAAGGTCTTTCCACCCCTGGTTGCGCAACCGATACGCTGATAAAATTTAGGGAGTCTTGTTTTCAGATTAGCCTTGTTAAAATCCCCAGCTACAATGAATGCAGCCTCCGGATAAATGGTTTCCAGTTTGCAAAGAGTTAAATAAAGTTCGTTCAGAGCCATCGATGTGTCTGCATTGGGGGGGATATATACGGCTGTGATTATAATCGAAGAGAATTCAGCACAGCACTCTTGGTAGATAATGCGGTCTACATTTGATTGTGAGGAATTCTAAATCAGGTGAACAGAAGGATTTGAGTTCCTGTATGTTTCTTTCATCACACCATATCACGTTAGCCATAAGGCATACGCCCCCGCCCCTCTTCTTACCAGAAAGATGTTTGTTTCTGTCGGCGCGATGCGTGGAGAAACCCGTTGGCTGCACCGCCTCGGATAGCGTCTCTCCAGTGAGCCATGTTTCCGTGAAGCAAAGAACGATACAGTCTCTGATGTCCCTCTGGAATGCTACCCTTGCTCGGATTTCATCAACCTTGTTGTCAAGAGACTGGACATTGGCAAGAAGAATGCTAGGGAGTGGTGCACGGTGTGCCCGTCTCCGGAGTCTGACCAGAAGACCGCCTCGTTTCCCTCTTTTTCGGAGTCGTTTTTTTGGGTCGCTGCATGGGATCCGTTCCGTTGTCCTGTTTGTAAGGCAGAACACAGGATCCGCATCGCGAAAAACATATTCTTGGTATTCTTGGTCGTACTGATGGTGAGTTGACGCTGCTCTTATATTCAGTAGTTCTTCTCAACTGTATGTAATGAAACCTAAGATGACCTGGGGTACTAATGTAAGAAATAAGTGTATATCAACTTCTGACCCACTGGGAATAAATCATTCTCTCTACTATTATTCTGACATTTCACATTCTTAAAATAAAGTGGTGATCCTAACTGACCTTAAACAGCGATTTTTTTTTTACTAGGATTAAATGCCAGGAATTGTGAAAAACTGAGTTTAAAATGTATTTGGCTAAGGTGTATGTAAACTTCTGACTTCAACTGTATGGAGCTCTGTCCTTGAGCTGTTCTTGTCGATTGATGTTCTGTATTATGTCATTCTGTATTGTGTTTCATGTTCTGTGTGGAACCCCAGGAAGAGTAGCTGCTGCTTTTGCAACAGCTAACAGCGATGCTAATAAAATACCCCCCCCAAAAAAAAAAATATCACTCTCAGTCTGACCATGGTCATGTCACTCAGTCTCACCATGGAAATGTCACTCTTAGTCAAACCTCGGTCATGTCACTAACAGTCTGACCATGGTCAAATCTCTAATTCTGACTATGGCCATTTCACTCAGTCTGACCATGGTAATATCTCTCAGTCTGAACATGGTCATGCTTCTCAGTCTGACCATGGTCATGTCTCTCAGTCTGACCATGGTCATGTTTCTCAGTCTGATCATGGCTGCGTCACACAGTCTGACCACGGTCATGTCTCTCAGTCTGACCACGGTCATGTATCTCAGTCTGACCATGGTAATATCTCTCAGTCTGAACATGGTCATGTCTCTCAGTCTGACCATGGTCATGTCTCTCAGTCTGACCATGGTCATGTATCTCAGTCTGACCATGGTCATATCTCTCAGTCTGAACATGGTCATGTGTCTCAGTAAGACCACGGTCATGTCATTCTAACTCTGACCATGGTAATATCTCTCAGTCTGAACATGGTCATGCTTCTCAGTCTGACCACGGTCATGTCATTCTAACTCTGACCATGGTAATATCTCTCAGTCTGAACATGGTCATGCTTCTCAGTCTGAGGTCATGTATTTAAAAAATACAAAATGTATTTCACCTTTATTTAACCAGGTAGGCTAGTTGAGAACACCTTTATTTAACCAGGTAGGCTAGTTGAGAACAAGTTCTCATTTGCAACTGCGACCTGGCCAAGATAAAGCATAGCAATTTGACACATACAACAACACAGAGTTACACATGGAATAAACAAAACATACAGTCAATAATACAGTAGAAAAAATAAAACGAAAAGTCCAAATGTAGTGAGTGCAAATGAGGTAAGATAAGGGAGTTAAGGCAATAAATAGGCCATGGTGGCGAAGTAATTACAATATCGCAATTAAACACTGGAGTGATAGATGTGCAGAAGATGAATGTGCAATTAGAGATACTGGGGTGCAAAGGAGCAAGATAAATAAATAAATACAGTATGGGGATGAGGTAGATAGATGGGCTGTTTACAGATGGGCTATGTACAGGTGCAGTGACCAAATTAGGAATTGGCTTTGGGGGTGACCAGTGAGATATACCTGCTAGAGCGGGTGCTACGAGTGGGTGCTGCTATGGTGACCAGTGAGCTGAGATAAGGCAGGGCTTTACCTAGCAAAGACTTGTAGATGACCTGTAGCCAGTGGGTTTGGTAACAAGTATGACGCGAGGGCCAGCCAACGAGAGCGTACAGTTCGCAGTAGTGGGTAGTATATCGGCCTTTGGTGACAAAACGGATGGCACTATGATAGACTGCATCCAATTTTTTGAGTAGAGTGTTGGAGGCTATTTTATAGATGACATCGCCGAAGTCGAGGATCGGTAGGATGGTCAGTTTACGAGGGTATGTTTGGCAGCATGAGTGAAGGATGCTTTGTTGCATATAGAAGCCGATTCTAGACTTCATTTTGGATTGGAGAAGCTTAATGTGAGTCTGGAAGGAGAGTTTAGGTATTTGTAGGTATTTGTAGTTGTCCACGTATTCTAAGTCAGAGCCGTCCAGAGTAGTGATGCTGGACGGGCGAGCAGGTGCGGGCAGTGATCGATTGAATAGCATGCATTTAGTTTTATTTGCATTTAAGAGCCGTTGGAGGCCACGGAAGGAGAGTTGTATGGCATTGAAGTTCGTCTTGAGGTTAGTTAACACAGTGTCCAAAGTAGATGTGGATCAGAGAATCACCAGCAGCAAGAGGAACATCATTGATGTCTACAGAGAAGAGAGTCGGCCCGAGAGTTGAACCCTGTGGCATCCCCATAGAGACTGCCAGAGGTCCGGACAACAGGCCCTCCGATTTGACACACTGAACTCTATCAGAGAAGTAGTTGGTAAACCAGGCGAGGCAATCATTTGAGAAACCAAGGCTGTTGAGTCTGCCAATAAGAATGTGGTGATTGACAGAGTAAAATGCCTTGGACAGGTCCATGAATATGGCTGCACAGTAATGTTTCTTATCGATGGCGGATATGATATCGTTTAGGACCTTGAGCGTGGCTGAGGTGCACCCATGACCAGCTCGGAAACCAGATTGCATAGTGAAGAAGGTAAGGTGGGATTTGAAATGGTCTGTTTGTTGACTTGGCTTTCAAAGACCTAAGAAAGACAGTGTAGGATAGATATAGGTCTGTAGCAGTTTGGGTCTAGAGTTTTGCCCCCTTTGTTGAAGAGAGGGATGACCGCGGCAGCTTTCCAATCTTTGGGAATCTCAGACTATACGAAAGAGAGGTTGAACAGGCTAGTATTAGGGGTTGCAACAATTTCGGCAGATCATTTTAGAAAGAGAGGGCCCAGATTGTCTAGCCCGGCTGATTTGTAGGGGTCCAGATTTTGCAGCTCTTTCAGAACATCAGCTATCTGGATTTGGGTGAAGGAGAAATGGTGGGGGCTTGGGCGGGTTGCTGTGGAGGGTGCCGGGCAGTTGACCAGGGTAGGGGTAGCCAGGTGGAAAGCATGGCCAGCCGTAGAAAAATGCTTATTGAAATGTTCAATTGTAGTGGATTTAACGGTGGTAATAGTGTTTCCTAACCTTAGAGCAGTTGGGAGGAGAATGAACTTTAGAGTATCCCAGAACTTTTTTGAGTTTGTACTACAGGATGCAAATTTCTGTTTGAAAAAGCTAGCCTTAGCTTTCCTAACTGCCTGTGTATAGCAAGTGGCAACGGTGAGAGACTTGTTTCTGGAAATATGCATTTTTAGTAGGAGCTCGAATTGTTTCGGTACAGACCTGGATAGTAAGACAGAACTCTGCAGGCTATCTTTGCAGTAGATTGCAACACCGCCCCCTTTAGGAGTTCTAGCTTGGCGGAAAACGTTATAGTTAGGGATGGAGATTTTAGGGTTGTTGGTGGTCTTCGTAAGTCAGGACTCAGACACGGCTAAGACATCCGGGTTGGCAGAGTGTGCTAAAGCAGTGAGTAAAACAAACTTAGGGAGTAGGCTTCTAATGTTAACATGCATGAAACCAAGGCTATTACAGTTACAGAAGTCAACAAATGAGAGCATCTGGGGAGTGGGAGTGGAGCTAGGCACTGCTGGGCCTGGATTCACCTCTACATCGCCAGAGGAGAAGTAGGATAAGGGTACGGCTAAAGGATGTAAGAACTGGCCATCTAGTGCGTTCAGAACAGAGAGTAAAAGGAGCAGGTTTCTGGGCACAATAGTATAGATTCAAGGCATAGTGTACAGACAAAGGTAAGGTAGGATGTGAGTACATTGGAGGTAAACCTAGGCATTGAGTAATGATGAGACAGATATAGTCTATAGAGACTTTTAAAACAGGTGATGTCATCGCATATGTAGGAGGTTGAACAACATGATTGGTTTAGGCATATTGAGCAGGACTAGAGGCTCTATAGTGAAATAAGACAGTAATCACTAACCAGGACAGTAATGGACGGGGCATATTGATATTAGAGAGAGGCATGAGCATATGGGTCCAGTGAGTGGTTGGGCTGGCTGGGGACACGGCGATTCAGACAGTTAGCAGGCCGGGGCTAACAAGCTATCAGTTAACAGACCGGGGCTAGCAACCTAAACCTCAACTTCTAAATCCTCTCCTGCAACCAGTGAGTGGTTGGGCTGGCTGGGGACACGGCGATTCAGACAGTTAGCAGGCCGGGGCTAACAAGCTATCAGTTAACAGACCGGGGCTAGCAAGCTAGCAGTTAGCAGACCTGGGTTAGCAAGCAAGCAGTTAGCAGACTGGGGCTAGCAAGCAAGCTGTTAGCAGACCGGGGCTAGCAAGCTAGCAATTAGCAGACCAGGGCTAGCAAGTTAGCAAAAGGGCCTTTGGAGGACATCGCAATGGAGGTAAGTCTGATTTTTCCACCTCGTGCGGTGACGTCGATAGACCAGTCATGGATTAGTAGGGTTTCAAGTAGCTCTAGATAGCTAGCAGGCCGCGGTTAGCAGAATGGGCCGTCAGCGGACGTCTCGCCTGAGAGGCCTGTTGGAATCCTCGGGTAGATTATGTCGGTATTCCAGTCATAGAGGATCGGTATGGAGTTCCGTGTCCCATACCAGCAGTAGAAGGGGTCCGGATATTGTAGCCTGGGAGTGGGCTTCGGTGGTAGCCAAGGAGCCCTAGCCGGGCTAGCTTCAGGCTAATTGGTGCTTGCTCCGGGATGGAAACGCTAGCCAGGAGTAGTCACCCGGGATTGTGGTTAGCTAGTTGCGAAGATCCAGATGAAAGGGTTCAGAGTTTGCGGTAGGAATCCGGGGATATGGAGAAAAATAGGTCCGTTATGCTCTGGTTTGAGTCATGTTGTACGAACTGACTAGATCTATCCGAGCTAAAGGTTAGCTGATGACCGCTAGCAGTGGTTTGCTGACTGATAGCTGGTAGCTAGTTAGCTGGCTAGCTTCAGTTGAGGGATTCCAGATCCGAAGTAAGTAGAAATACTTTAGAAAAACCAGATCCGGGCCACATTGGGTGAGGCGGGTTGCAGGAGAGGATTTAGAAGTTGAGGTTTAGGAAAATATTGAAAAAAGATATGTGAAGAAAAATATATTAAAAAATATATACAAGGGACACAACAGGACAAAGACAAAGACGTCTGACTGCTACGCCATCTTGGAATCTCTGTCTGACCATGGTCATGTCCCTCAGTCTGTCCAGATCATGTCACTAAGTCTGACCATGGTCAATTCACTAAGTCTGACCATTGTCACTTCACTCAGTCTGACCATGGTCATGTCTATAAATCTGACCATGGGCATGTCACTCAGTCTGACTGTTGTCATGTCGCTCTCAGTCTGACCATGGTAATGTCACTCTGTCTGACCTTGAACATATCACTCTGTCTGACCTTGGATATGTCACTCAGTATGGCCATGGTCATGTCACTAAGTCTGACCATTGTCATTTCACTCAGTCTGACCTTGAACATATCACTAAGTCTGACCCTTGTCATTTCACTCAGTCTGACCATGGTCATGTCTATAAATCTGACCATGGGCATGTCACCCTCAGTCTGACCATGGTAATGTCACTCTGTCTGACCTTGAACATATCACTCTCAGTCTGACCTTGGACATGTCACTCAGTATGACCATGGTCATGTCACTAAGTCTGACCATTGTCATTTCACTCAGTCTGACCTTGAACATATCACTATCAGTCTGACCTTGGACATGTCACTCAGTCTGACCATGGTCGTTTCACTCAGTCTGACCATGGTTATGTCATTCAGTCTAACTATGGTCGTGATTATCAGTCTAACCATTGTCATGTCAGTCAATGTGACCATAGTTATGTCACTCAATATGACCATGGTCATGTCACCCTCAGTCTGACCATGGACTTGTCACTCAGTCTGACCATGGTCATTTCATTCTCAGTCTGACCATGGTCATGTTACTCTCAGTCTGACCATGGTCATGTTACTCAGTCTGACAAAGGTCATTTTACACTAGGTCTGAGAATGGTCATCTCACTTAGTCTGACCTTGGTCATGTCACTCTCAGTCTGACCATGGTCCTTTCAATCAGTCTGACCGTGGGTATGTCACTCTGAGTCTGACCATGGTCGTTTCACTCAGTCTGACCATGGTCATGTCACACTCAGTCTGATTATGGTCATATCACTTAGTCTGACCATGGTCATCTCTCTCAGACTGACCATGGCATTGTCTCTCAGTCTGATCATGGTCATCTCACTCAATATGTCCATGGTGATGTTAGTCAGTGTAACCATGGTCATGTCTATAAATCTGACCATGGGCATGTCACCCTCAGTCTGACCATGGCCATGTTACTTAAGGTGACCATGGTCATTTCACTCAGTCTGACCATGGTTTTGTCATTCAGTCTGACTATGGTCATGATAATCAGTATGACCATGGACATGTCACTCAGCCTGACCATGGTCATTTCACTCAGTCTGACCATGGTTTTGACATTCAGTCTGACTATGGTCATGATAATCAGTCTGGCCATTGTCATGTCTATAAATCTGACCATGGACATGTCACTCTCAATATGACCATGGTCATGTCACCCTCATTCTGACCATGGTCTTATCACTCAATCTGTACATGTTCATGTCCCTCAGTCAGACCAGGTCATGTCACTAAGTCTGACCATGGTCATTTCACTTAGACTTACCATGGTCATGTCACTCAGTCTGACCATGGTCATGTTACTCAGTCTGACCATGGTCATGTTACTCAGTCTGACCATGGTCATGTTACTCAGTCTGACCATGGTCATGTTACTCAGTCTGACCATGGTTATGTCACTCAGTCTGACCATGGTCATGTCACTCAGTCTGACCATGGTCATGTCACTCGGTCTGACCATGGTCATTTCCTCAGTCTGACCATGGTTTTGTCATTCAGTCTAATTATGGTCGTGATTATCAGTCTAACCATTGTCATGTCAGTCAATGTGACCATAGTTATGTCACTCAATATGACCATGGTCATGTCACCCTCAGTCTGACCATGGACTTGTCACTCAGTCTGACCATGGTCATTTCATTCTCAGTCTGACCATGGTCATGTTACTCTCAGTCTGACCATGGTCATGTTACTCAGTCTGACAAAGGTCATTTTACACTAGGTCTGAGAATGGTCATCTCACTTAGTTTGACCTTGGTCATGTCACTCTCAGTCTGACCATGGTCCTTTCAATCAGTCTGACCGTGGGTATGTCACTCTGAGTCTGACCATGGTCGTTTCACTCAGTCTGACCATGGTCATGTCACACTCAGTCTGATTATGGTCATATCACTTAGTCTGACCATGGTCATCTCTCTCAGACTGACCATGGCATTGTCTCTCAGTCTGATCATGGTCATCTCACTCAATATGTCCATGGTGATGTTAGTCAGTGTAACCATGGTCATGTCTATAAATCTGACCATGGGCATGTCACCCTCAGTCTGACCATGGCCATGTTACTTAAGGTGACCATGGTCATTTCACTCAGTCTGACCATGGTTTTGTCATTCAGTCTGACTATGGTCATGATAATCAGTATGACCATGGACATGTCACTCAGCCTGACCATGGTCATTTCACTCAGTCTGACCATGGTTTTGACATTCAGTCTGACTATGGTCATGATAATCAGTCTGGCCATTGTCATGTCTATAAATCTGACCATGGACATGTCACTCTCAATATGACCATGGTCTTGTCACCCTCATTCTGACCATGGTCTTATCACTCAATCTGTACATGTTCATGTCCCTCAGTCAGACCAGGTCATGTCACTAAGTCTGACCATGGTCATTTCACTTAGACTTACCATGGTCATGTCACTCAGTCTGACCATGGTCATGTTACTCAGTCTGACCATGGTCATGTTACTCAGTCTGACCATGGTCATGTTACTCAGTCTGACCATGGTCATGTTACTCAGTCTGACCATGGTTATGTCACTCAGTCTGACCATGGTCATATTACTCAGTCTGACCATGGTTATGTCACTCTGAGTCTGACCATGGTCATGTCACTCAGTCTGACCATGGTTATGTCACTCTGAGTCTGACCATGGTCATGTCACTCGGTCTGACCATGGTCATTTCACTCAGTCTGACCATGGTTTTGTCATTCAGTCTAACTATGGTCGTGATTATCAGTCTAACCATTGTCATGTCAGTCAATGTGACCATAGTTATGTCACTCAATATGACCATGGTCATGTCACCCTCAGTCTGACCATGGACTTGTCACTCAGTCTGACCATGGTCATTTCATTCTCAGTCTGACCATGGTCATGTTACTCTCAGTCTGACCATGGTCATGTTACTCAGTCTGACAAAGGTCATTTTACACTAGGTCTGAGAATGGTCATCTCACTTAGTCTGACCTTGGTCATGTCACTCTCAGTCTGACCATGGTCCTTTCAATCAGTCTGACCGTGGGTATGTCACTCTGAGTCTGACCATGGTCGTTTCACTCAGTCTGACCATGGTCATGTCACACTCAGTCTGATTATGGTCATATCACTTAGTCTGACCATGGTCATCTCTCTCAGACTGACCATGGCATTGTCTCTCAGTCTGATCATGGTCATCTCACTCAATATGTCCATGGTGATGTTAGTCAGTGTAACCATGGTCATGTCTATAAATCTGACCATGGTCATGTTACTCAGTCTGACCATGGTCATGTTACTCAGTCTGACCATGGTTATGTCACTCAGTCTGACCATGGTCATATTACTCAGTCTGACCATGGTTATGTCACTCTGAGTCTGACCATGGTCATGTCACTCGGTCTGACCATGGTCATTTCACTCAGTCTGACCATGGTTTTGTCATTCAGTCTAATTATGGTCGTGATTATCAGTCTAACCATTGTCATGTCAGTCAATGTGACCATAGTTATGTCACTCAATATGACCATGGTCATGTCACCCTCAGTCTGACCATGGACTTGTCACTCAGTCTGACCATGGTCATTTCATTCTCAGTCTGACCATGGTCATGTTACTCTCAGTCTGACCATGGTCATGTTACTCAGTCTGACAAAGGTCATTTTACACTAGGTCTGAGAATGGTCATCTCACTTAGTCTGACCTTGGTCATGTCACTCTCAGTCTGACCATGGTCCTTTCAATCAGTCTGACCGTGGGTATGTCACTCTGAGTCTGACCATGGTCATGTCACTCTCAGTCTGACCATGGTCGTTTCACTCAGTCTGACCATGGTCATGTCACTCAGTCTGACCATGGTAATATCTCTCAGTCTGACCATGGTCATGTCACTCAGTCTGACCATGGTCATGTCACTCAATATGTCCATGGTGATGTTAGTCAGTGTAACCATGGTCATGTCTATAAATCTGACCATGGGCATGTCACCCTCAGTCTGACCATGGCCATGTTACTTAAGGTGACCATGGTCATTTCACTCAGTCTGACCATGGTTTTGTCATTCAGTCTGACTATGGTCATGATAATCGGTATGACCTTGGACATGTCACTCAGCCTGACCATGGTCATTTCACTCAGTCTGACCATGGTTTTGACATTCAGTCTGACGATGGTCATGATAATCAGTCTGGCCATTGTCATGTCTATAAATCTGACCATGGACATGTCACTCTCAATATGACCATGGTCATGTCACCCTCATTCTGACCATGGTCTTATCACTCAATCTGTACATGTTCATGTCCCTCAGTCAGACCAGGTCATGTCACTAAGTCTGACCATGGTCATTTCACTTAGACTTACCATGGTCATGTCACTCAGTCTGACCATGGTAATATCACTCTCAGTCTGACCATGGTCGTTTCACTCAGTCTGACCATGGTCATGTCACTCAGTCTGACCATGGTAATATCTCTCAGTCTGACCATGGTCATGTCACTCAGTCTGACCATGGTCATGTCACTCAGTCTGACCATGGTAATATCTCTCAGTCTGACCATGGTAATGTCTCTCAGTCTGACCATGGTCATGTCACTCAGTCTGACCATGGTCATGTCACTCTCATTCTGACCATGGTCATATAACTCAGTCTGACCATAGTCATTTTACCCTAGGTCTTAGAATGGTAAATTTCATGTAAATTTCCATCTTACCATGGTAATGTCACTCAGTCTGACCATGGTCATGTCACTCAGTCTGACCATGGTCATGTCTCTCTTTCTGACCATGGCCATGTCTCTCTTTCTGACCATGGCCATGTCTCTCTTTCTGACCATGGCCATGTCTCTCTTTCTGACCATGGCCATGTCTCTCTTTCTGACCATGGCCATGTCTCTCTTTCTGACCATGGCCATGTCTCTCTTTCTGACCATGGCCATGTCTCTCTTTCAGATCATGGCCATGTCACTCTCAATCTGACCATGGTCATGTCACTCAGTCTGACCATGGTCATTTTGCTCAGACTGTCCATTGCCATGTAATTCAGTCTGAACATGGTCATGTCAATCAGTCTGACCATTATCATGTCATTCAGTCTGAACATGGTCCTGCCACGTAGTCTAACCATGGTCATGTCACTTTAAGTCTGACAATAGTCATGTCACTCTGTCTGAACATGGTCATGTCTCTCAGTCTGAATATGGTCATGGATCTCTCACTCTGACCCTGGTCATGGATCTCTCACTCTGACCCTGGTCATGGATATCTCACTCTGACCCTGGTCATGGATCTCTCACTCTGACCCTGGTCATGGATCTCTCACCCTGACCATGGTTATGGATCTCTCACTCTGACCATGGTCATGGATCTCTCACTCTGACCCTGGTCATGATCTCTCTCTCTCTGCCAATGGTCATGTCACTCAGTCTTACCATGGTAATGTCACTGTCTGTAAATGGTTATGTCAATCAGTTTGATCATGGTAATGTCACTGTCTGTAAATGGTTATGTCAATCAGTTTGATCATGGTAATGTCACTCTGTCTGAAAATGGTTACGTCAATCAGTTTGATCATGGTAATGTCACTCTGTCTGAAAATGGTTATGTCAATCAGTTTGATCATGGTAATGTCACTCTGTCTGAAAATGGTTATGTCAATCAGTTTGATCATGGTAATGTCACTCTGTCTGAAAATGGTTATGTCAATCAGTTTGATCATGGTAATAGAACTCTCTGCCCATGGTCATGTCACTAAATCTGACGATATTAATTTCACTCGATCTGACCCTGGTCATTTTCATTCAGTCTGACCCTGGTCATTTCACTCGATCTGACCCTGGTCATTTTCATTCAGTCTGACCATGGTCATTTCACTCGATCTGACCCTGGTCATTTTCATTCAGTCTGACCCTGGTCATTTCACTCGATCTGACCCTGGTCATTTTCATTCAGTCTGACCCTGGTCATTTCACTCGATCTGACCCTGGTCATTTTCATTCAGTCTGACCCTGGTCATTTCACTCGATCTGACCCTGGTCATTTTCATTCAGTCTGACCCTGGTCATTTCACTCGATCTGACCCTGGTCATTTTCATTCAGTCTGACCATGGTCATTTCACTCGATCTGACCCTGGTCATTTTCATTCAGTCTGACCATGGTCATTTCACTCGATCTGACCCTGGTCATTTTCATTCAGTCTGACCCTGGTCATTTCACTCGATCTGACCCTGGTCATTTTCATTCAGTCTGACCTGGTCATTTCACTCGATCTGACCCTGGTCATTTTCATTCAGTCTGACCCTGGTCATTTCACTCGATCTGACCCTGGTCATTTTCATTCAGTCTGACCCTGGTCATTTCACTCGATCTGACCCTGGTCATTTTCATTCAGTCTGACCATGGTCATGTCTCTCTGCTCTTTTTTTGTGTTCTTTTTCGATCTCTCGCAGACACTCAGTTGCTCTCTCTCCATCTCTTTCAGACACTAAATTGCTCTCTCTGCCTTTCACTCCCTCCATTTCTCGTTCTTTATCTCTCTCTCTGCCTTTCACTCCCCCCATTTCTCATTCTTTATCTCTCTCCCTGCCTTTCACCCCCCTCTCTCTCGCTCTCAAAAACTCTTCTCAATCTTCGGAGTACAATACCCATCTCCATTAAACATTATTACAGAGAGCCGAGTAGAACCCATCTTCATTAGACAATAATACACAGAGCCTTAGAGAACCCATCTCCATTAGACAATAATACACAGAGCCTTAGAGAACCCATCTCCATTAGACAATAATACACAGAGCCTTAGAGAACCCATCTCCATTAGACAATAATACACAGAGCCTTAGAGAACCCATCTCCATTAGACAATAATACACAGAGCCTAGTAGAACCCATCTCCATTAGACAATATTACTGAGAGCCTTAGAGCACCCATCTCCATTAGACAATAATACTGAGAGCCGAGTAGAACCCATCTCCATTAGACAATAATACACAGAGCCTTAGAGAACCCATCTCCATTAGACAATAATACACAGAGCCTTAGAGAACCGATCTCCATTAGACAATATTACTGAGAGCCTTAGAGAACCCATCTCCATTAGACAATAATACACAGAGCCTTAGAGAACCCATCTCCATTAGACAATAATACACAGAGCCTTAGAGAACCCATCTCCATTAGACAATAATACACAGAGCCTTAGAGAACCCATCTCCATTAGACAATATTACTGAGAGCCTTAGAGAACCCATCTCCATTAGACAATAATACACAGAGCCTTAGAGAACCCATCTCCATTAGACAATATTACTGAGAGCCTTAGAGAACCCACCTCTCTCTGAGATGATTGCCTTTGAAAAGTAATTCTAAAAACACACTTTAAACCACATTAGCTGTATTCTGTTCTTCTTTTCAACAGGACATCATAACTATCTCTGTGCCGGTCGAAATGACTGCATCGTGGATAAGATACGGAGAAAGAATTGCCCTGCGTGTCGCCTGAGGAAGTGCTACCAAGCTGGGATGATGCTCGGAGGTACCTTTGTGGTCATGTCTCTCTGTCTTCCTCTTCTACTAAATGAATGCCCTCCTCACCAATTATCTAGAGAACATCACATTAAAGGGGTTACAAATGAACACTCTCTCATCTCAAGCAGGAGTCACACACTTTGAAATCATCATTTCCAGTCAAGGAGAATGTTGAAATGGCCTTTCAGATAACACACAGAGACCAAACAAAATCATCACACCCTGTCATTACTATGTTCTTTCCCTTAGGATATTACCTTTTGGATGTTTAATGAACTACAGATGTAGGATCTTAATTTGATCACCCTGTTGCAGGAGAACCTTCCCACAATGCATGACATTTTAAACTTGTAGTGTAGTTGTAGTTTAAAAAAGTTTGTAATTTCCACTTTGAAATGTTCAGGCTTGATTTTCCCTAACGGAAAATGTATTAACTCCTACAAAAATGTAAATTAATTATAAACTACATAATAATTCACATTTCCTGTTGCTGCAGGATTATCTTCCTGCTGTAGCAAATTTGGCTCAAATTAAGATCCTACATCTGTATGGTAAAAACAGTTTATTCAAAAACTAAAGTGCTCTTGTAATAGCCTCTGTCTGACCTTTTGTTTGAAACATTTTATGGGTCATGGGTTATTGAGGAGGAGGTGTTATATTACGGGTTGTTAATCAGTCAACTGTTCAAGGCCGTACCAGTCATCCAAAATTACAACTTACAGAAAAATAAATGCATTACAGTAATTATTTAGTAGCATTTTTTTTAAATCCAGACTAACTAAACCTGAAAACAATATTCTTTAAAAAAATAATTATATCTTTTAACTCTGGCCTCAGACAGAATATCTTATGTCAGCCGACACATCACATCTTAATGAGGCTTCTTAATGAAGCATTTCATAGATGTTGAACCCCGTCTTCATTTCATTCAGCCCCGTGCCAATGTCTACATACAGTATGTGAATAACAAGTGTTCCTTGTACTCTTCACATGTTTTAACTGACCCTTGTGGTAATTATTGTCCCAGGGCGGAAGCTGAAGCGTTTTGGGGCCCTGAAGGCAGGTCCAGCCTTGATGTTCCAGGGGGCCTTATCAGCCCTGGGAGATGGTCTGGCCCCAGCCTTGATGTTCCAGGGGCCCTTGTCAGCCCTGGGAGATGGTCAGACCCTGGCCTCTCTACCATGCATGCCTGGCCTCAACGAGCTGCAGCTCTCCCCTCAGATCATCAGCATTCTGGAGAGCATTGAGCCTGAGGTGGGGTCGGAGTTTCTGATTCAGGGGGGGAATCCTAACCTCCACCTAAATCTAATTGTAACTTAGTCATGCATTGAAGTCAATAAGAGACTAAGGGAAAATATGACTCAAGGACAAGTTAGGTTTCATATTCATCATAGGCACCTTTTGCTTTGTATTGTCCTGCTGCTGACAATGGATTGACATTCAGGGATCAATCATGTACTCCTCTGTCCGTCTACCAGGTGGTGTACTCTGGCTATGACAACTCCCAGCCTGACATGCCACACCTCCTCCTCAACAGTCTCAACAGACTGTGCGATAGACAGCTGTTGTGGATCGTCCGGTGGTCCAAGTCCCTGCCAGGTAATAAAACAGTGTAATGATGTGTGTGGTTTATCAATGTCCTAGAATGTCCTGAGAGACAGACTGTGATTCATCTGGTGATCAAGTAACAGCAGGAAGAATGTCAACTGGTTTGATATCCTATCTTGACATCTGCACACGTTTAACCCATTCACACTTCATTAAACTGATGTAAAATGGAAGGTTTTCCCCCATGCGGATCCAAGTTAGGATTGGTCCATATGAGTTCCTTTACTGGAGTCAACCTGTACCACATTACAGACAGCAGTAGTAGCATGCAGTCGCCTTGGCCAGGTCTGCCAGGTAACAGAATAACTGTATTCAGGGTTGACTTATGATATGTTATAAGTCTATGTTTGCTTCCCAAATAACACACTATGCCCTATATAGTGCACTACTTTAGACTGGAGCCTATGGCACCCTATTCTCTAGATAGGGCTCTGGTCTATAGTAGTGCACTATGGCACACTGTGTCCTATATAGTGCACTACTTTAGACCAGAGCACTATGGCACCCTATTCTCTACATAGTGCACAACTATAGACCAGAGCCCTATTCTCTATATAGTGCACTACTATAGACCAGAGCCCTATGGCACACTATGCCCTATATAGTGCACCACTTTAGACCAGAGCCCTATGGCACCCTATTCTCTATATAGTGCACTAGTTTAGACCAGAGCCCTATGGCACACTATGCCCTATATAGTGCACTACTTTTGACCAGAGCCCTATGGGCTAGGCCTCCTCAGGGCCAACACACTCACCAGGGTCTCCATGGTCACCACACTCTAACCATGGCCACCAACAGTCACCAGCGTTCTGCAGCGAAGGTCTCACTCCCTAACGCTGGCAGGCAGAGATGCAGCCAGGGAGACCATGTGGAAAGTACGACCAATCCTTTCTTCTCTTTTCACACCCTTTATAACTAAACACCCTTTATCATTACTGGTAACCTCCTAAACACCCTTCATCACTAACGGTGACCTCCTAAACACCCTTTATCACTACTGGTAACCTCCTAAACACCCTTTATCACTAAACACCCTTCATCACTACCGGTGACCTCCTAAACACCCTTTATCACTACTGGTAACCTCCTAAACACCCTTTATCATTACTGGTAACCTCCTAAACACCCCTTTATCACTACTGGTAACCTCCTAAACACCCCTTTATCACTATTGGTGATCTCCTAAACACCCTTTATCATTACTGGTAACCTCCTAAACACCCTTTATCATTACTGGTAACCTCCTAAACACCCCTTTATCAGTACTGGTAACCTCCTAAACACCCTTTGTCACTACTGGTAACCTCCTAAACACCCTTTATCACTACTGGTAACCTCCTAAACACCCTTTATCACTACTGGTAACCTCCTAAACACCCTTTATCACTACTGGTGACCTCCTAAACACCCTTTATCACTACTGGTAACCTCCTAAACACCCTTTATCACTACTGGTGACCTCCTAAACACCCTTTATCACTACTGGTAACCTCCTAAACACCCTTTATCGCTACTGGTAACCTCCTAAACACCCTTTATCACTACTGGTAACCTGCTAAACACCCTTTATCACTACTGGTAACCTGCTAAACACCCTTTATAACTACTGGTAACCTCCTAAACACCCATGTCATATAGAATCCATACTGTATGTCGTGTCATGTAGAATCCATACTGTATGTCATGTCATATAGAATCCATACTGTATGTCATGTCATATAGAATCCATACCCTATGTCATGTCATGTGGAATCCATACTGTATATCATGTCATGTAGAATCCATACTGTATGTCGTGTCATATAGAATCCATACTGTATGTCATGTCATATAGAATCCATACCCTATGTCATGTCATATAGAATCCATACTGTATGTCATGTCATATAGAATCCATACCCTATGTCATGTCATATAGAATCCATACTGTATATCATGTCATGTAGAATCCATACCCTATGTCATGTCATATAGAATCCATACTGTATGTCATGTCATATAGAATCCATACCCTATGTCATGTCATATAGAATCCATACTGTATGTCATATAGAATCCATACCCTATGTCATGTCATATAGAATCCATACTGTATGTCATGTCATGTAGAATCCATACCCTATGTCATGTCATATAGAATCCATACTGTATGTCATGTCATTTAAAATAATATTTGTGGACAGAATACCTATGTAAGAAGAACACAAGTAATATGTCACAAACCTTGTTTGTATCCTGAAAGTACAAGGAGTGGCATGTTAGCACCAAACAGGTCTGGATTTCAGGCTACCTGCTTTCTATGAAATGATCAATATAAGTAGAAGATTGAAAACAAAGAAAGGGAAGGTTAGTTCCCATAAGGAGAGGTAATGATTTGACAGGAAGGGGAGGCTAGTTCCCATAAGGAGAGGTAATGATTTGACAGGAAGGGGAGGCTAGTTCCCATAAGGAGAGGTAATGATTTGACAGGGAGGGAAGGCTAGTTCCCATAAGGAGAGATAATGATTTGACAGGAAGGGGAGGCTAGTTCCCATAAGGAGAGGTAATGATTTGACAGGAAGGGGAGGCTAGTTCCCATAAGGAGAGGTAATGATTTGACAGGAAGGGGAGGCTAGTTCCCATAAGGAGAGGTAATGATTTGACAGGAAGGGGAGGCTAGTTCCCATATAGAAGATACTGTAATGATTTGAAAGGGAGGGAAGGCTAGTTCCCATAAGGAGAGATAATGATTTGACAGGGGTCTGGAAGGCTAGTTCCCATAAGGAGAGATAATGATTTGACAGGAAGGGAAGGCTAGTTAGTTCCCATAAGGAGAGGTAATGATTTGACAGGAAGGGGAGGCTAGTTCCCATAAGGAGAGGTAATGATTTGACAGGGAGGGAAGGCTAGTTCCCATAAGGAGAGATAATGATTTGACAGGAAGGGAAGGCTAGTTAGTTCCCATAAGGAGAGGTCATGATTTGACAGGGAGGGAAGGCCAGTCTTATAAGGAGAGGTAATGATTTGACAGGGAGGGAAGGCTAGTTCCCATAAGGAGAGGTAATGATTTGACAGGGAGGGAAGGCTAGTTCCCATAAGGAGAGGTAATGATTTGACAGGGAGGGAAGGCCAGTCTTATAAGGAGAGGTAATTATTTGACAGGGAAGGAAGGTTAGTTCCCATAAGGAGAGGTAATGATTTGACAGGAAGGGAAGGCTAGTTCCCATAAGGAGAGTTAATTTGACATATGTTATTATGAAACATGAAACACACACCATTAAATACAAGCCAGTCAAAAGCTGCAAAGCAATTATGGTTGACCAGAGATATATCTACCACTATGGTTGATCAGAGATATATCTACCACTATGGTTGACCAGAGATATAGCCACCACTATGGTTGACCAGGGATATATCTACCACTATGGTTGACCAGAGATATATCTGTGGTGATATATCTACCATTATGTTGACCTGTAGTGATATATTGACCACTATGGTTGACCAGTAGTGATATATTGACCACTATGGTTGACCAGTAGTGATATATCTACCATTATGGTTGACCAGTAGTGATATATCTACCATTATGTTGACCTGTAGTGATATATATACCATTATGGTTGATCAGTAGTGATATATCTACCATTATGGTTGACCATTAATGATATTTCTACCATTATGCTAGACCAGTAGTGATATATTGACTACTATGGTTGACCAGTAGTGATACATCTACCATTATGGTTGACCAGCAGTTATATAGTGATAAATATACCATGATGGTTGACCAGAGATATAGCTACCACTACGGTTGACCAGTATTGATATACAGTGCCTTGCGAAAGTATTCGGCCCCCTTGAACTTTGCGACCTTTTGCCACATTTCAGGCTTCAAACATAAAGATATAAAACAATTTTTTTGTGAAGAATCAACAACAAGTGGGACACAATCATGAAGTGGAATGACATTTATTGGATATTTCAAACTTTTTTAACAAATCAAAAACTGAAAAATTGGGCGTGCAAAATTATTCAGCTCCTTTACTTTCAGTGCAGCAAACTCTCTCCAGAAGTTCAGTGAGGATCTCTGAATGATCCAATGTTGACCTAAATGACTAATGATGATAAATACAATCCACCTGTGTGTAATCAAGTCTCCATATAAATGCACCTGCACTGTGATAGTCTCAGAGGTCCGTTAAAAGCGCAGAGAGCATCATGAAGAACAAGGAACACACCAGGCAGGTCCGAGATACTGTTGTGAAGAAGTTTAAAGCCGGATTTGGATACAAAAAGATTTCCCAAGCTTTAAACATCCCAAGGAGCACTGTGCAAGCGATAATATTGAAATGGAAGGAGTATCAGACCACTGCAAATCTACCAAGACCTGGCCGTCCCTCTAAACTTTCAGCTCATACAAGGAGAAGACTGATCAGAGATGCAGCCAAGAGGCCCATGATCACTCTGGATGAACTGCAGAGATCTACAGCTGAGGTGGGAGACTCTGTCCATAGGACAACAATCAGTCGTATATTGCACAAATCTGGCCTTTATGGAAGAGTGGCAAGAAGAAAGCCATTTCTTAAAGATATCCATAAAAAGTGTTGTTTAAACTTTGCCACAAGCCACCTGGGAGACACACCAAACATGTGGAAGAAGGTGCTCTGGTCAGATGAAACCAAAATTGAACTTTTTGGCAACAATGCAAAACGTTATGTTTGGCGTAAAAGCAACACAGCTCATCACCCTGAACACACCATACCCACTGTCAAACATGGTGGTGGCAGCATCATGGTTTGGGCCTGCTTTTCTTCAGCAGGGACAGGGAAGATGGTTAAAATTGATGGGAAGATGGATGGAGCCAAATACAGGACCATTCTGGAAGAAAACCTGATGGAGTCTGCAAAAGACCTGAGACTGGGATTTGTCTTCCAACAAGACAATGATCCAAAACATAAAAGCAAAATCTACAATGGAATGGTTCAAAAATAAACATATCCAGGTGTTAGAATGGCCAAGTCAAAGTCCAGACCTGAATCCAATCGAGAATCTGTGGAAAGAACTGAAAACTGCTGTTCACAAATGCTCTCCATCCAACCTCACTGAGCTCAAGCTGTTTTGCAAGGAGGAATGGGAAAAATGTCAGTCTCTCGATGTGCAAAACTGATAGAGACATACCCCAAGCGACTTACAGCTGTAATCGCAGCAAAAGGTGGCGCTACAAAGTATTAACTTAAGGGGGCTGAATAATTTTGCACGCCCAATTTTTCAGTTTTTCATTTGTTTAAAAAGTTTGAAATATCCAATAAATGTTGTTCCACTTCATGATTGTGTCCCACTTGTTGTTGATTCTTCACAAAAAATACAGTTTTATATCTTTGTTTGAAGCCTGAAATGTGGCAAAAGGTCGCAAAGTTCAAGGGGGCCGAATACTTTCGCAAGGCACTGTATGTACCATTATGTTGACCAGTAGGGATATATCTACCATTATGGTTGACCAGTATTGATATATCTACCTATAGCTATTATGGTTGACCAGTAGTGATATATCTACCATTATGGTTGACCGGAGCTATAGCTACCATTATGGTTGACCAGTAGTGATATATCTACCTACTGGTTGACCAGTAGTGATATATCTACCATTATGGTTGACCAGTAGTGATATATTGACTACTATGGTTGACCAGTAGTGATACATCTACCATTATGGTTGACCAGTAGTGATATTTCTACCATTATGGTTGACCAGTAGTGATATATCTACCATTATGTTGACCAGTAGTGGTATTTCTACCATTATGGTTGACCAGTAGTGATATTTCTACCATGATGGTTGACCTGTAGTGATATATCTACCATTATGTTGACCAGTAGTGGTATTTCTACCATTATGGTTGACCAGTAGTGATATTTCTACCATGATGGTTGACCTGTAGTGATATATCCACCACTACGGTTGTCCGGAGATATAGCTACCATTATGGTTGACCAGTATTGATATATCTACCATTATGTCTACCAGTAGTGATATATCTACCATTATGTCTACCAGTAGTGATATGTCTACAACGGTGTATGACTGTTACTAGGGTGACTAAGTCACTAGGTTACTACATTCACATTCTGATACACATCACTTGATGTACTTCAAATGGAGCAGAACAACTTGTTCTTGTTAATAACGTGATAAGATTATAACGTTGTTATTTACATAATAAACCATCTCAACTCAAATGACAGCAGATACGTATGAATAAAGGTAATGAACCATTTGAACTCAAATGACAGCAGATACGTATGAATAAAGGTAATGAACCATTTAAACTAAAATGACAGCAGATACGTATGAATAAAGGTAATGAACCATTTAAACTAAAATGACAGCAGATACATATGAATAAAGGTAATGAACCATTTGACCTCAAATGACAGCAGATACGTATGAATAAAGGTAATGAACCATTTAAACTAAAATGACAGCAGATACGTATGAATAAAGGTAATGAACCATTTAAACTAAAATGACAGCAGATACGTATGAATAAAGGTAATGAACCATTTGAACTAAAATGAAGAAGAAGATGTTCCAAGATGGCGTAGCAGTAAGTCGTCCTGTCTCGTCGTGTCCCTGTATATATCGTCTATTTTTCGTTTTTTACATATTTTTACATATTTTTCTTCAAAAACATTTTGCTAAACCTAAGCTTCCAAATACTCTCCTGCAACCCGCCTCACCCAATGTAACTATTTTTCCTAAAGTATTTATATTTACTTCGGAACCGGAACCCCTCAACTGAAGCTAGCCGGCTAACCACCAGCTATGCTAGCGGTCTTCAGCTAACCGGTCATCAGCTAAGCTAACCTTTAGCTCGGAAAGCTCTCGCCAGCTCGAACAACGCGACTCTAACCAGAGCATAACGGACCTATTTATTTTTCCATCCCCGGACTCATCCCTGGATTCCCACCGCAAACGGAACATTTCAGCTGGATCTTCACAACTAGCTATCTAGCTAAACCGCAACCCCGGATGATTACTCCTGGCTAGCGCTTCCACCCACTTAGCGTGAAGCTAGCCCGGCCAGCGCACCTGTACCACCACCGTAGCATACTCCTGGGCTACAATACCCGGGCCCACGACCGGTCTATCGATGTCACCGCATGAAGAGGAATAAACAGACTCACCCCATCGCGACGTCCCCTAAAGGCCAACTCTCTAGCCCTCGCTATCTCCCTGCTTGCTAAACTCGGCCTGCTAACTGCTAGCTTGTCTAGCCCCGGTCCGCTAACTGCTACCTTGTTTAGCCCGGGCCTACGAACTGTTAGCTTGTTAGCACAGGCCTGCTAACTGCTAGCTTGTCTAGCCCGGGCCTACGAACTGTTAGCTTGTTAGCACAGGCCTGCTAACCGTCTGAATCGCCGCGTCCCAAACACTCACCGGACCCATATTTACTTTCTATCTCTTCTTGATTTTTAATCTGTTTATACCTTTCCGGAAACCTGCCTCACCCAATGTGATACGGAATCGCTATTATTTTTAATTTTTAGAACACACTCAAGAACCTCCAGAAGCTAACCAGCTAACTAGCTACAAGCTATTTAGTCATTGTTAACTTTTTTTTTTCCAACCTGGATAACACTCGCCAGTCCAGCTTCCCTGCCCCATCCACCGCTGCCCCCTGGACACTGATCTCTTGGCTACATAGCTGATGCACTCTGGACTGTCCATTAATCACGGTACTCCATTCTGCTTGTTTATGTTTTATCTATCGGCCCCGTTGCCTAGTCAACGCCATTTTACCTGCTGTTGTTGTGCTAGCTGATTAGCTGTTGTCTCACCTACTGTTTAAGCTAGCTTTCCCAATTCAACACCTGTGATTACTGTATGCCTCGCTGTATGTCTCTCTCAAATGTCAATATGCCTTGTATACTGTTGCTCAGGTTAGTTATCATTGTTCTAGTTCACAATGGAGCCCCTAGTTCTACTCTTCATACCCCTGATAACTCCTTTGTCCCACCTCCCACACATGCGGTGACCTCACCCATTACAACCAGCATGTCCAGAGACACAACCTCTCTCATCATCACCCAGTGCCTGGGCTTACCCCTGCTGTACCCGCACCCCACCATACCCCTGTCTGCGCACTATGCCCTGAATATATTCTACCATGCCCAGAAACCTGCTCCTCTTATTCTCTGTCCCCAACGCTCTAGGCGACCAGTTTTGATAGCCTTTAGCCGCACCCTCATACTACTCCTTCTCTGTTCCGCGGGTGATGTGGAGGTAAACCCAGGCCCTGCATGTCCCCAGGCACCCTCATTTGTTGACTTCTGTGATCGAAAAGCCTTGGTTTCATGCATGTCAACATCAGAAGCCTCCTCCCTAAGTTTGTTTTACTCACTGCTCTAGCACACTCTGCTAACCCTGATGTCCTTGCTGTGTCTGAATCCTGGCTCAGGAAGGCCACCAAAAATTCAGAGATTTCCATACCCAACTATAACATCTTCCGTCAAGATAGAACTGCTAAAGGGGGAGGAGTTGCAGTCTACTGCAGAGATAGCCTGCAAAGTAATGTCATACTTTCCAGGTCCATACCCAAACAGTTCGAACTACTAATTTTGAAAATTACTCTCTCCAGAAATAAGTCTCTCACTGTTGCCGCCTGCTACCGACCCCCTCAGCTCCCAGCTGTGCCCTGGACACCATTTGTGAATTGATCGCCCCCATCTAGCCTCAGAGTTTGTTCTGTTAGGTGACCTAAACTGGGATATGCTTAACACCCCGCCAGTCCTACAATCTAAGCTAGATGCCCTCAATCTCACACAAATCATCAAGGAACCCACCAGGTACAACCCTAACTCTGTAAACAAGGGCACCCTCATAGACGTCATCCTGACCAACTGGCCCTCCAAATACACCTCCGCTGTCTTCAACCAGGATCTCAGCGATCACTGCCTCATTGCCTGTATCCGTTACGGAGCCGCAGTCAAACGACCACCCCTCATCACTGTCAAACGCTCCCTAAAACACTTCTGTGAGCAGGCCTTTCTAATCGACCTGGCCCGGGTATCCTGGAAGGACATTGACCTCATCCCGTCAGTTGAGGATGCCTGGTCATTCTTTAAAAGTAACTTCCTTACCATTTTAGATAAGCATGCTCTGTTCAAAAAATGCAGAACTAAGAACAGATACAGTCCTTGGTTCACCCCAGACCTGACTGCCCTCGACCAGCACAAAAACATCCTGTGGAGGACTGCAATAGCATCGAATAGTCCCCGGGATATGCAATTGTTCTGGGAAGTCCGGAACCAATACACGCAGTCAGTCAGGAAAGCTAAGGCCAGCTTCTTCAGGCAGAAGTTTGCATCCTGTAGCTCCAACTCCAAAAAGTTCTGGGACACTGTGAAGTCCATGGAGAACAAGAGCACCTCCTCCCAGCTGCCCACTGCACTGAGGCTAGGTAACACGGTCACCACCGCTAAATCCATGATTATCGAAAACTTCAATAAGCATTTCTCAACGGCTGGCCATGCCTTCCGCCTGGCTACTCCAACCTCGGCCAACAGCTCTGCCCCCCGGCAGCTCCTCGCCCAAGCCTCTCCAGGTTCTCCTTTACCCAAATCCAGATAGCAGATGTTCTGAAAGAGCTGCAAAACCTGGACCCGTACAAATCAGCTGGGCTTGACAATCTGAACCCCTATTTCTGAAACTTTCCGCCGCCATTGTCGCAACCCCTATTACCAGCCTGTTCAACCTCTCTTTCATATCGTCTGAGATCCCCAAGGATTGGAAAGCTGCCGCAGTCATCCCCCTCTTCAAAGGGGGAGACACCCTGGACCCAAACTGTTACAGACCTATATCCATCCTGCCCTGCCTATCTAAGGTCTTCGAAAGCCAAGTCAACAAACAGGTCACTGACCATCTCGAATCCCACCGTACCTTCTAAATCAATCAAATCAAATCAAATTTTATTTGTCACATACACATGGTTAGCAGATGTTAATGCGAGTGTAGCGAAATGCTTGTGCTTCTAGTTCCGACAATGCAGTAATAACGAACAAGTAATCTAACTAACAATTCCAAAAAAACTACTGTCTTATACACAGTGTAAGGGGATAAAGAATATGTACATAAGGATATATGAATGAGTGATGGTACAGAGCAGCATAGGCAAGATACAGTAGATGATATCGAGTACAGTATATACATATGAGATAAGTATGTAAACCAAGTGGCATAGTTAAAGTGGCTAGTGATACATGTATTACATAAGGATGCAGTCGATGATATAGAGTACAGTATCAACGTATGCATATGAGATGAATAATGTAGGGTAAGTAACATTATATAAGGTAGCATTGTTTAAAGTGGCTAGTGATATATTTACATCATTTCCCATCAATTCCCATGATTAAAGTGGCTGGAGTAGAGTCAGTGTCATTGACAGTGTGTTGGCAGTAGCCACTCAATGTTAGTGGTGGCTGTTTAACAGTCTGATGGCCTTGAGATAGAAGCTGTTTTTCAGTCTCTCGGTCCCAGCTTTGATGCACCTGTACTGACCTCGCCTTCTCGATGACAGCAGGGTGAACAGGCAGTGGCTCGGGTGGTTGATGTCCTTGATGATCTTTATGGCCTTCCTGTAGCATCGGGTGGTGTAGGTGTCCTGGAGGGCAGGTAGTTTGCCCCCGGTGATGCGTTGTGCAGACCTCACTACCCTCTGGAGAGCCTTACGGTTGAGGGCGGTGCAGTTGCCATACCAGGCGGTGATACAGCCCGCCAGGATGCTCTCGATTGTGCATCTGTAGAAGTTTGTGAGTGCTTTTGGTGACAAGCCGAATTTCTTCAGCCTCCTGAGGTTGAAGAGGCGCTGCTGCGCCTTCCTCACGATGCTGTCTGTGTGAGTGGACCAATTCAGTTTGTCTGTGATGTGTATGCCGAGGAACTTAAAACTTGCTACCCTCTCCACTACTGTTCCATCGATGTGGATGGGGTGTTCCCTCTGCTGTTTCCTGAAGTCCACAATCATCTCCTTAGTTTTGTTGACGTTGAGTGTGAGGTTATTTTCCTGACACCACACTCCGAGGGCCCTCACCTCCTCCCTGTAGGCCGTCTCGTCGTTGTTGGTAATCAAGCCTACCACTGTTGTGTCGTCCGCAAACTTGATGATTGAGTTGGAGGTGTGCATGGCCACGCAGTCGTGGGTGAACAGGGAGTACAGGAGAGGGCTCAGAACGCACCCTTGTGGGGCCCCAGTGTTGAGGATCAGTGGGGAGGAGATGTTGTTGCCTACCCTCACCACCTGGGGGCGGCCCGTCAGGAAGTCCAGTACCCAGTTGCACAGGGCGGGTTCGAGACCCAGGGTCTCGAGCTTGATGACGAGCTTGGAGGGTACTATGGTGTTGAATGCCGAGCTGTAGTCGATGAACAGCATTCTCACATAGGTATTCCTCTTGTCCAGATGGGTTAGGGCAGTGTGCAGTGTGGTTGAGATTGCATCGTCTGTGGACCTATTTGGGCGGTAAGCAAATTGGAGTGGGTCAAGGGTGTCAGGTAGGGTGGAGGTGATATGGTCCTTGACTAGTCTCTCAAAGCACTTCATGATGACGGATGTGAGTGCTACGGGCGGTAGTCGTTTAGCTCAGTTACCTTAGCTTTCTTGGGAACAGGAACAATGGTGGCCCTCTTGAAGCATGTGGGAACAGCAGACTGGTATAGGGATTGATTGAATATGTCCGTAAACACACCGGCCAGCTGGTCTGCGCATGCTCTGAGGGCGCGGCTGGGGATGTCGTCTGGGCCTGCAGCCTTGCGAGGGTTAACACGTTTAAATGTCTTACTCACTTCGGCTGCAGTGAAGGAGAGACCGCATGTTTCCGTTGCAGGCCGTGTCAGTGGCACTGTATTGTCCTCAAAGCGGGCAAAAAAGTTATTTAGTCTGCCTGGGAGCAAGACATCCTGGTCCGTGACTGGGCTGGGTTTCTTCCTGTAGTCCGTGATTGACTGTAGACCCTGCCACATGCCTCTTGTGTCTGAGCCGTTGAATTGAGATTCTACTTTGTCTCTGTACTGGCGCTTAGCTTGTTTGATAGCCTTGCAATCTGGTTTCCGAGCCGGTCACGGGTGCACCTCAGCAACACTCAAGGTACTAAACGATATCATAACCGCCATCGATAAAAGACAGTACTGTGCAGCCGTCTTCATTGACCTTGCCAAGGCTTTCGACTCTGTCAATCACCATATTCTTATCGGCAGACTCAGTAGCCTCGGTTTTTCGGATGACTGCCTTGCCTGGTTCACCAATTACTTTGCAGACAGAGTTCAGTGTGTCAAATCGGAGGGCATGCTGTCCGGTCCTCTGGCAGTCTCTATGGGGGTGCCACAGGGTACAATTCTCGGGCCGACTCTTTTCTCTGTATATATCAATGACGTTGCTCTTGCTGCGGGCGATTCCCTGATCCACCTCTACGCAGACGACACCATTCTATATACTTTCGGCCCGTCATTGGACACTGTGCTATCTAACCTCCAAACAAGCTTCAATGCCATACAACACTCCTTCCGTGGCCTCCAACTGCTCTTAAACGCTAGTAAAACCAAATGCATGCTTTTCAACCGATCGCTGCCTGCACCCGCATGCCCGACTAGCATCACCACCCTGGATGGTTCCGACCTTGAATATGTGGACATCTATAAGTACCTAGGTGTCTGACTAGACTGCAAACTCTCCTTCCAGACTCATATCAAACATCTCCAATCGAAAATCAAATCAAGAGTCGGCTTTCTATTCCGCAACAAAGCCTCCTTCACTCACGCCGCCAAGCTTACCCTAGTAAAACTGACTATCCTACCGATCCTCGACTTCGGCGATGTCATCTACAAAATGGCTTCCAACACTCTACTCAGCAAACTGGATGCAGTCTATCACAGTGCCATCCGTTTTGTCACTAAAGCACCTTATACCACCCACCACTGCGACCTGTATGCTCTCATCGGCTGGCCCTCGTTACATATTCGTCGCCAGACCCACTGGCTCCAGGTCATCTACAAGTCCATGCTAGGTAAAGCTCCGCCTTATCTCAGTTCACTGGTCACGATGGCAACACCCATCCGTAGCATGCGCTCCAGCAGGTGTATCTCACTGATCATCCCTAAAGCCAACACCTCATTTGGCCGCCTTTCGTTCCAGTACTCTGCTGCCTGTGACTGGAACGAATTGCAAAATCGCTGAAGTTGGAGACTTTTATCTCCTCACCAACTTCAAACATCAGCTATCTGAGCAGCTAACCGATCGCTGCTGCTGTACATAGTCTATTGGTAAATAGCCCACCCATTTTCACCTACCTCATCCCCATACTGTTTTTATTTATTTACTTGCTCTTTTGCACACCAATATCTCTACCTGTACATGACCATCTGATCATTTATCACTCCAGTGTTAATCTGCAAAATTGTAATTATTCGCCTACCTCCTCATGCCTTTTGCACACATTGTATATAGACTCCCCCTTTGTTTTCTACTGTGTTATTGACTTGTTAATTGTTTATTCCATGTGTAACTCTGTGTTGTCTGCTCACACTGCTATGCTTTATCTTGGCCAGGTCGCAGTTGCAAATGAGAACTTGTTCTCAACTGGCCTACCTGGTTAAATAAAGGTGAAATAAAAAAATAAAAAATAAAAAAAAACAGTAGATACGTATGAATAAAGGTAATGAACCATTTAAACTAAAATGACAGTAGATACGTATGAATAAAGGTAATGAACCATCTCAACTCAAATGACAGTAGATACGTATGAATAAAGGTAATGAACCATTTAAACTGAAACGACAGCAGATGCGTATGAATAAAGGTAATGAACCATTTAAACTAAAATGACAGTAGATATTGTAAGTATGAATAAAGGTAATGAACCATTTAAACTGAAACGACAGCAGATGCGTATGAATGACCGAAGATACTGTTTAAATACTGTATAGGCTCGTGCCCAGTGACACGTGCCTACCAGATGAGCTAAATGCCTTTTATGCTCGCTTCGAGGCAAGCAACACTGAAGCATGCACGAGAGCACCAGCTGTTCTGGATGACTGTGTGATAACGCTCTTGGTAGCCGATGTGAACAAAACCTTTAAACAGGTCAACATTCAAAAAGCAGCTGGGCCAGACGGATTACCAGGACGTGTACTCAAAGCATGCACGGACCAACTGTCAAGTGTCTTGACATTTTCAACCTCTTCCTGACCGAGTCTGTAATACCTACATATCTACACCACCAGACCATCCCCAGTGGCCAAACACGACTCCAACACCATCGTTAAGTTTGCCGACAACACAACAGTGGTCACCGACAACGATGAGACGGCATGTAGGAAGGAGGTCCGAGAACTGGCAGTGTGGTGCCAGGACAACAGCCTCTCTCTCAGTATGAGCAAGACTAAGGAGCCGAACGTGGACTACAGGAAAAGGCGGGCCGAACAGGACGCCATTAACATCGAAGGGGCTGTAGTGGAGAGGGTCAAGAGTTTCAAATTCCTTTGGTGTCCACATGACCAACAAACTATCATGGTCCAAACATACCAAGACAGTCGTGAAGAGGGCACGACAAAACCTTTTCCCCCTCAGGAGACTGAAAATGTTTGGCATAGGTCCCCAGATTCTCAAAAGGTTTTAGAGCTGCACCATCGAGAGCATCCTGACCGGTTGCATCACTGCCTGGTGTGGCAACTGCTCGGCATCTGACCATTTGGCGCTACAGAGGGTAGTGCGTACGGCCCAGTACAGCACTGGGGCCAAGCTTCCTGCCATCCAGGACCTATATACCAGGCGGTGTCAGAGGAAAGCCCTAAAATTGTCAGAGACTCCAGTCACCCAAGTTATAGACTGTTTTCTCTGCTACCACACACAAGTGGTGCCGAAGCGTCAAGTCTAGGACCAAAAGGCTCCTCAACAGCTTCTACCCCTTTTGTACACTGCTGCAACTCGTTGTTTTTTAAATCTATGCATAGTCACTTCACCCCGACCTATGTACAAATTACCTCAACTAGCCTGTACCCCTCCACATTGACTCGGTACCGGTACCCCCTGTATATAGCCTCCACACTGACTCTGTACCGGTACCCCCTGTATATAGCCTCCACACTGACTCTGTACCGGTACCCCCTGTATATAGCCTCCACATTGACTCTGTACCGGTACCCCCTGTATATAGCCTCCACATTGACTCTGTACCGGTACCCCCTGTATATAGCCTCCACATTGACTCTGTACCGGTACCCCTGTATATAGCCTCCACATTGACTCTGTACCGGTACACCCTGTATATAGCCTCCACATTGACTCTGTACCGGTACACCCTGTATATAGCCTCCACATTGACTCTGTACCGGTACCCCCTGTATATAGCCTCCACATTGACTCTGTACCGGTACCCCCTGTATATAATCTCCACATTGACTCTGTACCGGTACCCCCTGTATATAGCCTCTACATTGACTCTGTACCGGTACCCCCTGTATATAGCCTCCACATTGACTCTGTACCGGTACACCCTGTATATAGCCTCGTTATTGTTATTCTTATTTTGTTACTGTTTATTATTATTTTTTACTTTAGTCTATTTGGTAAATACTCTCTTAACTTTTCTTGAACTGCACTGTTGATTAAGGGCTTGTCAGTAAGCATTTCACGGTAAGGTCTACACTTGTTGTATTCAGCATTTCACGGTAAGGTCTACACTTGTTGTGTTCGGCATTTCACGGTAAGGTCTACACTTGTTGTGTTCGACATTTCACGGTAAGGTCTACACTTGTTGTGTTCGGCATTTCCAGGTAAGGTCTACACTTGTTGTGTTCGGCATTTCACGGTAAGGTCTACACTTGTTGTGTTCGGCATTTCACGGTAAGGTCTACACTTGTTGTGTTCAGTATTTCACGGTAAGGTCTACACTTGTTGTGTTCAGCATTTCACGGTAAGGTCTACACTTGTTGTGTTCGGCATTTCACGGTAAGGTCTACACTTGTTGTGTTCGGCATTTCACGGTAAGGTCTACACTTGTTGTGTTCGGCATTTCACGGTAAGGTCTACACTTGTTGTAGACTCAAATGACAGTAGATACTTTATATATGAATAGAGGTAATGAACCATTTCAACTCAAATGACAGTAGATACTTTATATATGAATAGAGGTAATGAACCATTTCAACTCAAATGACAGTAGATATATAAAGGTTATTCTTCCTACTTTTCCATTGATGTTTTGGTCATTTAGCAGACCCTTTTTCCATTGATGTTTTGGTCATTTAGCAGACACTCTTATCCGGAGTGACTTACATTCAAGTAAGGCAGGTCAAAAACAACACAAGTAAGGCAGGTCAAAAACAACACAAGTAAGGCAGGTCAAAAACAACACAAGTAAGGCAGGTCAAAAACAACACAAGTAAGGCAGGTCAAAAACAACACAAGTAAGGCAGGTCAAAAACAACACAAGTAAGGCAGGTCAAAAACAACACAAGTAAGGCAGGTCAAAAACAACACAAGTAAGGCAGGTCAAAAACAACACAAGTAAGGCAGGTCAAAAACAACACAAGTAAGGCAGGTCAAAAACAACACAAGTAAGGCAGGTCAAAAACAACACAAGTAAGGCAGGTCAAAAACAACACAAGTAAGGCAGGTCAAAAACAACACAAGTAAGGCAGGTCAAAAACAACACAAGTAAGGCAGGTCAAAAACAACACAAGTAAGGCAGGTCAAAAACAACACAAGTAAGGCAGGTCAAAAACAACACAAGTAAGGCAGGTCAAAAACAACACAAGTAAGGCAGGTCAAAAACAACACAAGTAAGGCAGGTCAAAAACAACACAAGTAAGGCAGGTCAAAAACAACACAAGTAAGGCAGGTCAAAAACAACACAAGTAAGGCAGGTCAAAAACAACACAAGTAAGGCAGGTCAAAAACAACACAAGTAAGGCAGGTCAAAAACAACACAAGTAAGGCAGGTCAAAAACAACACAAGTAAGGCAGGTCAAAAACAACACAAGTAAGGCAGGTCAAAAACAACACAAGTAAGGCAGGTCAAAAACAACACAAGTAAGGCAGGTCAAAAACAACACAAGTAAGGCAGGTCAAAAACAACACAAGTAAGGCAGGTCAAAAACAACACAAGTAAGGCAGGTCAAAAACAACCACATATCACGGTCATTGCAAGTAAAACAAGCTTTCTTGAAAACATTCACCTATTCTTTTCTCTGGTTTGTTGACAGGGTTCCGTAGCCTCCACATCAACGACCAGATGACACTCATCCAATACTCCTGGATGAACCTAATGGTGTTCTCTCTGGGCTGGAGATCTTTCCAGAATGTCACCAGTGAATACTTATACTTCGCTCCTGATCTTATCCTTAGCCAGTAAGTTGTGTTAATGTTCTATATTTAAAATCGGCATTGAATCAAACAAATTTGTTTTCACTTATCCAACTATTTAGTTAAAACAATAAAATCCCACTATGATATATCTGAATATGAATATTGTAATTGTCTCCCAGGGATCGTATGAGGAGATCTCCCATATATGACCTGTGTCTGGCCATGCAGTTCATTCCTCAGGAGTTTACCAGCCTCCAAGTCACCAAAGAGGAGTTCCTCTGTATGAAAGCCATCATGATTCTCAACACTGGTAAACACAACACACTACCACTTCCTCTTTAAAACATTCAATTGACTGATGAACCCTACGCTACCTCTTCTGGCCCACAGACTTCTGTTAGGATCAAATAAGAACAAACAGAAGACATCTGAAGCCGTTGGTAATGTCTTGGTTACACTACTGTCTCTGTCCTAAATGGTGCCCTGTCCCACATAGCCCATATGGCTCTGGTCAGAAGTAACATACTATATAGGGAACAGAGTTCCATCTGGGACACATATATTGCCACCAGATGTAGAAATATACAGTGTTTCATAATGTGTTGTTGAACTGGGAAAAAGGTGAACTGGGACAAAGATTTATGAAGCAGCTGTTATTAAGTAACAGTTCTACATTGACCTTTACATGAACAGAGACTGAAGCCATGGAAAACAAGTTCATGGTCAGGTCTCAAGAAATCCAAAGGGAGCCACTTTAATTCTATAAAACGTAAAAACACATTTTATGAGAGTAGTTGATATATCCACAAAGTTATTAAATTCAAGTAAAATCAAGATAAAGATGTTAAACACATGACACACGGACAGTGATGTTGTAAGCCTAAAAAAACAAAAACAAATGGTCACTATTTATGTCACTGTCTCTCTCACTTTCTCCCTGGTACTTCAGGAGAACGCATATTTACACTGGATATTTACACTATCTTCACACTGCATATTTACACTGGATATTTCACAATGTATATTTACACTGGATATTTCACAATGTATATTTACACTGTATCTTCACACTGCATAATTACACTGCGTATTTACACTACATATTTCACACTGTATATTTACACTGGATAATTACACTGCATATTTACACTACATATTTCACACTGTATATTTACACTGGATAATTACACTGCATATTTACACTACATATTTCACACTGTATATTTACACTGGATAATTACACTGCATATTTACACTACATATTTCACACTGTATATTTACACTGCATAATTACACTGCATATTTACACTACATATTTCACACTGTATATTTACACTGGATAATTACACTGCATATTTACACTACATATTTCACACTGCATATTTACACTGCATATTTACACTACATAATTACACTGCATATTTACACTGTATCTTCACACTGCATATTTACACTGCATATTTACACTGCATAATTACACTGCATATTTACACTGTATCTTCACACTGCATAATTACACTGCATATTTACACAACATATTTCACACTGCATATTTACACTACATAATTACACTGCATATTTGCTCACTCATGTGTAAAATAAAATTACCTCAAGAAATATAATGTAATTCTTAGTCTAATGGTCCATTTATATTGAAATGATGCGAGACTATTAAAAGGCCCAGTGCAGTCAAACATGTGATTTATCTGTGTTTTATGTATATTTGAACACTATGATGTTGGAATAATACTGTGAAATTGTGAACATGATAATAAATGCCCTTGTAGGGTAGGAGCTGTTTGAAAAGACTGCCTCGAATTCTTGTCTGTTTTGATGGGATGAATTATTGGCCCACCATGTTGACATCGCCGTGTGGTAAATTAGTTCATTTTAAGATTGAAAACAATCACGGTAGGGAACTTAATTGTTACCCAGAAATGACTTGATGTTCAGATAAAAACAGCTGCATTGGACCTACAGTAACATCTCTGTGAATTAGAGTTCAGAGCAGTCTGACCTTCCATGTCTAAAATATAGGATACATCCCAAATGGCACCCTATTGCCTATATAATGGACCGGATGCCTATGGACCCTGATTAAAAGTAGTGCTCAATACAGGGAATAGGGTGCCATTTGGATGAAGACATTTTGTTTCCGGGTTGATGACCCATTGTCCCTGGTCTCTCTCTCTCTCTCTCTCTCCGTAGTTCCATTGGAGGGTTTAAAGAGCCAGGCCCAGTTTGAGGAGATGAGACAGAACTACATTCGGGAGCTGACCAAGGCTATCCATCTGAAGGAGAGAGGCATGGTGGCCTCCTCTCAACGCTTCTATCATCTCACCAAGCTCATGGATGCCATGCATGAGGTACTGGACAGGACAGGACAGGAAGTCACTGCTCTATCATAAGCCCTGTTTATACCTGCGTCTAACATGTGTCCATTGTCCTGATCTTGTCCACATTGTGATTGTGTACACATTTTTAAACCGGTGTAGACAACCAATTGTGATCTGATTTTGATGACATCTTCCTGACCGTCTCCGGAGGTAGTCGGAGACGCACCTTGTACAGATATCCTTAAAGTGTAAACGAATCCGGTCAACCAAAGCGTATAACTTTGGCCAACAATCACGGGCCTTTAGATCAAGGTGTGATGTGGAAGTTTAATATTCCCCTGTGCCTTTAGATCAAGGTGTAATGTAGTATAATGAACCAATATGATATAGGCTTTAATATGAAGGTCTCTTTAGGTTACTTTCAGGTGTTTTTCCTTTATAAAGCCATCTGCTTTACATCCTTAGCACTTTTTATGGATTGACGCTTTAATCCATTTTGATAATGTGACCATATGTCTTGCTATCGGCTTTGTAATTGAGGTTACGATAGCGGGATAGGTACCTATTACACCGACTCGTAAATCACTGGATGAACGTTTCAGAAACTTGTTTTCGATGACCATGATTTGTTGAGGACAAAACGCTGACATGCTCCTCCCCCATCTATCCCCTCCCACATCTATCCCCTCCCATCTCCCCCCTCCCCCATCTCTCTCCCTCCCACATCTATCCCCTCCCACATCTATCCCATCCCACATCTATCCCCTCCCACATCTATCCCATCCCCCTTCCCACATATATCCCCCTCCCCATCTCCCCCCTCCCCCATCTCTCTCCCTCCCACATCTATTCCCTCCCACATCTATCCCTCCTCCCACATCTATCCCTCCTCCCACATCTATCCTCCTCCCACATCTATCCCTCCTCCCACATCTATCCCCCTCCCACATCTATCCCTTCTCCCACATCTATCCCCCTCCCACATCTATCTCTCCTCCCACATCTATCCCCCTCCCACATCTATCCCTCCTCCCTCTTCCCTCCTCCCCATCTATCCCTCCTCCCACATCTATTCCCCTCCCACATCCCCCCTCCCCATCTATCCCTCCTCCCCCATCTCTCCCTCCTCCCCCATCTATCCCTCCTCCCCCATCTCTCCCTCCTCCCCCATCTATCCCTCCTCCCCCATCTCTCCCCCTCCCCCATCTCTCTCTCCTCCCCATCTCTCCCTCCCTCCCCATCTCTCCCTCCCTCCCCCTCCCCATCTCTCCCCCTCCCCATCTCTCCCTCCCTCCCCCTCCCCATCTCTCCCTCCTCCCCATCTCTCCCTCCCTCCCCCTCCCCATCTCTCCCCCTCCCACATCCCCCCCCTCCCCATCTATCCCTCCTCCCCCATCTCTCCCTCCTCCCCATCTATCCCTCCTCCCCCATCTATCCCTCCTCCCCCCATCTCTCCCCCCCTCCCCCATCTCTCTCTCCTCCCCCATCTCTCCCTCCCTCCCCCATCTCTCCCTCCATCTCTCCTCCATCTCTCCCCCATCTCTCCCTCATCCCCCATCTCTCCCTCATCCCCCATCTCTCCCTCCTCCCCCATCTCTCCCCCTCCCCCATCTCACCCTCCTCCTCCATCTCTCCCCCTCCCCCTCCATCTCTCCCTCCTCCCCCATCTCTCCCTCCTCCCCATCTCTCCCCCTCCACCAGATTGTGAAGAAAGTGAACCTGTACTGTCTTAGTACCTACATCCAGGCTGACGCCATGAAGGTTGAGTTCCCTGAAATGATGTCAGAGGTCATCTCCTCCCAGCTCCCCAAGGTCCTGGCCGGCATGGTCAAGACCCTCCTCTTCCACGCCAAGTGACCAATCACAGGAGACAACCAAACCTGCACCGCGCAAAGCACCATGGAAGAATAGAATATACCCAAAGAGCAAGAGTTGAATAAATATTTTATAAACGTCATCATATATCAAATCAAATATCGAGAAAATGTTATGTTGATTTGAAAATAGGTCTTTGTCCGGTGGGTGTATCATATCTTTGAAACTAAGAAAATGTAAGTTAAACGTGAAGGTTTTGGAGAGGTGATATTTGGACCAAGTTAAACGTGAAGGTTTTAGGGAGGTGATATTTGGACCAAGTTAAACGTGAAGGTTTTAGGGAGGTGATATTTGGACCAAGTTAAACATGAAGGTTTTAGGGAGGTGATATTTGGACCAAGTTAAACATGAAGGTTTTGGGGAGGTGATATTTGGACCAACTTATATGTGAAGGTTTTGGGGAGGAATTAGTTGGGTTTATGTTTGTGGCAGAATGATTCCTTCTCCAAGGTCTGTTTGCCCTGTCTGATGTCCAATAGTCCAGATATGTCCTCCAGTCAGACCTCTGTGGTGAATCCATCAAAGATACTGTAACGGTGCCTCCCTTCAATTCACTCTTATCTTTTGAGGTGGTGGAATTTTATATATAGAAGTTGTGTTTGCATTTTTAATTTGTGAGAATTACTGTTTTTACAAGACTTGTAAGAGAGCTAGGTTACATCCCAAATGGAACCCTATTCCCAACAGTGCACTGCTTTTGACCAGAGTGCCATGGGCTCTGGTTGAAAGTAGTGCACTATGTAGGGAATAGGGTGCTGTTTGAGATGCAACCTTAAAACTGGTATACCAAGTTTAGCTTTTTGCGTTTGTTTTCAGTTACGTACATGTCACACTCCCTGCTTCATGGCTGGGCAGGCACTTATATATCTCATGTTCCGCAACTTACATTTTCGTACAAAATACACAATGCCATTCTATTTCATGTACCATTAAATTACATAACCACTGTATTTTTTTATCTCATTGAGTTAAAATATATTTTAAAAGAGAGACCTGAGCACAAGGGGAATGATGTTATTTCAATGCCATTGCTATTCGCAGAAATGTGGAAAAATAAATGTTCCATTGCGCTGCGATAAGGAAATACCATCTGAACCTCCTCCCCGATCCTCAAGATAAAGACATATAGAGCGAGAGAGATAAAAAGAGAAAAAGAGGAGAGTGATAGTGGGAGGACAAAGAGAGAGATGAGAGAGAGGAGAGAGATAAAGGGAGGAAAAAGAGAGAGAGGAGAGAGATAAAGGGTGGAAAAAGAGAGAGAGGAGAGAGATAAAGGGAGGAAAAAGAGAGAGAGGAGAGAGAGATAAAGGGAGGAAAAAAAAAGAGAGAGAGGAGAGAGATAAAGGGAGGAAAAAGAGAGAGAGGAGAGAGATAAAGGGAGGAAAAAGAGATAAAGAGAGAGAGGAGAGAGATAAAGGGTGGAAAAAGAGAGGAGAGAGAGAGAGGAGAGAGAGGAAAGGGGAGGAAAAAGAGAGAGAGGAGAGAGATAAAGGGAGGAAAAAGAGAGGGAGGAGAGGGATAAAGGGAGGAAAAAGAGAGAGAGGAGAGAGATAAAGGGAGGAAAAAGAGAGAGATGGGAGAGATAAGGGAGGAAAAGAGAGGAAAAAGAGAGGAGAGAGATAAAGGGTGGAAAAAGAGAGAGAGGAGAGAGATAAAGGGTGGAAAAAGAGAGAGAGGAGAGAGATGAGAAAGATAAAGGGAGGAAAAAGAGAGAGATGAGAGAGATAAAGGGAGGAAAAGAGAGAGAGGGGAGAGATCAAGGGAGGAAAAAGAGAGAGAGGAGAGAGATAAAGGGAGGAAAAAGAGAGAGAGAGGAGAGAGATAAAGGGAGGAAAAGAGAGAGGGGAGAGATAAAGGGAGGAAAAAGAGAGGAGAGAGATAAAGGGAGGAAAAAGAGAGGAGAGAGATAAAGGGAGGAAAAAGAGAGGAGAGAGATAAAGGGAGGAAAAGAGAGAGAGGAGAGAGATAAAGGGAGGAAAAGAGAGAGAGGAGAGAGATAAAGGGAGGAAAAGAGAGGAGAGAGAAAAAAGGGAGGAAAAGAGAGAGAGGAGAGAGATAAAGGGAGGAAAAAGAGAGAGAGAGAAAGAGGAGAAAGATAAAGGGAGGAAAAAGAGAGAGAGAGAGGGATAAAGGGAGGAAAAAAGAGAGAGGAGAGAGATAAAGGGAGGAAAAAGAGAGAGAGGAGAGAGAGAGAGAGAGATAAAGGGAGGAAAAAGAGAGAGAGGAGAGAGATAAAGGGAGGAAAAGAGAGAGGGGGGAGAGATAAAGGGAGGAAAAAGAGAGGAGAGAGATAAAGGGAGGAAAAAGAGAGGAGAGAGATAAAGGGAGGAAAAAGAGAGGAGAGAGATAAAGGGAGGAAAAGAGAGAGAGGAGAGAGATAAAGGGAGGAAAAGAGAGAGAGGAGAGAGATAAAGGGAGGAAAAGAGAGGAGAGAGAAAAAGGGAGGAAAAGAGAGAGATAAAGGGAGGAAAAAGAGAGAGGAGAGAGATGAGAAAGATAAAGGGAGGAAAAAGAGATATGAGAGAGGGAGGGAGGAGAGAGATAAAGAGAGAGAGATGGTGGGAGGAGAGAGATCAAGAGAGAGTAGAGGAGAAATAGAGAGGAAGGAAAGGAGAGAGAGGGAGGGAGGGAGGAGATAGAAAAAGAGAGCGAGAGGGGGAGAGAGAGAGCGAGAGAGGAAATGAGAGAGAGAGGAATGGAGCGAGAGAGGAGGGAGGAAAGGAGAAAGAGAAAGAAAGAGAGTGGAGAGGAGAAAGAGACAGAAAGAGAGAGAGAGAGACAGAAAAAGAGAGATGAAAGGAGAGAGAGAGTGAGAAAGAGGGAGAGAGAAAGGGAAAGGAGAGAGAAAGAGATACAGAGAAAGGAGAGAGAGAGAGAGAGAAAGGAGAGAGAGAGGGAGAGAGAAGGGGAAAGGAGAGAGTGAGACAGAGAGAGAAAGGAGAGAGGGAGAGAGAAGGGGAAAGGAGAGAAAGGGAAAGGAGAGAGAGAGAAAGAGGAGAGAGCGAGAGACAGAAAGAGAGAGAGAGAGAGAAAGGAGAGAGCGAGAGAGAGAGAAAGAAGAGCAGAGAAAGAGTGAGAAAGGAAAGAGAGACACTGAGAGAAAGGATCAATTGAGAGAGAAAGAGAAAGAGGGAGGAGAATTTGTACCTGTTGGATTTATAGTAAAATATGTCTGGTGAGATCTATCAACATCAGATCACAACTATCTATCCTGGACCTAGTTTTAGTAGTGTAGTGTACAGAGGCCCTAACTTCATGGCCAGGTCTCCTTGCTTTCCTTGACCTTAAACCTCCATTAATTTATTATGACATCCACGGTACTACGTCAGCTGATGACGTGCTATCAAATACATTGATACTGTTGGCACTGACATCAAACCATCCTGGTTTTAATGACGTATTACAGTCGGGGTCAAATATATTGGCACTCTTGCATGATTCACTATTTCTTCTGGAATAAGTTGAAGTTTTAGAAATGTAAAATTCATTTGAATTTGGTTGGAGGCAATGATTGTCATTTAGTGTGCAAATGATCTAACCTGTGGTACGTTGCAGGTTCCTACAGGGTAAAAGGAGCCCTTCAACCAGTTTTAAAATGAGGAAACTGAACATTATGCTAGGGTGCCAATATATCAGACCGAATCTGTTTATGTTAAACTGCAGCCAGCCAGCGTAAAGGTAGAATTATTCAAGTGTGCATCCCAACTGGCACCCCATTCCCTTTATAGGGCACTATACTATGGGTTGTGGTCAAAAGTAGTGCACTATGTAGGGAATTGTCAGGTCGTGTTGTGTGTCCAGTACAGTATACAGTACAATGACAGAAATGTGTTTGTTTTTTTGTATTGGTGAATTTCTTCTCAACGTATACTCTACTGTAGATGTTAAATTAATACAACACATTTCCACTCATTCCATGTGCTTTCTTTTATTTTGTTCTTAATTATACAATGGGTGGTTAGAATCCTGAATGCTGATTGGTTTAAACTGCATTCCAGCTGGTGTCTATTCCACAAGTTACCACTGGCTAAATCTATGATGTTAAAATGCCTATTTACTCTGTTCCATTTGACTGTAATCCACTGTCTCATCAGCCCAGCCAGGCAATGTATAAACTTGATCTCCACTATAAAAACAATCTAGACATTATCTCACATTTCTTTCAGACTAACAATTCGTTTTCAACAGCTGAGATTTCTTTAAACCTCGCTTTCTGTCTCTCCGACATTTGCAACATTGTTTCAATATTCAAATTCGATCTCCAGCTGTCCCATAGTAATGAACACGTCGGTTGTCGGGACGACAGGCAGGCAGCTTTTCTCACGAATCAGCATAATGTTTATGGATACAAAGAAATATCAATACAAAACAGGTAAAACGAAACAAAGTGCAGCTAGTTTACAGTCTTTCCAGCTCCAGTTTGAAGTGATTGTGTTAGCTGTGTTGTTGGCTAGCTCCTCTGAACAACAGTGATTGTGTTAGCTGTGTTGTTGGCTAGCTCCTCTGAACAACAGTGTCCAGCTTCAGTTTGAAGTGATTGTGTTAGCTGTGTTGTTGGCTAGATCCTCTGAACAACAGTGATTGTGTTAGCTGTGTTGTTGGCTAGATCCTCTGAACAACAGTGATTGTGTTAGCTGTGTTGTTGGCTAGCTCCTCTGAACAACAGTGTCCAGCTTCAGTTTGAAGTGATTGTGTTAGCTGTGTTGTTGGCTAGCTCCTCTGAACAACAGTGTCCTGCTTCAGTTTGAAGTGGTTGTGTTAGCTGTGTTGTTGGCTAGCTCCTCTGAACAACAGTGTCCAGCTTCAGTTTGAAGTGGTTGTGTTAGCTGTGTTGTTGGCTAGCTCCTCTGAACAACAGTGTCCAGCTTCAGTTTGAAGTGGTTGTGTTAGCTGTGTTGTTGGCTAGCTCCTCTGAACAACAGTGTCCAGCTTCAGTTTGAAGTGGTTGTGTTAGCTGTGTTGTTGGCTAGCTCCTCTGAACAACAGTGTCCAGCTTCAGTTTGAAGTGGTTGTGTTAGCTGTGTTGTTGGCTAGCTCCTCTGAACAACAGTGTCCAGCTTCAGTTTGAAGTGATTGTGTTAGCTGTGTTGTTGGCTAGCTCCTCTGAACAACAGTGTCCAGCTTCAGTTTGAAGTGATTGTGTTATGTGTTAGCTGTGTTGTTGGCTAGCTCCTCTCAACAACAGTGTCCTGATTCAGTTTGAAGTGATTGTGTTAGCTGTGTTGTTGGCTAGCTCCTCTGAACAACAGTGTCCAGCTTCAGTTTGAAGTGATTGTGTTAGCTGTGTTGTTGGCTAGATCCTCTGAACAACAGTGATTGTGTTAGCTGTGTTGTTGGCTAGCTCCTCTGAACAACAGTGATTGTGTTAGCTGTGTTGTTGGCTAGCTCCTCTGAACAACAGTGTCCAGCTTCAGTTTGAAGTGATTGTGTTAGCTGTGTTGTTGGCTAGCTCCTCTGAACAACAGTGTCCTGCTTCAGTTTGAAGTGGTTGTGTTAGCTGTGTTGTTGGCTAGCTCCTCTGAACAACAGTGTCCAGCTTCAGTTTGAAGTGGTTGTGTTAGCTGTGTTGTTGGCTAGCTCCTCTGAACAACAGTGTCCAGCTTCAGTTTGAAGTGGTTGTGTTAGCTGTGTTGTTGGCTAGCTCCTCTGAACAACAGTGTCCAGCTTCAGTTTGAAGTGGTTGTGTTAGCTGTGTTGTTGGCTAGCTCCTCTGAACAACAGTGTCCAGCTTCAGTTTGAAGTGGTTGTGTTAGCTGTGTTGTTGGCTAGCTCCTCTGAACAACAGTGTCCAGCTTCAGTTTGAAGTGATTGTGTTAGCTGTGTTGTTGGCTAGCTCCTCTGAACAACAGTGTCCAGCTTCAGTTTGAAGTGATTGTGTTATGTGTTAGCTGTGTTGTTGGCTAGCTCCTCTCAACAACAGTGTCCAGCTTCAGTTTGAAGTGATTGTGTTATGTGTTAGCTGTGTTGTTGGCTAGCTCCTCTCAACAACAGTGTCCTGATTCAGTTTGAAGTGATTGTGTTAACTGTGTTGTTGGCTAGCTCCTCTCAACAACAGTGTCCTGATTCAGTTTGAAGTGATTGTGTTAGCTGTGTTGTTGGCTAGCTCCTCTGAACAACAGTGTCCAGCTTCAGTTTGAAGTGATTGTGTTAGCTGTGTTGTTGGCTAGCTCCTCTGAACAACAGTGTCCAGCTTCAGTTTGAAGTGATTGTGTTATGTTTAGCTGTGTTGTTGGCTAGCTCCTCTCAACAACAGTGTCCAGCTTCAGTTTGAAGTGATTGTGTTATGTGTTAGCTGTGTTGTTGGCTAGCTCCTCTCAACAACAGTGTCCTGATTCAGTTTGAAGTGATTGTGTTAACTGTGTTGTTGGCTAGCTCCTCTGAACAACAGTGTCCAGCTTCAGTTTGAAGTGGTTGTGTTAGCTGTGTTGTTGGCTAGCTCCTCTGAACAACAGTCTCCTGATTCAGTTTGAAGTGATTGTGTTAGCTGTGTTGTTGGCTAGCTCCTCTGAACAACAGTCTCCTGATTCAGTTTGAAGTGATTGTGTTAGATGTGTTGTTGGCTAGCTCCTCTGAACAACAGTGTCCTGCTTCAGTTTGAAGTGGTTGTGTTAACTGTGTTGTTGGCTAGCTCCTCTGAACAACAGTGTCCAGCTTCAGTTTGAAGTGATTGTGTTAGCTGTGTTGTTGGCTAGCTCCTCTGAACAACAGTGTCCAGCTTCAGTTTGAAGTGATTGTGTTAGCTGTGTTGTTGGCTAGCTCCTCTGAACAACAGTGTCCAGCTTCAGTTTGAAGTGGTTGTGTTAGCTGTGTTGTTGGCTAGCTCCTCTGAACAACAGTGTCCTGCCTCAGTGTGAAGTGATTGTGTTAACTGTGTTGTTGGCTAGCTCCTCTGAACAACAGTGTCCTGCCTCAGTGTGAAGTGATTGTGTTAACTGTGTTGTTGGCTAGCTCCTCTGAACAACAGTGTCCAGCCTCAGTGTGAAGTGATTGTGTTAACTGTGTTGTTGGCTAGCTCCTCTGAACAACAGTGTCCAGCCTCAGTGTGAAGTGATTGTGTTAACTGTGTTGTTGGCTAGCTCCTCTGAACAACAGTGTCCTGCCTCAGTGTGAAGTGATTGTGTTAACTGTGTTGTTGGCTAGCTCCTCTGAACAACAGTGTCCAGCTTCAGTTTGAAGTGATTGTGTTAACTGTGTTGTTGGCTAGCTCCTCTGAACAACAGTGTCCTGCCTCAGTGTGAAGTGATTGTGTTAACTGTGTTGTTGGCTAGCTCCTCTGAACAACAGTGTCCTGCCTCAGTGTGAAGTGATTGTGTTAACTGTGTTGTTGGCTAGCTCCTCTGAACAACAGTGTCCTGCCTCAGTGTGAAGTGATTGTGTTAACTGTGTTGTTGGCTAGCTCCTCTGAACAACAGTGTCCAGCTTCAGTTTGAAGTGATTGTGTTAACTGTGTTGTTGGCTAGCTCCTCTGAACAACAGTGTCCAGCTTCAGTTTGAAGTGATTGTGTTAACTGTGTTGTTGGCTAGCTCCTCTGAACAACAGTGTCCAGCTTCAGTTTGAAGTGATTGTGTTAACTGTGTTGTTGGCTAGCTCCTCTGAACAACAGTGTCCAGCTTCAGTTTGAAGTGATTGTGTTAACTGTGTTGTTGGCTAGCTCCTCTGAACAACAGTGTCCAGCTTCAGTTTGAAGTGGTTGTGTTAACTGTGTTGTTGGCTAGCTCCTCTGTACAACAGTGTCCTGCTTCAGTTTGAAGTGATTGTGTTAACTGTGTTGTTGGCTAGCTCCTCTGAACAACAGTGTCCAGCTTCAGTTTGAAGTGATTGTGTTAACTGTGTTGTTGGCTAGCTCCTCTGAACAACAGTGTCCAGCTTCAGTTTGAAGTGGTTGTGTTAACTGTGTTGTTGGCTAGCTCCTCTGAACAACAGTGTCCAGCTTCAGTTTGAAGTGATTGTGTTAACTGTGTTGTTGGCTAGCTCCTCTGTACAACAGTGTCCAGCTTCAGTTTGAAGTGATTGTGTTAGCTGTGTTGTTGGCTAGCTCCTCTGAACAACAGTGTCCAGCTTCAGTTTGAAGTGATTGTGTTAACTGTGTTGTTGGCTAGCTCCTCTGAACAACAGTGTCCAGCTTCAGTTTGAAGTGATTGTGTTAACTGTGTTGTTGGCTAGCTCCTCTGTACAACAGTGTCCAGCTTCAGTTTGAAGTGATTGTGTTAACTGTGTTGTTGGCTAGCTCCTCTGAACAACAGTGTCCAGCTTCAGTTTGAAGTGATTGTGTTATGTGTTAGCTGTGTTGTTGGCTAGCTCCTCTGAACAACAGTGTCCAGCTTCAGTTTGAAGTGATTGTGTTAACTGTGTTGTTGGCTAGCTCCTCTGAACAACAGTGTCCAGCTTCAGTTTGAAGTGATTGTGTTAGCTGTGTTGTTGGCTAGCTCCTCTGAACAACAGTGTCCAGCTTCAGTTTGAAGTGATTGTGTTAGCTGTGTTGTTGGCTAGTGTTGATGAATAGGTATATGAGAAACGAGACCAAGTCGAGACGCTGGACAAGGCGGATACGGTATAGTAAAGGCCGTTTATTCAAGAGTAATGATATCTGGCAATTATGTGCACGGCTCCATTTCGTCAAGTTCTCAAGCGAACCATTGGAAAAAGAGGGCGGACACATATCGTACAGTTCATTTTATACATTGAAATGACGTAGGTAGATTCTGGTAGTCCTGGCTCCTGGTAGGTTGTTCGTAGATGATAGACAGTCTCCTCCAGCCTGGTGTCAGTATCCCATTGGTTCTCGACAGAGTTCTTTGTCTTTGGAGCCCATCCAGAAGGGGAGGGGCTGCGTGTGTGTAGGTGTGTGCGTTCCTGTCTTGGCAAGTCTGTGTGTCTTTTCAGTGAGTGTGTGTGTGAGAGATATCCTGTATGGACCCTACCATGTTTTACTGTGAAAATACGTTGCTATGTGTTGTCTCAGTTATAGCAATGCAATAGCAGTAAGCTGGTCATTTGCATAGGAAATAACACTTCATTACACTAGCTCCTCTGAACAACAGTGTCCAGCTTCAGTTTGAAGTGATTGTGTTAGCTGTGTTGTTGGCTAGCTCCTCTGGACAACAGTGTCCAGCTTCAGTTTGAAGTGATTGTGTTAGCTGTGTTGTTGGCTAGCTCCTCTGAACAACAGTGTCCAGCTTCAGTTTGAAGTGATTGTGTTAACTGTGTTGTTGGCTAGCTCCTTTGGACAACAATGTCCAGCTTCAGTTTGAAGTGATTGTGTTAACTGTGTTGTTGGCTAGCTCCTCTGAACAACAGTGTCCAGCTTCAGTTTGAAGTGATTGTGTTAACTGTGTTGTTGGCTAGCTCCTCTGAACAACAGTGTCCAGCTTCAGTTTGAAGTGATTGTGTTAACTGTGTTGTTGGCTAGCTCCTCTGAACAACAGTGTCCAGCTTCAGTTTGAAGTGATTGTGTTAGCTGTGTTGTTGGCTAGCTCCTCTGAACAACAGTGTCCAGCTTCAGTTTGAAGTGATTGTGTTAACTGTGTTGTTGGCTAGCTCCTCTGAACAACAGTGTCCAGCTTCAGTTTGAAGTGATTGTGTTAGCTGTGCTGTTGGCTAGCTCCTCTGAACAACAGTGTCCAGCTTCAGTTTGAAGTGATTGTGTTAGCTGTGCTGTTGGCTAGCTCCTCTGAACAACAATGTCCTGACGAGGGAGCACATTTTCTATGTCAGGCGAAATCGTAGCTCATTGTTATGGAAGTATCCTAATAAATAATCACTAGAAAACAACGTACAAAAAAATGCAAAGGCAGCTACTTTGCTGTTATCCTGGCTGCATTGTTTGACGTGACTGTAAGTTAGCGGTAGTTGGCTAGCAAAAAAGGGTTAACAACTTTGCCAGCCAGTGTGGAACATTTAGAACAAACGACTGGTTCTAATCCATAGATGCAGAACAAAAAGACTGAACCACTGGCCATCGCACCGATAGAACGAACAACCAAACGGCTTGGGTATCAACCCTAGATTTGTGTCAGAACGATATCTTATATCTATATGAATTAATCAAAATCAAGGTTTTATTAAATATGTAAATCATTATTTAAATATGTTGGTAACCTATTGAATAAAACTGATAATGCCCTCGAAGCCAGTGTTTGGAGGATATAGTGGCACGGTTTGCGGGCCCTCTTGGGACAAACAACACCAGTGCCTATATATTTTCCAAACACTGGCTTCGAGGGCATTATCATTTAAGCAACAGACGGCCTGACTAGAGGACCAGAGAGTGGGTTATTAATCGGCCTGACTAGAGGACCAGAGAGTGGGTTATTAATCGGCCTGACTAGACAGTGGGTTATTAAAATGTATCAGTTTGCCTGACTAGACAGTGGGTTATTAAAATGTATCAGTTAGCCTGACTAGAGGACTAGACAGTGGGCTATTAAAAGGTATCAGTTGACCTGACTAGAGGACTAGACAGTGGGTTATTAAAAGGTATCAGTTAGCCTGACTAGAGGACTAGACAGTGGGTTATTAAAAGGTATCAGTTAGCCTGACTAGAGGACTAGACAGTGGGTTATTAAAAGGTATCAGTTAGCCTGACTAGAGGACTAGACAGTGGGTTATTAAAAGGTATCAGTTAGCCTGACTAGAGGACTAGACAGTGGGTTATTAAAAGGTATCAGTTAGCCTGACTAGAGGACTAGACAGTGGGTTATTAAAAGGTATCAGTTAGCCTGACTAGAGGACTAGACAGTGGGTTATTAAAAGGTATCAGTTAGCCTGACTAGAGGACTAGACAGTGGGTTATTAAAATGTAACATGAGTGTTCACTAGAGAATACAGAGAAGTGCTCCGATCATTTCCTTGTTCTAACGTTAGGGAGTATCATTCCAGAACCATTGTTCAAGGTCACTGAACATCCTGATGGCTTTAAATGGAAAGGAACACCAAGATCTTGCCAACTGAACCACTAGAAGCCCAAATACCTCAGTGGTGAATTCCTTCTTTATGCCTCTTTTCGGTTCACTCTGACAAAGTCCTGTGTTGAATTTGAATCAATCTCCTCTTCTCTGTTTTCACTTCTTCAAAAACAGTTTTACTTTAGTAGATATTAGGTCAACAACGTCCCAATTGAAAATCTTTTATCTATATTTATTTTGCAGTGCAGTTAGACTGAAGAGAAATAATAAGACATTCTGTTGTACACAAGTTACACATTTATTACTTGAGTCTTTAGTTTTTTGTGACAAAATTAAATATCAAACACCATCTTTAATAAAAAATAGAATCGGAGGATACGTCCCAAATGGCACCCTCTTCCATTCATAGTGCACCTCTTTTCACCAGGGTCCATAGGGCTCCTGTCTAAAGTAGTGCACTATATAGGGAATAGGGTCCATAGGGCTCCTGTCTAAAGTAGTGCACTATATAGGGAATAGGGTCCATAGGGCTCCTGTCTAAAGTAGTGTACTGTATAGGGAATAGGGTCCATAGGGCTCCTGTCTAAAGTAGTGCACTATATAGGGCATAGGGTCCATATGGCTCTGGTCTAAAGTAGTGCACTATATAGGACATAGGGCTCTGGTCTAAAGTAGTGCACTATGTAGGCTAAAGGGTGCAATTTGGGACGTAGCCTCATATTATACATGTTTAGTCTGAGTTGATATAATTCACCGCTGACGTTGCTAGTACACCAGCGTACTAGACTAGAGAGTAATATATCGGACATTAGACAAACATTCAGTATTCTAATTCATCATTTAGACGTAACGATACATAAAACAAGATTCAAGCCGATCGACGATATGGATCATACACCATTTAAAGGTCATTTCCGTGGTCTCTACGAACACAGGAACGTTGGCTTTAAAATGTGCATAGCTGACAAAGAGGGATCGGATCGAATCCTGGCATTTAAGTGATCATTTCTTTACACAGTGAAGATTAAAAGGCTGAATACATTACTAGTACCAAACAGAGGAAGAGCTCCTGGGTGTGGGACATGCAGGTACCATATATTTAAACAAAAGTGCACTTGAGTGATTTACTAGTTAGGAAAAACACTTGAGTGATTTACTAGTTAGGAAAAACACTTGAGTGATTTACTAGTTAGGAAAAACACTTGAGTGATTTACTAGTTAGGAAAAACACTTGAGTGATTTACTAGTTAGGAAAAACACTTGAGTGATTTACTAGTTAGGAAAAACACTTGAGTGATTTACTAGTTAGGAAAAACACTTGAGTGATTTACTAGTTAGGAAAAAACCTTGAGTGATTTACTAGTTAGGAAAAACACTAGTGATTTACTAGTTAAAAAACACTACATCCCTAGTTAGGAAAAACACTTGATGATTTACTAGTTAGGAAAAACCTGGTGATTTACAAAATTTACTAGTTAGGAAAAACACTTGAGTGATTTACTAGTTAGGAAAAACACTTGAGTGATTTACTAGTTAGGAAAAAACCTTGAGTGATTTACTAGTTAGGAAAAAACCTTGAGTGATTTACTAGTAGAAAATACATCCCCAATGAGTCCTGGTCAAAAGTAGTGCGCCACGTAGTCAGTTGGATCGAATCCCCGAGCCAACTGGGTAAAAGCACCTGTCGATGTGCCCTTGAAGCAAGGCGCTCTGGGTTCTATGTTGGAACAACAACCACAGCCGGCGCACTGACTATTGCCATGAACATTGAAATGTACGATATCTACATTTTGTTTAGAGATTCAGAAAGATGTGTGGGTTTGATCTAAGAAGGGAATCCTACCTGTCATCTAAACGAGACAGACGTAATACTGGAACTAAACTAGTACCACAACACTACAGACAGACAACCAGCAGGTCTATGGGTAACATACCTATATATCTTTACACCTGTGGGTATTTATTAGTAGGATTTAGTCCACGCTGTGTCTGCTATGCACCTTTTAAAGGCAATGTTCTTCTGCTGAGATGGCATTCACAGTCAACCTGTCAGCTCGTTCAGATATTTTACTTCTACAGTGCCTTGCGAAAGTATTCGGCCCCTTTGAACTTTGCGACCTTTTGCCACATTTCAGGCGTCAAACATAAAGATATAAAACTGTATTTTTTTGTGAAGAATCAACAACAAGTGGGACACAATCATGAAGTGGAACGACATTTATTGGATATTTCAAACTTTTTTAACAAATCAAAAACTGAAAAATTGGGCGTGCAAAATTATTCAGCCCCTTTACTTTCAGTGCAGCAAACTCTCTCCAGAAGTTCAGTGAGTATCTCTGAATGATCCAATGTTGACCTAAATGACTAATGATGATAAATACAATCCACCTGTGTGTAATCAAGTCTCCGTATAAATGCACCTGCACTGTGATAGTCTCAGAGGTCCGTTAAAAGCGCAGAGAGCATCATGAAGAACAAGGAACACACCAGGCAGGTCCAAGATACTGTTGTGAAGAAGTTTAAAGCCGGATTTGGATACAAAAAGATTTCCCAAGCTTTAAACATCCCAAGGAGCACTGTGCAAGCGATAATATTGAAATGGAAGGAGTATCAGACCACTGCAAATCTACCAAGACCTGGCCGTCCCTCTAAACTTTCAGCTCATACAAGGAGAAGACTGATCAGAGATGCAGCCAAGAGGCCCATGATCACTCTGGATGAACTGCAGAGATCTACAGCTGAGGTGGGAGACTCTGTCCATAGGACAACAATCAGTCGTATATTGCACAAATCTGGCCATTATGGAAGAATGGCAAGAAGAAAGACATTTCTTAAAGATATCCATAAAAAGTGTCGTTTAAAGTTTGCCACAAGCCACCTGGGAGACACACCAAACATGTGGAAGAAGGTCAGATGACACCAAAATTGAACTTTTTGGCAACAATGCAAAATGTTATGTTTGGCGTAAAAGCAACACAGCTCATCACCCTGAACACACCATCCCCACTGTCAAACATGGTGGTGGCAGCATCATGGTTTGGGCCTGCTTTTCTTCAGCAGGGACAGGGAAGATGGTTAAAATTGATGGGAAGATGGATGGAGCCAAATACAGGACCATTCTGGAAGAAAACCTGATGGAGTCTGCAAAAGACCTGAGACTGGGACGGAGATTTGTCTTCCAACAAGACAATGATCCAAAACATAAAGCAAAATCTACAATGGAATGGTTCAAAACTAAACATATCCAGGTGTTAGAATGGCCAAGTCAAAGTCCAGACCTGAATCCAATCGAGAATCTGTGGAAAGAACTGAAAACTGCTGTTTTGCAAGGAGGAATGGGAAAAAATTTCAGTCTCTCGATGTGCAAAACTGATAGAGACATACCCCAAGCGACTTACAGCTGTAATCGCAGCAAAAGGTGGCGCTACAAAGTATTAACTTAAGGGGGCTGAATAATTTTGCACGCCCAATTTTTCAGTTTTTGATTTGTTAAAAAAGTTTGAAATATCCAATAAATGTCGTTCCACTTCATGATTGTGTCCCACTTGTTGTTGATTCTTCACAAAAAAATACAGTTTTATATCTTTATGTTTGAAGCCTGAAATGTGGCAAAAGTTCGCAAAGTTCAAGGGGGCCGAATACTTTCGCAAGGCACTGTATATGGTGCATAGCCGACAAAATCGCAATTAAATCCGGGACGTTTTTTCATATTATACTGAACAAAAATATAAACGCAACATGCAGTTCATATGAGGAAATCAATTAATGTAAATAAATCCATTAGGCCCTAATCTATGTATTTCACATGACTGGGAATACAGATATGCATCTGTTGGTCACAGATACCTTAACAAAATGGGCCTCACGATGGGCCTCAGGTACTCGTCTCTGGATTTCTGTGCATTAAAATTGCCACCGATAAAATGCAATGGTGTTGGTTGTACATAGTTTATGCCTTCCCCATACCATAACCCCACTGCCATCATGGGGCGCTCGGTTCACACTGACATCAGAAAACACCTTATACGTGGTCTGCGGTTTTGAGGCCGGTTGGATGTACTGACAAATTCTCTAAAGCAACGTTGGAGGTGGCTTATGGTAGAAAAATAAATTAACATTCAATTCTCTGGCAACCGCTCTGGTGGACATTCCTGCAGTCAGCATGCCATTTGCATGCCCCCTCAAACATTTTGACATCTGTGGCATTGTGTGGTGTGACAAAACTGCACATTTTAGAGTGGCCTTTTAATGTCCCCCAGCACAAGGTGCACCTGTGTAATGATGTCGTTTAATCAGCTTCTTGATATGCCACACCTGTCAGGTGAATGATCATGGCAAAGGAGTAATGCTCAGGGATGTAAACACAGAATGTGTTTGCGTATGAAACATTTCAGGGATGTTGTTTATTTCAGCTCCTGAAACACGGGACTAACACTTTACATGTTGAGTTTATATTTCTTGTTCAGTGTATATTATCAATCATGTATGTTTTTACTGCATATCCCACCTGGAACATACAGTATATCAACACTAACCTATAAGAATAGGACCAGCAGCATGACATGACCAGAAGTATTCATCTTGATAAGGGTGTAGATACGGTAGGTAGGTATATCATTCAGGTGATTAAAAACACACATCTGCTCCTTCTACTGCATATGAACGATACTCAACGTTCTCATATCTACATGTCTGATCAATGGGGAAACTTGGCCTTCACAACAATCACATCAATCACGTTACAGATTATTGTTACCATGGATACCATGAAATGATCAAGGTTCGTTTGGGATGTTTAGGTCTTGGAGCAGTCAGTTTGTTGTTAGAGATAAACCACATAGTTCTCAGGGATCAGGCCAGTCTTTCCCTGGAACGTTGCTTGGATCCAGCCAGGTTCAATAGATGGATACACTGAGGATGGAGAGACAAAGAGAGAGCATCTGTCAGTCAAAGAGAGGAGAGAGAGGAAGGTTGCTTGGATCCAGCCAGGTTCAATGAAACATGGAGAGCAAATCCCACTAGGCTAGAATAATTAGCATTAACGACAGATAAAACCTCACTAGGCTAGAATAATTAGCATTAACGACAGATAAAACCTCACTAGGCTAGAATAATTAGCATTAACGACAGATAAAACCTCACTAGGCTAGAATAATTAGCATTAACGACAGATAAAACCCCACTAGGCTAGAATAATTAGCATTAATGTCAGATAATTCTGCCTGCCCTGACCTCGAGCCTGTCTGACCATACTGCCTGCCCTGACCTCGAGCCTGTCTGACCATACTGCCTGCCGTGACCTCAAGCCTGTCTGACCATACTGCCTGCCCTGACCTCGAGCCTGTCTGACCATACTGCCTGCCCTGACCTCGAGCCTGTCTGACCATACTGCCTGCCCTGACCTCAAGCCTGTCTGACCATACTGTCTGCCCTGACCTCGAGCCTGTCTGACCATACTGCCTGCCCTGACCTCGAGCCTGTCTGACCATACTGTCTGCCCTGACCTCGAGCCTGTCTGACCATACTGTCTGCCCTGACCTCGAGCCTGTCTGACCATACTGCCTGCCTTGACCTCGAGCCTGTCTGACCATACTGTCTGCCCTGACCTCGAGCCTGTCTGACCATACTGTCTGCCCTGACCTCGAGCCTGTCTGACCATACTGCCTGCCCTGACCTCGAGCCTGTCTGACCATACTGTCTGCCCTGACCTCGAGCCTGTCTGACTATACTGTCTGCCCTGACCTCGAGCCTGTCTGACCATACTGCCTGCCCTGACCTCGAGCCTGTCTGACCATACTGCCTGCCCTGACCTCGAGCCTGTCTGACCATACTGTCTGCCCTGACCTCGAGCCTGTCTGACCATACTGCCTGCCTTGACCTCGAGCCTGTCTGACCATACTGCCTGCCCTGACCTCGAGCCTGTCTGCCCTGACCTCGAGCCTGTCTGACCATACTGCCTGCCCTGACCTCGAGCCTGTCTGACCATACTGTCTGCCCTGACCTCGAGCCTGTCTGACCATACTGTCTGCCTGACCTCGAGCCTGTCTGACCATACTGCCTGCCCTGACCTCGAGCCTGTCTGACCATACTGTCTGCCCTGACCTCGAGCCTGTCTGACCATACTGTCTGCCCTGACCTCGAGCCTGTCTGACTATACTGTCTGCCCTGACCTCGAGCCTGCCTGCCACTCTGTACCTCCTGGACTCTGACCTTGTTTATGATATTTGGCCTGTCCACGACCATTCACTTCCCTGCCACTTGGATTATAATAAATATCAGAGACTCAAACCGTCTGTGTCGCCCTGTGCCCTTATAGTACTAGGCTAGAATAATTAGCATTAACGATCAAGGCAGCCTCCAGGTCAGTCTGTTATTTTTGATTTACACAAACTCCCCTCACCTTCCCTCTTTTCGCCGCTCCTCTCCCTCAGGTTTACCCCTCAACCTCCCTCTCCTCCCCATCCAATCAGCCTCACCCCTCTCCTCCTGTCTCCCCCATCTCCCCTCAGGTTCACCCCTCAACCTCCCTCTCCTCCCCTCTCCTCCCCATCCAATCAGCCTCACCCCTCTCCTCCTGTCTCCCCCATCTCCCCTCAGGTTCACCCCTCTCCTCCTCTCTTTCCTCAGCCTCTCTTCCCTCCCCTCAGCCTCTCTCCTCTCTTCCCTCAGCCTCCCCCTCTCTTCCCTCCCCCTCTCTTTCCTCAGCCTCCCACTCTCTTCCCTCCCCCTCTCTTCCCTCCCCCTCTTTCCCTCAGCCTCCCCCTCTCTTCCCTCAGCCTCCCCCTCTCTTCCCTCCCCTCTCTTTCCTCAGCCTCCCCCTCTCTTCCCTCCCCCTCTCTTTCCTCAGCCTCCCCCTCTCTTCCCTCCCCCTCTTTCCTCAGCCTCCCCTCTCTTCCCTCCCCCTCTCTTCCCTCCCCCTCAGCCTCCCCCTCTCTTCCCTCAGCCTCCCCCTCTCTTCCTTCCCCCTCTCTTTCCTCAGCCTCCAGCTCTCTTCCCTCCCCCTCTCTTTCCTCAGCCTCCCCCTCTCTTCCCTCCCCCTTCTTTCCTCAGCCTCCCCTCCCTTCCCTCCCCCTCTCTTCCTCAGCCCCCTCTCTTCCCCCCTCTCTTTCCTCAGCCTCCCCGCTCTTCCCTCCCCCTCTCTTCCCTCAGCCTCCCCCTCTCTTTCCTCAGCCTCCCCCTCTCCCCTCAGCCTCTCTCCTCTCTTCCCTCAGCCTCCCCCTCTTTCCCTCCCCCTCTTTCCTCAGCCTCCCACTCTCTTCCCTCCCCCTCTTTCCTCAGCCTCCCCCTCTCTTCCCTCCTCCTCTCTTCCCTCAGCCTCCCCCTCTCTTCCCTCCCCTCTCTTTCCTCAGCCTCCAGCTCTCTTCCCTCCCCCTCTCTTTCCTCAGCCTCCCCAGCTCTCTTCCCTCCCCCTCTCTTTCCTCAGCCTCCCCCTCTCTTTCCTCAGCCTCCAGCTCTCTTTCCTCCCCCTCTCTTTCCTCAGCCTCCCCCTCTCTTTCCTCCCCCTCTCTTTCCTCAGCCTCCCCCTCTCTTTCCTCAGCCTCCCCCTCTCTTTCCTCAGCCTCCAGCTCTCTTCCCTCCCCCTCTCTTTCCTCAGCCTCCAGCTCTCTTCCCTCCCCCTCTCTTTCCTCAGCCTCCCCTCTCTTTCCTCAGCCTCCCCCTCTCTTTCCTCAGCCTCCAGCTCTCTTCCCTCCCCCTCTCTTTCCTCAGCCTCCCCCTCTCTTTCCTCAGCCTCCCACTCTCTTCCCTCCCCCTCTCTTCCCTCAGCCTCCCCCTCTCTTCCCTCCCCCTCTCTTTCCTCAGCCTCCCCCTCTCTTCCCTCCCCCTCTCTTCCCCACCTCCTCCCCATCGTACTTTATAGGGAATAGGAACGGATCCTCTTACACAGTAAAATAACTGCTGCAGAGGCTGCGAATGTTAACCTTATCTCTGCTGGCGACTGCTAGTATATGCTGGCTCTGTCAGCTGAACGGATGAGATCCAGCTAAGCTGCTCCACAGCTTTCCATCACTACGAGGTTACTGTGACCTGCTGTAAGGCTGCTGCCCTGGGACTGAGCCAAACACATGGCAAGAGGCAAAATAACATCCCTCTGAGGCTGGGTAGGTAATAACATCCCTCTGAGGATGGATAGGTAATAACATCCCTCTGAGGCTGGGTAGGTAATAACATCCCTCTGAGGCTGGATAGGTAATAACATCCCTCTGAGGATGGATAGGTAATAACATCCCTCTGAGGCTGGGTAGGTAATAACATCCCTCTGAGGCTGGGTAGGTAATAACATCCCTCTGAGGCTGGATAGGTAATAACATCCCTCTGAGGCTGGATAGGTAATAACATCCCTCTGAGGCTGGATAGGTAATAACATCCCTCTGAGGCTGGATAGGTAATAACATCCCTCTGAGGCTGGATAGGTAATAACATCCCTCTGAGGCTGGATAGGTAATAACATCCCTCTGAGGCTGGATAGGTAATAACATCCCTCTGAGGCTGGATAGGTAATAACATCCCTCTGAGGCTGGATAGGTAATAACATCCCTCTGAGGCTGGATAGGTAATAACATCCCTCTGAGGCTGGATAGGTAATAACATCCCTCTGAGGCTGGATAGGTAATAACATCCCTCTGAGGCTGGATAGGTAATAACATCCCTCTGAGGCTGGATAGGTAATAACATCTCTCTGAGGCTGGATAGGTAATAACATCCCTCTGAGGATGGATAGGTAATAACATCCCTCTGAGGCTGGATAGGTAATAACATCCCTCTGAGGCTGGATAGGTAATAACATCCCTCTGAGGATGGATAGGTAATAACATCCCTCTGAGGCTGGATAGGTAATAACATCCCTCTGAGGAGGATGGAATAACATCCCTCTGAGGCTGGATAGGTAACATCCCTCTGAGGCTGGATAGGTAATAACATCCCTCTGAGGCTGGATAGGTAATAACATCCCTCTGAGGCTGGATAGGTAATAACATCCCTCTGAGGCTGGATAGGTAATAACATCCCTCTGAGGCTGGATAGGTAATAACATCCCTCTGAGGCTGGATAGGTAATAACATCCCTCTGAGGCTGGATAGGTAATAACATCCCTCTGAGGCTGGATAGGTAATAACATCCCTCTGAGGCTGGATAGGTAATAACATCCCTCTGAGGCTGGATAGGTAATAACATCCCTCTGAGGCTGGATAGGTAATAACATCCCTCTGAGGCTGGATAGGTAATAACATCCCTCTGAGGCTGGATAGGTAATAACATCCCTCTGAGGCTGGATAGGTAATAACATCCCTCTGAGGCTGGATAGGTAATAACATCTCTCTGAGGCTGGATAGGTAATAACATCTCTCTGAGGCTGGATAGGTAATAACATCCCTCTGAGGCTGGATAGGTAATAACATCCCTCTGAGGCTGGATAGGTAATAACATCCCTCTGAGGCTGGATAGGTAATAACATCTCTCTGAGGCTGGATAGGTAATAACATCCCTCTGAGGCTGGATAGGTAATAACATCCCTCTGAGGCTGGATAGGTAATAACATCCCTCTGAGGCTGGATAGGTAATAACATCCCTCTGAGGCTGGATAGGTAATAACATCCCTCTGAGGCTGGATAGGTAATAACATCCCTCTGAGGCTGGATAGGTAATAACATCCCTCTGAGGCTGGATAGGTAATAACATCCCTCTGAGGCTGGATAGGTAGGAGCTGGATAGGTAATAACATCCCTCTGAGGCTGGATAGGTAATAACATCTCTCTGAGGCTGGATAGGTAATAACATCCCTCTGAGGCTGGATAGGTAATAACATCCCTCTGAGGCTGGATAGGTAATAACATCTCTCAGACTGGATAGGTAATAACATCTCTCTGAGGCTGGATAGGTAATAACATCTCTCTGAGGCTGGATAGGTAATAACATCCCTCTGAGGCTGGATAGGTAATAACATCTCTCTGAGGCTGGCTATCTGGGTGTTTAGAGAGAGGATAGGTAATAACATCCCTCTGAGGCTAGGCTGGCTATCTGGGTGTTTAGAGAGAGGATAGGTAATAACATCTCTCTGAGGCTAGGCTATCTGGGTGTTTGGAGAGATGATAGGTAATAACATCTCTCTGAGGCTAGGCTATCTGGGTGTTTAGAGAGAGGATAGGTAATAACATCTCTCTGAGGCTAGGCTATCTGGGTGTTTAGAGAGAGGATAGGTAATAACATCTCTCTGAGGCTAGGCTATCTGGGTGTTTAGAGAGAGGATAGGTAATAACATCTCTCTGAGGCTAGGCTATCTGGGTGTTTAGAGAGAGGATAGGTAATAACATCCCTCTGAGGCTAGGCTATCTGGGGGTTTAGAGAGAGGATAGGTAATAACATCTCTCTGAGGCTAGGCTATCTGGGTGTTTAGAGAGAGGATAGGTAATAACATCCCTCTGAGGCTAGGCTATCTGGGTGTTTAGAGAGAGGATAGGTAATAACATCTCTCTGAGGCTAGGCTATCTGGGTGTTTAGAGAGAGGATAGGTAATAACATCCCTCTGAGGCTAGGCTATCTGGGTGTTTAGAGAGAGGATAGGTAATAACATCCCTCTGAGGCTGGCTATCTGGGTGTTTAGAGAGAGGATAGGTAATAACATCCCTCTGAGGCTAGGCTATCTGGGTGTTTAGAGAGAGGATAGGTAATAACATCCCTCTGAGGCTAGGCTATCTGGGTGTTTAGAGAGAGGATAGGTATTAACATCTCTCTGAGGCTGGCTATCTGGGTGTTTAGAGAGAGGATAGGTAATAACATCCCTCTGAGGCTAGGCTATCTGGGTGTTTAGAGAGAGGATAGGTAATAACATCTCTCTAAGGCTAGGCTATCTGGGGGTTTAGAGAGAGGATAGGTAATAACATCTCTCTGAGGCTAGGCTATCTGGGTGTTTAGAGAGAGGATAGGCAATAACATCCCTCTGAGGCTAGGCTATCTGGGTGTTTAGAGAGAGGATAGGTAATAACATCCCTCTGAGGCTGGCCATCTGGGTGTTTAGAGAGAGGATAGGTAATAACATCCCTCTGAGGCTAGGCTATCTGGGTGTTTAGAGAGAGGATAGGTATTAACATCTCTCTGAGGCTAGGCTATCTGGGTGTTTAGAGAGAGGATAGGTAATAACATCCCTCTGAGGCTAGGCTATCTGGGTGTTTAGAGAGAGGATAGGTAATAACATCTCTCTGAGGCTAGGCTATCTTGGTGTTTAGAGAGAGGATAGCGTCAAGCTAAAAGCAAGGTCGCTATGCTTCCACTGTCTGTACACACAACACTTGGAAACTGCCAAGTCATCACTGAGGCCTACCAAGTTGGGGTGTTCCCTGTCTGTATGCAGGACAACCTACAGATGGTTCCTTCTATAGACCAGACCTGGGCAAAATACATAGCTGAGGAATATCTTCTGTATACAGGAACAAATGGACCCATTCTGTTTAACAGTAGACACACAGCATTAGCTGTCTGTCTGTGTGTGTGTGTGTGTGTGTGTTAACTGAGTGAGTGTCTCACCGTTTGAGAAGAGAGCCCCCTGTGGGAAGCTGAGCTCATGGCTGTGTTCTGCCTCACAGGAGTACATGGCCTTGGCGTCTCTGGAACCAACACAGGAGACACAGGAGACATTACAAAGTCAACAGACATACTGTACGTCTATGGCATTGGTGTCTCTTTGGATATGGATGGACAGAGAGACAGACAGATACATCTCTATAAAGAGGGATAAAGACAGACAGATACATCTCTATAAAGAGGGATGGAGGGATAAAGACAGACAGCTACGTCTCTATAAAGATGGACAGATGGATAAAGACAGACAGCTACATCTCTATAAAGAGGGATAAAGACAGACAGATACATCTCTATGAAGATGGATGGAGGGATAAAGACAGACAGCTACGTCTCTATAAAGATGGACAGATGGATAAAGACAGACAGATACATCTCTATAAAGAGGGATGGAGGGATAAAGACAGACAGCTACGTCTCTATAAAGATGGACAGATGGATAAAGACAGACAGCTACATCTCTATAAAGAGGGATAAAGACAGACAGATACATCTCTATAAAGAGGGATAAAGACAGACAGATACATCTCTATAAAGAGGGATAAAGACAGACAGATACATCTCTATAAAGAGGGATAAAGACAGACAGATACATCTCTATAAAGATGGATAAAGACAGACAGATACATCTCTATAAAGATGGACAGATGGATAAAGACAGACAGATACATCTCTATAAAGAGGGATGGAGGGATAAAGACAGACAGCTACGTCTCTATAAAGATGGATAAAGACAGACAGATACATCTCTATAAAGAGGGATAAAGACAGACAGATACATCTCTATAAAGAGGGATAAAGACAGACAGATACATCTCTATAAAGAGGGATAAAGACTGACACATGACAGTTAAATATCTCTGCAACAACAGATGATAAATTAAACAAACCGGATACATACAACGACACGTAACAGGTGACTAACAGGTGACTAACAGGTGACTAACAGGTGACTAACAGGTGACTAACAGTCGACTAACAGGTGACTAACAGGTGACTAACAGGTGACTAACAAGTGACTAACAGGTGACTAACAGGTGACTAACAGGTGACTAACAGTCGACTAACAGGTGACTAACAGGTGACTAACAGGTGACTAACAGGTGACTAACAGTCGACTAACAGGTGATTAACAGGTGACCAACAGGTGACTAACAGGTGACTAACAGGTGACTAACAGGTGACTAACAGTCGACTAACAGGTGACTAACAGGTGACTAACAGGTGACTAACAGGTGACTAACAGGTGACCAACAGGTGACCAACAGGTGACCAACAGGTGACCAACAGGTGACTAACAGGTGACTAACAGTCGACTAACAGGTGACCAACAGGTGACCAACAGGTGACTAACAGGTGACCAACAGGTGACCAACAGGTGACTAACAGGTGACTAACAGGTGACTAACAGTCGACTAACAGGTGATTAACAGGTGACCAACAGGTGACTAACAGGTGACTAACAGGTGACTAACAGGTGACTAACAGGTGACTAACAGTCGACTAACAGGTGATTAACAGGTGACCAACAGGTGACTAACAGGTGACTAACAGGTGACTAACAGTCGACTAACAGGTGACCAACAGGTGACTAACAGGTGACCAACAGGTGACCAACAGGTGACCAACAGGTGACTAACAGGTGACCAACAGGTGACCAACAGGTGACCAACAGGTGACTAACAGGTGACCAACAGGTGACCAACAGGTGACTAACAGTCGACGAACAGGTGACCAACAGTCGACTAACAGGTGACTAACAGGTGACTAACAGGTGACTAACAGTCGACTAACAGGTGACTAACAGTCGACTAACAGGTGACTAACAGGTGACTAACAGTCGACTAACAGGTGACCAACAGGTGACTAACAGGTGACTAACAGGTGACTAACAGGTGACTAACAGTCGACTAACAGGTGATTAACAGGTGACTAACAGGTGACTAACAGGTGACTAACAGGTGACTAACAGGTGACCAACAGGTGACCAACAGGTGTCCAACAGGTGACTAACAGGTGACCAACAGGTGACCAACAGGTGACCAACAGGTGACTAACAGGTGACTAACAGGTGACTAACAGTTGACTAACAGGTGACCAACAGGTGACTAACAGGTGACCAACAGGTGACTAACAGGTGACTAACAGGTGACTAACAGTTGACTAACAGGTGACCAACAGGTGACTAACAGGTGACTAACAGGTGACTAACAGGTGACCAACAGGTGACCAACAGGTGACCAACAGGTGACTAACAGGTGACTAACAGGTGACCAACAGGTGACCAACAGGTGACTAACAGGTGACTAACAGGTGACTAACAGGTGACTAACAGTCGACTAACAGGTGACCAACAGGTGACTAACAGGTGACTAACAGGTGACTAACAGTCGACTAACAGGTGACCAACAGGTGACCAACAGTCGACTAACAGGTGACTAACAGGTGACTAACAGGTGACTAACAGGTGACTAACAGTTGACTAACAGGTGACCAACAGGTGACTAACAGGTGACCAACAGGTGACTAACAGTCGACTAACAGGTGACCAACAGGTGACTAACAGGTGACTAACAGTCGACCAACAGGTGACCAACAGGTGACTAACAGTCGACTAACAGTCGACTAACAGGTGACCAACAGGTGACTAACAGGTGACTAACAGGTGACTAACAGGTGACTAACAGGTGATTAACAGGTGACTAACAGGTGACTAACAGGTGACTAACAGGTGACTAACAGGTGACCAACAGGTGACCAACAGGTGTCCAACAGGTGACTAACAGGTGACCAACAGGTGACCAACAGGTGACTAACAGGTGACTAACAGGTGACTAACAGTTGACTAACAGGTGACCAACAGGTGACTAACAGGTGACTAACAGGTGACTAACAGGTGACTAACAGGTGACCAACAGGTGACCAACAGGTGACTAACAGGTGACTAACAGGTGACCAACAGGTGACCAACAGGTGACTAACAGGTGACTAACAGGTGACTAACAGGTGACTAACAGTCGACTAACAGGTGACCAACAGGTGACTAACAGGTGACTAACAGGTGACTAACAGTCGACTAACAGGTGACCAACAGGTGACCAACAGTCGACTAACAGGTGACTAACAGGTGACTAACAGGTGACTAACAGGTGACTAACAGTTGACTAACAGGTGACCAACAGGTGACTAACAGGTGACCAACAGGTGACTAACAGTCGACTAACAGGTGACCAACAGGTGACTAACAGGTGACTAACAGTCGACCAACAGGTGACCAACAGGTGACTAACAGTCGACTAACAGTCGACTAACAGTCGACCAACAGGTGACCAACAGGTGACTAACAGGTGACTAACAGGCGACTAACAGTCGACTAACAGGTGGCCAACAGGTGACTAACAGGTGACTAACAGTCGACTAACAGGTGACCAACAGGTGACTAACAGGTGACTAACAGGTGACTAACAGGTGACTAACAGTCGACTAACAGGTGACTAACAGGTGACTAACAGTCGACTAACAGGTGACTAACAGTCGACTAACAGGTGACCAACAGGTGACCAACAGGTGACTAACAGTCGACTAACAGGTGACCAACAGGTGACAGGTGACAGGTGACCAACAGGTGACTAACAGGTGACCAACAGGTGACCAACAGGTGACCAACAGGTGACTAACAGTCGACTAACAGGTGACCAACAGGTGACCAACAGGTGACTAACAGTCGACTAACAGGTGACCAACAGGTGACTAACAGGTGACCAACAGGTGACCAACAGGTGACTAACAGGTGACCAACAGGTGACTAACAGTCGACTAACAGGTGACCAACAGGTGACCAACAGGTGACTAACAGGTGACTAACAGGTGACCAACAGGTGACTAACAGTCGACTAACAGGTGACCAACAGGTGACTAACAGGTGACTAACAGTCGACTAACAGGTGACCAACAGGTGACTAACAGTCGACTAACAGTCGACCAACAGGTGACTAACAGTCGACTAACAGTTGACCAACAGGTGACCAACAGGTGACCAACAGGTGACTAACAGGTGACTAACAGGTGACCAACAGGTGACCAACAGGTGACTAACAGGTGACTAACAGGTGACTAACAGGTGACCAACAGGTGACCAACAGGTGACTAACAGGTGACTAACAGGTGACTAACAGTCGACTAACAGGTGACTAACAGTCGACTAACAGGTGACCAACAGGTGACCAACAGGTGACTAACAGTCGACTAACAGGTGACTAACAGTCGACTAACAGGTGACCAACAGGTGACTAACAGTCGACTAACAGGTGACCAACAGGTGACTAACAGTCGACCAACAGGTGACTAACAGTCGACTAACATGTGACCAACAGGTGACTAACAGTCGACTAACAGGTGACCAACAGGTGACTAACAGTCGACTAACAGGTGACCAACAGGTGACCAACAGGTGACTAACAGGTGACCAAAAGGTGACCAACAGGTGACTAACAGGTGACCAACAGGTGACCAACAGGTGAATAAGAGGTGACCAACGGGTGAATAACAGGTGACAAACAGGTGACAAACAGGTGACTAACAGGTGAATAACAGGTGAATAACAGGTGAATAACAGGTGACAAACAGGTGACAAACAGGTGAATAACAGGTGACAAACAGGTGAATAACAGGTGACTAACAGGTGAATAAGAGGTGACTAACAGGTGAATAAGAGGTGACAAACAGGTGAATAACAGGTAAATAACATGTGAATAACAGGTGAATAACAGGTGAATAACAGGTGAATAACAGGTGAATAACAGGTGAATAACAGGTGAATAACAGGTGAATACCAGGTGAATAACAGGTGAATAACAGGTAAATAACAGGTAAATAACAGGTGACTAACAGGTGACTAACAGGTAAATAACAGGTAAATAACAGGTGAATAACAGGTGAATAACAGGTGAATAACAGGTGAATAACAGGTGAATAACAGGTGAATAACAGGTAAATAACAGGTAAATAACAGGTGAATAACAGGTGAATAACAGGTGAATAACAGGTGAATACCAGGTGAATAACAGGTGAATAACAGGTGAATAAGGTGAATAACAGGTGAATAACAGGCAATAACACAATGAACAGATTGAAGAATGAGGAATCAGAAGTTTAACATGTTTTAAAGGTAGGTTACACCACCAAATGGAGGAGAGAGCAGGCTGCATATAGAGTAGGTCAGACATTTGGGATAAGACATTCTACCTTCCAACAGGTGTGGTCTGAGCCGCTGAAGGGCAGTTTTCGAACAGCATGGCTCTTGCAGCAACCCTGAAATACAGACAGGAACAATTCAGTCCCATTTGCCAATTATCTCTCAAATCTATATACCAATGGCCTGAAATCTCATGCTAATTACATGCAAGTGTGTGAATTATTTTATGTTCAAAAGGTTGTCTTGAGTCATTTTGACCCTGCACACAGGGGTAAGTGCACTTTCATTCAGAGCGGCCAGTGTTCCTCATTTTTGAGTGTGAAGTCACAGCATGTCTTATTGTTAAGTGTGAAGTCAGCGAAACGGCTTCAGCTACACAATAAGACACACAATAGGGGAGGCTTCCTTCCCTTCCGTTACCAGGCAGGCAAGAGGCCTGCCTTCCCCTCCCCTCCCCTTCCTTCCCCCTCCTCTTCCTTCCCCTCCCCTCCCTTCCCCTCCCTTCCGCCTCCCCTCCCTTCCCCCTCCTCTGCCTTCCCCTCCAAGGTGTAGAACCGGCTCTCGACCCACTGACGACACAGGAGAGGAGGCTTTACCCTACAGGACAACTGAAGACACAGGAGAGGAGGCTTTACCCTACAGGACAACTGAAGACACAGGAGAGGAGGCTTTACCCTACAGGACAACTGAAGACACAGGAGAGGAGGCTTTACCCTACAGGACAACTGTAGACACAGGAGAGGAGGCTTTACCCTACAGGACAACTGAAGACACAGGAGAGGAGGCTTTAACCTACAGGACAACTGGAGACACAGGAGAGGAGGCTTTACCCTACAGGACAACTGGAGACACAGGAGAGGAGGCCCTTAGGAGGTGCCTGAGGAAGGCCCACAGCATCATCAGGGATGGCAACCACCTCAGCCACGAGCTGTTCTCTCCCTTACCATGGGGCAGACGGTCTCGGAGCATGAGGTTTGATATCAACAGGCTCAGACACAGTTTCAATGTACAAGCCATCAGACTGCTGAACACTTCCCTGTGTCGCTCCCCGTGACCCTCCCTGTGTCGCTCCCCGAGTCTCTCCCGTGTCCTTCCAGTATCCCTCCCTGTGTCCCTCCCCGTGTCTCTCCCCGTGTCATTCCAGTATCCCTCCCTGTGTCCCTCCCCGTGTCCTTCCCTGTGTCCCTCCCCGTGTCCTTCCAGTATCCCTCCCGTGTCCTTCCCTGTGTCCCTCCCCGTGTCCTTGTCCAGTATCCCCTCCTGTGTCCCTCTCCGTGTCCTTCCAGTATCCCTCCCCGTGTCCTTCCAGTATCCCTCCCCCATGTCCTTCCAGTATCCCTCCCGTGTCCTTCCCTGTGTCCCTCCCGTGTCCTTCCAGTATCCCTCCCGTGTCCCTCTCCCGTGTCCTTCCAGTATCCCTCCCTGTGTCCCTCCCCGTGTCTCTCCGTGTCCTTCCAGTATCCCTCCCTGTGTCCCTCCCCGTGTCCTTCCAGTATCCCTCCCTGTGTCCCTCCCCATGCCCCTCCCTGTGTCCCTCCCCATGCCCCCTCCCATGTTTCCTTCCCTGTGTCCATCCCCATGCCCCTCCCTGTGTCCCTCCCTGTGTCCCTCCCCATGTGTCCTTCCCTGTGTCCCTCCCTGTGTCCCTCCCTGTGTTTCCTTCCCTGTGTCCCTCCCCATGTCCCTCCCTGTGTCCCTCCCCTCCCTGTGTCTCTCCCCGTGTCCTTCCAGTATCCCTTCCTGTGTCCCTCCCCCCCGTGTCTCTCCCATGTCCCTTCCTGTGTCCCTCCCCATGTCTCCTCCCTGTGTCCCTCCCCGTGTCCTTCCAGTAACCCTCCCTGTGTCCCCCCCCCTGTGTCTCTCCCATGTCCCTCCCTGTGTCTCTCCCATGTCCCTCCCCGTGTCCTTCCAGTATCCCTCCCTGTGTCCCTCCCCATGTCTCTCCCATGTCCCTCCCCGTGTCCTTCCAGTATCCCCCTCCCCGTGTCCCTCCCCATGTTTCCTTCCCTGTGCCCCTCCCCGTGTCCCTCCCTGTGTCCCTCCCCGTGTCTCTCCTGTGTCCCTCCCCGTGTCCTTCCCAGTATCCCTCCCCTTCCCTGTGTCCCTCCCATGTCCCTCCCTGTGTCCCTCCAGTATCCCTCCCTGTGTCCCTCCCTGTGTCCCTCCCTGTGTCCCTCCCCCCTCCCTGTGTCTCTCCCTGTGTCCCTCCCCGTGTCCTTCCCTGTATCCCTCCCCTCCCTGTGTCCCTCCCATGTCCCTCCCTGTGTCCCTCCCTGTGTCTCTCCCTGTGTCCCTCCCCCTGTGTCCTTCCAGTATCCCTCCCTGTGTCCCTCCCATGTCTTTCCCATGTCCCTCCCCGTGTCCTTCCAGTAACCCTCCCTGTGTCCCTCCCCGTGTCCTCCCGTGTCCTTCCAGTATCCCTCCCAGTGTCTCTCCCGTGTCCTTCCAGTATCTCTTCCTGTGTCTCTCCCGTGTCCTTCCACTATCCCTCCCTGTGTCCCTCCCCGTGTCTCTCCCGTGTCCCTCCCCCCTGTGTCCTTCCAGTATCCCTCCCTGTGTCCCTCCCCATGCCCCTCCCTGTGTCCCTCCCCATGCCCCTCCCTGTGTCCCTCCCCATGTTTCCTTCCCTGTGTCCATCCCCGTGCCCATCCCTGTGTCCCTCCCTGTGTCCCTCCCCATGTGTCCTTCCCTGTGTCCCTCCCCCTTCCCTGTGTCCCCTCCGTGTCCCTCCCCCCTCCCCATGTTTCCTTCCCTGTGTCCCTCCCCATGTTTCCTTCCCTGTGTCCCTCCCCATGCCCCTCCCTGTGTCCCTCCCCATGTTTCCTTCCCTGTGTCCCTCCCCGTGCCCCCTCCCCATGCCCCTCCCTGTGTCCCTCCCCATGCCCCTCCCTGTGTCCCTCCCCATGTTTCCTTCCCTGTGTCCCTCCCCATGTTTCCTTCCCTGTGTCCCTCCCCATGCCCCTCCCCTGTGCCCCTCCCCATGTTTCCTTCCCTGTGTCCCTCCCCCCATGTTTCCTTCCCTGTGTCCCTCCCCATGCCCCTCCCTGTGTCCCTCCCCATGCCCCTCCCTGTGCCCCTCCCCATGTGTCCCTCCCTGTGTCCCTCCCCATTTTTCCTTCCCTGTGTCCCTCCCCATGTTTCCTTCCCTGTGTCCCTCCCCATTTTTCCTTCCCTGTGTCCCTCCCCATTTTCCTTCCCTGTGTCCCTCCCCATGTTTCTTTCCCTGTGTCCCTCCCCATGCCCCTCCCTGTGTCCCTCCCCATGTTTCTTTCCCTGTGTCCCTCCCCATGCCCCTCCCTGTGTCCCTCCCCATGTTTCCTTCCCTGTGTCCCTCCCCATGCCCCTCCCTGTGTCCCTTCCCATGTTTCCCTCCCCGTGAGAGAGAGAGAAGGAGGCAGAAGACAGAGAGGGGGAGAGCTGGGTCACATCAACCCAGCAGCAGGCAGAGTGGAACAAAACCAGACGGACTCTCCAACTGATAGGAAAAACACATAAATCTCACAGCACACACACACACACACACACACAAACACACACACACACACACACACAGCAGGAGGAAGGTTCACAGTAAGATCTGTCTCGCAGAGAAAAACTGTGTGTTTTAAGGGCTGTTTATTTTGTGTGTGTGTGTGTGTGTGTGTGTGTGTGTGTGTGTGTGTGTGTGTGTGTATTGTAGTAGCGTCATGTCCATTACACTGATCCTGGTCTCTGGTATCCGTTGCTGGAGGACTCCATCTTGTCCGGTCTGTCCAATCTCCGACGGGTGACTAGTTTAGGAGGGCGGTCTGGGGGGTCTGTAGACTCTACACTCTCCTTCCGATCCTTCTGTTGGTCTTTCTGGTCCAGCGTCACGGCAGACAGACTCTGGACTGAACCTGCCAGACTCCTACGGCCTTGGGGAAGAGATAAGCACCTCAGTGAGTCCAAAATGGATCCCAATTCCCTATGGTGCAATACTACACTATTATAGGCCCTGTCTACTACACTACTATAGGCCCTGTCTACTACACTATAGGCCCTGTCTACTACACTACTATAGGTCCTGTCTACTACACTACTATAGGTCCTGTCTACTACACTACTATAGGTCCTGTCTAATACACTACTATAGGCCCTGTCTACTACACTACTATAGGCCCTGTCTACTACACTACTATAGGTCCTGTCTACTACACTACTATAGGTCCTGTCTACTACACTACTATAGGTCCTGTCTACTACACTACTATAGGTCCTGTCTACTACACTACTATAGGTCCTGTCTACTACACTACTATAGGTCCTGTCTACTACACTACTACAGGCCCTGTCTACTACACTACTATAGGTCCTGTCTACTACACTACTATAGTTCCTGTCTACTACACTACTATAGGTCCTGTCTACTACCCTACTATAGGTCCTGTCTACTACACTACTATAGGTCCTGTCTACTACACTACTATAGGTCCTGTCTACTACACTACTATAGGTCCTGTCTACTACACTACTATAGGTCCTGTCTACTACACTACTACAGGCCCTGTCTACTACACTACTATAGGCCTAGTCTACTACACTACTATAGGTCCTGTCTACTACACTACTATAGGTCCTGTCTACTACACTACTACAGGCCCTGTCTACTACACTACTATAGGCCTAGTCTACTACACTACTATAGGCCCAAGGTTTTTAACTGCCCTAATAGGGTGCAATTTGGGACACAGCCAAGCACTAGACTGTCAAAGAAAGGTTTATCATATTGATCACGATGAGTATTCAATGGGAACACGATGGTCATCTTTATCTGTGGAGGAGTACAGTAATAATGTAGGACCGCTGTCTCTGTTGTGAAGAGAATATGAATAGTTTTCCTTTGCTTTGGAATTTCATTTTTTTGTTTTCTAACAGGACAGAAAAACTAATCTTAGTGACTGCAAGCATGAATCCTCATGAGTCAAAGGACCGTGAAGAGAATGGAATGCTATAAAGGCGTTTTTGAAATAGTACTATTGCTAATGGTAGTAGCATGCGAGGCTTGAAGATTTGATGATATTACTGCAGGCAAAACACTTGAATGAATAATGGAAAACAAAACCGTGAAAGAAGTCAAAACCCTCTGTATCTCAATGGAGGAATATATAACTTCCACAGAGATATGTCCTACTTCAAAGAGTCATAGAGGGGCCACACTTGAGAACATTCGAAAAAAGATTCAACATCAGCCGATTAAAGTCGTTGACGTATAGTTGCACATGATCAAAGGCTACATGTTAGCCTTTCCCATGACATAACCTGGCACATTTAGCCCTATGCTAACCTCACCAGGTGGCACTGATTCATTCCTGTTACAAATTCTGCATCAAAGATAAACTTTTCTTTGTCCCCTTCAGGATTACCGACCTCTGCCTTACCCTGACCCTGCCTGGTACAATCCTGTACTGACTGGATTACCCACCTCTGCCTTACCCTGACCCTGCCTGGTACAATCCTGTACTGACTGGATTACCGACCTCTGCCTTACAATGACCCTGCCTGGTACCATCCTGTACTGACTGGATTACCGACCTCTGCCTTACAATGACCCTGCCTGGTATCATCCTGTACTGACTGGATTACCGACCTCTGCCTTACAATGACCCTGCCTGGTATCATCCTGTACTGACTGGATTACCCACCTCTGCCTTACCCTGACCCTGCCTGGTACAATCCTGTACTGACTGGATTACCCACCTCTGCCTTACCCTGACCCTGCCTGGTACAATCCTGTACTGACTGGATTACCCACCTCTGCCTTACCCTGACCCTGCCTGGTATCATCCTGTACTGACTGGATTACCCACCTCTGCCTTACCCTGACCCTGCCTGGTACCATCCTGTACTGACTGGATTACCCACCTCTGCCTTACAATGACCCTGCCAGGTACCATCCTGTACTGACTGGCCACTGTGTTCTCCAAGCTGGATCTATGTAACGCCTACCACCTGGTGCGGATATGAGATGGGGACGAGTGGAAGACCGCCTTCAACACGGCCAGCGGCCACTACGAATATCTGGTCATGCCCTTTGGCCTCACCAACTCCCCTGCCGTGTTCCAGGCTCTGGTGAATGACGTTCTCCGCGACATGCTGAACCGGTTCGTCTTGGTCTACATTGATGACTTTGTCTTCTCCCGCTTCCCCCAAGAACACATGCTCCATGTCCGGCAGGTTCTCCAGCACCTTCTGGAGAACCAGTTGTTCATTAAGGTGGAAAAGTGTGAATTCCATCGCTCCATCATTCCCTTTCTGGACTACATCATCTCTGCTGGGAGCATCAAGGTGAAAAGTGTGAATTCCATCGCTCCATCATTCCCTTTCTGGACTACATCATCTCTGCTGGGAGCATCAAGGTGAAAAGTGTGAATTCCATCGCTCCATCATTCCCTTTCTGGACTACATCATCTCTGCTGGGAGCATCAAGGTGAAAAGTGTGAATTCCATCGCTCCATCATTCCCTTTCTGGACTACATCATCTCTGCTGGGAGCATCAAGGTGAAAAGTGTGAATTCCATCGCTCCATCATTCCCTTTCTGGACTACATCATCTCTGCTGGGAGCATCAAGGTGAAAAGTGTGAATTCCATCGCTCCATCATTCCCTTTCTGGACTACATCATCTCTGCTGGGAGCATCAAGGTGAAAAGTGTGAATTCCATCGCTCCATCATTCCCTTTCTGGATTACATCATCTCTGCTGGGAGCATCACGGTGAAAAGTGTGAATTCCATCGCTCCATCATTCCCTTTCTGGACTACATCATCTCTGCTGGGAGCATCAAGGTGAAAAGTGTGAATTCCATCGCTCCATCATTCCCTTTCTGGACTACATCATCTCTGCTGGGAGCATCAAGGTGAAAAGTGTGAATTCCATCGCTCCATCATTCCCTTTCTGGACTACATCATCTCTGCTGGGAGCATCACGGTGAAAAGTGTGAATTCCATCGCTCCATCATTCCCTTTCTGGACTACATCATCTCTGCTGGGAGCATCACGGTGAAAAGTGTGAATTCCATCGCTCCATCATTCCCTTTCTGGTCTACATCATCTCTGCTGGGAGCATCACGGTGAAAAGTGTGAATTCCATCGCTCCATCATTCCCTTTCTGGACTACATCATCTCTGCTGGGAGCATCACGGTGAAAAGTGTGAATTCCATCGCTCCATCATTCCCTTTCTGGACTACATCATCTCTGCTGGGAGCATCACGGTGAAAAGTGTGAATTCCATCGCTCCATCATTCCCTTTCTGGACTACATCCTCTCTGCTGGGAGCATCACGGTGAAAAGTGTAAGTGGTGGTGGATTGGCCACAGCCTACATCCAGGGTGCAGCTGCAACGCTTCTTGGGGTTCGTCAACTTTTATTGTTGCTTTATCTGGGGTTATCATCACCCTTGGCTTCTCCCCTGTTTGTCCTCAACTCTACCAAGGACCTTAAACACCGCTTCACCACGGCTCCGATCCTGTTTCATCCGGACCCTTCCCGTCAGTTCGTGGTGGAGACCGTTACTTCGGATTTCGGAGTGGGGCCTGTTCTGTCCCAACGTTCTGCCCTGGACCCTAAGCTGCATCCCTGCGCCTTCTTCTTCTACCGCCTCACCGCCAAGGAGAGAAATTACGATGTGGAGAATCGGGAGCTTCTCGCAATGGCAATGGAGGAATGGAGGCACTGGCTCGAAGGGACGGAACATCCGTTCATTGTGTGGACCAACCACAAAAACCTGGAGGTTCTCCACATCGCCAAGTGTCTCAACTCCAGTTAGGAAAGATGGGCCGTGCTGTTTACCCGGTTCAACTTTTCCCTCTCCTACTGGCCGGGGGCCAAGAACGTCAAGCTGGATGCCCTGTCTCGCTGCTATAACCCCAAGGTTACCACCCCGGAGCCTGAGACCATCCTTCCCACCTCGTGCCTGGCAACGGCACTCAGCTGGGGTATCAGGAAACAGGTCCGGGAGGCGCAGTGGTCCCAACCGAACTCTGATAACCAGATGTTTGTGCCTGACGCTGTCTGCTCTGCGGTCCTGGAGCAGGCCCATTCCTTCAGGCCCACCTGGCCCCCGACGGACCCTGGCCTTCGTGCGACAACACCTTTGGTGGCCTACCATGGTTCTGGACGTCGCCGCCTTTGTCACTGCTTGCACAGTCTTTGCACGGAACAAGACCCCTCGACAACTCCGGCTGGTCTCCTCCAACCTCTGCCCACCCATCATTGCCCCTGGTCTCACATCTCCCTGGACTTTGTCACGGGTCTCCCCCAGTATGATGGCAACCCCCGCCATCCTGGTTGTGGTGGATCGCTTTTCTAAGGCTGCATACTTCCTTCCTCTCCCCAAGTTACCCTCTACCAAGGAGACGGCTCAGGTCATGGTGCAGCACATCTTCTGGATCCATGGACTGCCCGTGGACATGGTCTCTGACCGCGGCCCTCAGTTCTCGTCCCGGTTCTGGACGGCATTCTGCACCCTCATAGGGTCGTCGGCCAGCCTGTCCTCCGGTTTCCAACCCCAGTCTAACGACCAGTCGGAGAGAGCCAACCAGGACCTTGAGACCACCCTGCACTGTCTGGTATCCGCCAACCCCACCCCCTGGAGTCAGCAACTGGTGTGGGTGGAATACGCCCGCAACATCCTTCCCTGCTCTGCCACGGGCCTATTACCTGAGTGTTCCCAGGGGTATCAGCCCCGCTCTTCCCTGCTCTGCCACGGGCCTATTACCTGAGTGTTCCCAGGGGTATCAGCCCCGCTCTTCCCTGCTCTGCCACGGGCCTATTACCTGAGTGTTCCCAGGGTGTATCAGCCCCGCTCTTCCCTGCTCTGCCACGGGCCTATTACCTGAGTGTTCCCAGGGGTATCAGCCCCGCTCTTCCCTGCTCTGCCACGGGCCTATTACCTGAGTGTTCCCAGGGGTATCAGCCCCGCTCTTCCCTGCTCTGCCACGGGCCTATTTCCTGAGTGTTCCCAGGGCTTTCAGCCCCCGCTCTTCCCTACTCTGCCACAGGGCCTATTACCTGAGTGTTCCCAGGGGCATCAGCCACCGCTCTTCCCTGCTCTGCCACGGGCCTATTACCTGAGTGTTCCCAGGGGTATCAGCCCCCGCTCTTCCCTGATCAGGAAGAGAAGAGGTCGGCATACCTTGCCCTGATGTTTGTCCGGTCGGCCCTCCTCAAGAAGACCTCCATGTATCGACAACAAGCGGATCACCATCGGACCCCGGCTCCCCAATATCGTCTCGGGTAGAAGGTATGGCTATCTACCCGGGATCTGCCCCTCCCGGTGGAATCCAATAAACTCTCCCCACGGTTTATTGGCCCGTTCCCCATCTCCAAGATTATTAGCCCCACTGCTGTTCATCTTCTGTTGCCCCGTACCTTTCATGTGTCCAGTGTCAAACCCATGTTTCACAGCCCTTTGTCGCCTGTTTCTACCTGACCCTGCCTGCCATCCGGTACCGTTGCCCCACCTCTGGTTTACTGACCCCTGCCTGCCTTGACCTGTCTATTGCCTGCCCCTGTTGGAATATTAAACTATTGTTTATTTGACGTGGTCTGCATCTGGGTCTTATCCTCATACCCGATAAGGAGCACCATTGTGAGAAGTGGCAGAGTGTCACTCCGGCACCAGCGGCTCTACACCTCTGTGTAGTAGTAGCCTATGTGTCGGTCTGTAAGAGGGACTTCCAAGAAGCTTCTCATGAAATATATTTGTAATTTACAAAGTTTTGGCTACACTTGACTTTCCAACACACTATCACAATAAATATAATTATATATTATATTATAATAACGAAAAACCTACATCTCACCTGGGATTCGAACGCAAATGGCAGGCTGGCTAACTTTGAGCTATTCATCCAGTCCCGAGACCCTGGCAAAACTTGGCTTTTAACGGATCTGACTTTCATTTATCTCCTTATATTTAACCTCATACAAGTAGAACACAAAACTATTTGACATGAACAGTTGCATTCATCAGTTTTATTGACAAACGTCAACAACAACAAAAATAAAGTCTGACAAAGCAAAAACATGATAAAAATGAATTTACATGAATGCTTTAAGTACAGAAATTGTTTTCTCAGTGGGAAATGAATATCCAACTAGTCAGTGACAACTGTGGGGAGTTCGGAACTTGTGAAAGCAGCTATTTGAGCTTATTCCAGTATTATCGACACTTTGTCCTGGGATTTCCTATGATCTAAGTAGAAGAACGTCTTTCCTTCTAACAACTCTTGTGTAGCTTGTGTGTCATAGAGCAAAACATGTGCGTGTTTGTGAGTCTCAGCTTTTCATAGATCGCTTTTTATAGTGTGTAGCTCAAACCATTCTGGCTATACAGGCGTTTTTGTAAAGAAAAAAGACCCAGCCCCGAGGCCCTTCAAGATCTGTTCTTGTCTCACAAACACCGCTCCGTTAAAGAGACAAATCCAATGATGTCTTAAATAACACCAGAGCAACGATGGGACTCATTAGATTAACATTTCTCATTAGATTAACTCATTAGATTAACATTTCTCATTCGATTAACTCATTAGATTAACATTTCTCATTAGATTAACTCATTAGATTAACATTTCTTGCACGTTTTAGTAACTTGGAAGAGCAGATCGTGGCTTTGTTTTAAGGACACTTCCATGAACAAGTGATGGATCACGTCCAACTACGTTTCCGATTTTAAATGCCTGATACAGATTTAACGAGATATAATCACGGTTAGCATTAGGAGGAGTCAGGTTACAAGGAGTCAGGTTACAAGGAGTCATGTTACAAGAAGTCAGGTTACAAGGAGTCAGGTTACAAGGAGTCAGGTTACAAGGAGCCTGGTTAAAAGGAGCCTGGTTAAAAGGAGTCAGGTTACAAGGAGTCAGGTTACAAGGAGTCAGGCTACAAGGAGTCAGGTTAAAAGGAGTCAGGTTAAAAGGAGCACGGTTACAGGAGTCAGGTTACACTCTAAATAATAAACTGAAAATATGCTAATATATGTATAATAATAATTATTGAATAGAAAACACTCTAAAGTTTCTAAAACCGTTTAAATTATGTCTGTATGTAAAGCAGAACTCTCAGGGCAGCCTTTCTCCCAAACTCTTTGTCAGGAGTCAGGTTAAAAGGAGCACGGTTACAAGGAGTCAGGTTACAAGGAGCCGGGTTACAAGGAGTCGGGTTAAAAGGAGTCAGGTTAAAAAGAGTCAGGTTACAAGGAGTCAGGCTACAAGGAGTCAGGTTACAAGGAGCCAGGTTAAAAGGAGTCAGGTTACAAGGAGTCAGGTTGCAAGGAGTCAGGTTACAAGGAGCCAGGTTACAAGGAGCCAGTTTACAAGGAGGCAGTTTACAAGGAGTCAGGTTACAAGGAGTCAGGTTTCAGGGAGCCAGGTTACAAGGAGTCAGGTTTTAGGGAGCCAGGTTACAAGGAGTCAGGTTACAAGGAGTCAGGTTACTCAGGTTACAAGGAGCCAGGTTACAAGGAGTTTCAGGTTACAAGGAGTCAGGTTACAAGGAGTCAGGTTTCAGGGAGCCAGGTTACAAGGAGTCAGGTTACAAGGAGCCAGGTTACAGGGAGTCAGGTTAAAAGGAGTCAGGTTACAAGGAGTCAGGTTACAAGGAGCCAGGTTACAAGGAGTCAGGTTTCAGGGAGCCAGGTTACAAGGAGTCAGGTTACAAGGAGTCAGGTTTCAGGGAGCCAGGTTACAAGGGGTCAGGTTTCAGGGAGCCAGGTTACAAGGGGTCAGGTTACAAGGAGTCAGGTTTCAGGGAGCCAGGTTACAAGGAGTCAGGTTACAAGGAGCCAGGTTACAGGGAGTCAGGTTAAAAGGAGTCAGGTTTCAGGGAGCCAGGTTACAAGGGGTCAGGTTTCAGGGAGTCAGGTTACAGTATTTAATCAGAACAGCTAACATGTAGTCTTTGATCATGTGCAACTTTTTCTAATGTTTCGCAAGTATGGCCCCACAGAGATTTGATTTGCAGAGATATGTTGGACTCTTACCTTCAGATATATACAGTGACCTCAGAGAGGGAGCGGCTGAGCGGTTCAGCTGGGTCAGTTGGGTCACGGGCACCGGCCGGAGATCCGTCTGGGAGTGGGGGGCTTTCTTCGGGCCGATGGACCCCCTGGGTGTAGCTGTGGTGCTGGTTGAGGACAGACTCAGAGCATCTCCCTCCGACTCCCCGTCTGTCCTCCCTGTCTCCACGTCTTCCCTGGAGCTAGACTCTGGGCTGCTGAGGCAGGATGGGACGCTTCCCTTCCCTGGCCCGTTGGAAGAGAGCTGTGAGGGGGAGCAACGGAGACCCAGGGTTGGGCCCTGACCCATCTCCTGCCCCATACTGGTCCCCTGACCCATCTCCTGCCCCAGGCTGGTCCCCTGACTCATCCCCTGCTTCAGGCCGGTACCCTGGCCCATCCCCAGCCACTGGCTCGTCCCCTGCCCCATCCCCAGCCACAGGCCAGGGGGATGGGAAGCCTTGTCTTTGGGCTGGTGGTGGGAGGAAGTGCCAGTGGTCTTGGAGGAGCTGTTCTGCTCAGAGGAGTGGGAGGACAGGGACTCCATGCTTCCCAAGGGGGTGCTGCCTGGACTGCTGCTGAACGTGTCACCTGTACAAGGACCAGAGAGCAGGAACACACAGCATCATTAAAACCTGCTGAACGGGTCACATGTTACAAGGACCAGGAACACACAGCGTCATTAAAACCTGCTGAACGGGTCACATGTTACAAGGACCAGGAACACACAGCGTCATTAAAACCTGCTGAACGGGTCACCTGTTACAAGGACCAGGAACACACAGAGTCACTAAAACCTGCTGAACGGGTCACCTGTTACAAGGACCAGGAACACACAGGTGACCCGTTCAGCAGGTTTTAGTGACGCTGTGTGTTCCTGGTCACCTGTTACAAGGACCAGGAACACACAGCGTCATTAAAACCTGCTGAACGGGTCACCTGTTACAAGGACCAGGAACACACAGCGTCATTAAAACCTGCTGAACGGGTCACCTGTTACAAGGACCAGGAACACACAGCGTCATTAAAACCTGCTGAACGGGTCACCTGTTACAAGGACCAGGAACACACAGCGCCATTAAAACCTGCTGAACGGGTCACCTGTTACAAGGAGCAGGAACACACAGAGTCACTAAAACCTGCTGAACGGGTCACATGTTACAAGGACCAGGAACACACAGAGTCACTAAAACCTGCTGAACGGGTCACCTGAGACAAAACCAGTGAACATCTCAAATGCCATCTTATTCAAACCTGCTGAACCTATAGGCACATGTTACATAGGACTAGGAACACCAGGGACACTAAAACCTGCTGATATAGTGCACTACTGTTGAGAAGGGACCAGGAACACACAGAGTCACTAAAACCTATGGCACACTGGTCACATGTTAGAAGGAACCAGGGCCATTTGGGACACAGACAGAGTCACTAAACCTGCTGAATGTAGTAGACCACCACTACTGAGACAAAAATAGAGTGACTGCATCTCCTGCCATCTTTTGTATTCAATGATGGTGAACCTATAGATGAACCCTGATAATATATTAATGAACAGCTACTTTTGACCAGGGACCTATAGGCACACTGTTCCCTATATAGTGCACTACTTTTGACCAGGAACCTATGGGCCATTTGGGATGCAGACAGTATTATTACTACTGTGGCTAAATGTAGTAGCACCACCACTACAGTAGCTAAGGGAATAGAGTTACTGGCTACATCCTGGGATGTTTTGTATTCCCTGATGGTGCCCTGGTAGATGAAGAGATAATATATTAATGAACAGCTCAATGGGAATATGTAATGAATGCTGCAGCAGGCCAGATTAGCTAGCAGAGTGATATGACCCCTTATTCCAGGGGAATATGTAATGAATGCTGCAGCAGGCCAGATTAGCTAGCAGAGTGATATGACCCCCTATTGCAGGGGTATTCAAATATGACCCAATGTCATCCGCACCGCTGCTAGCGTTTTGTTCTACCACATCATGAATTCCACTCACCTTGTGTCCCAGGTCTAAATCAGTCTCTGATTAGAAGGTGCAGATCTGATGCAGATCTGAATGCTATAGGTTTACAGGCCTACAGGGAATATGGTATCATTCGATATGCAACAATTGCCTGCAGTGCTAGGGATAGGTGTAGGACTCACTGTCAGCGTCTGCAAGGCACAGTGTTGGGGTGTAGATGCTGCGAGGCTTCCTAGGGCCTGTGGACAGGCAGATGGCCCTGCTCCTGCGTGAGCTTGGTCGGGATTGGGGCTGGGGCAGAGGTACGTTGGGGTCTGGAGGCTGGTGGAAGATCTGGAGAGGGGAGAGAGAAAAATAGTTTTATTAACTGAGCATTACAGTGGTATATAACTAGCTAGGGTCTGGGGAGTTTCCTGCTTAGATCATATGGTCAGACATATACCTAAATACCTAAAAACTCCTACTATAGGCCCAAGACATGACATATACCTAAATACCTAAAAACTCCTACTATAGGCCCAAGACATGACACATACCTAAATACCTAAAAACTCCTACTATAGGCCCAAGACATGACACATACCTAAATACCTAAAAAGACATGACACATCCTACTAAAAACTAGGCCCAAGACATGACACATACCTAAATACCTAAAAACTCCTACTATAGGCCCAAGACATGACACATACCTAAATACCTAAAAACTCCTACTATAGGCCCAAGACATGACACATACGTAAATACCTAAAAACTCCTACTATAGGCCCAAGACATGACACATACCTAAATACCTAAAAACTCCTACTATAGGCCCAAGACATGACACATACGTAAATACCTAAAAACTCCTACTATAGGCCCAAGACATGACACGTACGTATACCCAGGACCAGGAGCGCTACCAGCAAACTAAATATTTTGACAGGCTCAATATTTCAGTCTGATTTCAAAGAAACCAGAAACTCTCTTGCCTTGTCAAAGTTCTCGATGAGAATCTCCACCACGATGTTCTGGAATTTAATGTTCATCATGGCGGCCACCGTCTCCTCCTGTGACCTCATCAACGTGGGCCCGAAGATCACGCCCAGGTTGGACACCGTCATCAGGTTGAACTGGCTGTGGGTGGACACTCTGTGGGACAGGAGACAGACAGATCAGACAGGATGGTATAAGGTTTCAGTATCACACTACATTATTGATGCCCCCGCGTGAACAAACATCGAACACAATGTTTTCATTTGAGTCACTTCGCAGATTCTCTTATCCAGAGAGACTTAGTTAGAGTGCATTCATCTTAAAGGTAGCAGGACCTTCAGATTGTGAGACTGATAGATGAAGTGTGACATCTCCTATACAACAATAGATTTACGATGTGATTTTAGACTGGTCAGTTAGGAGAGACCTACGTGACGAGGTGTTTGATCAGTAGCTCCATCATCTCCTTGTTCCTTTCAGGCAGCTTGTGGACCAAGGCATGGACGGCCCTAACCCTGTAGTTCTGGTCTTCACACTCTGGGGAGGGGGAGGAGGGGGAGGACGGGGGAGGGGGGGAGAGGCGGAGAAGGGGAAGAAGGGGGAGAAGGGGGAGAGGGGGACGGGGGAGGAGGGGGAGAGGCGGAGGAGGGGGAGAGGGGGGTGGGGGAGGAGGGGGAGAGGCGGAGAAGGGGAAGAAGGGGGAGAGGGTGGAGATGGGGGAGATTGGGGAGGAGATGGGGGAGATTGGGGAGGAGGGGGAGGTGGGGGAGGAGGGGAAGAAGGGGGAGAGGGTGGAGATGGGGGAGATTGGGGAGGAGGGGGAGATTGGGGAGGTGGGGGAGATGGGGGAGGAGGGGGAGATGGGGGAGGAGGGGGAGATTGGGGAGGTGGGGGAGATGGGGAGGTGGGGGAGATGGGGGAGGTGGGGAGATGGGGAGATGGGGGACAGAGTCATGATAAACACACTGACAGCTTCATGGCTGCTTGTTTTTGATTACATGCTCATGTTTTTCCATGTAACATGCAAAACAATCTATCATCAAAATATCTTAAATTCTTAAATTCAATTCAACTATTTCTAAATTGATTGAAACGTTTTTTTTTTGTTGTATGTTGCAATTTAGTACAAAACAAAAACACACAAAAAAAATACAAATAAGCACAGCTGACAGACAAATGAAGTGAGTTACACAACAGTCAGTGTTCCTAGTCAGCGTTCCTAGTCAGCGTTCCTAGTCAGTGTTCCTAGTCAGTGTTCCTAGTCAGCGTTCCTAGTCAGCGTTCCTAGTCAGTGTTCCTAGTCAGTGTTCCTAGTCAGTGTTCCTAGTCAGTGTTCCTAGTCAGCGTTACTAGTCAGTGTTCCTAGTCAGCGTTCCTAGTCAGTGTTCCTAGTCAGCGTTACTAGTCAGTTCCTAGTCAGTGTTCCTAGTCAGCGTTCCTAGTCAGCGTTCCTAGTCAGCGTTCTTAGTCAGTGTTCCTAGTCAGTGTTCCCAGTCAGTGTTCCTAGTCAGTTCCTAGTCAGTGTTCCTAGTCAGCGTTCCTAGTCAGTTCCTAGTCAGTGTTCCTAGTCAGCGTTCCTAGTCAGCGTTCCTAGTCAGCGTTCCTAGTCAGTCAGTCAGTTCCTAGTCAGTGTTCCTAGTCAGCGTTCCTAGTCAGCGTTCCTAGTCAGCGTTCCTAGTCAGTTCCTAGTCAGTGTTCCTAGTCAGTCCTAGTCAGCGTTCCTAGTCAGTTCCTAGTCAGTGTTCCTAGTCAGCGTTCCTAGTCAGTGTTCCTAGTCAGCGTTCCTGGTCAGCGTTCCTGGTTAGCGGTCTTGGTCAGCGGTCCTAGTCAGCGTTCCTGGTCAACGATCTTGGTCAGCGGTCCTAGTCAGTGTTCCTAGTCAGCGTTCCTAGTCAGTGTTCCTAGTCAGCGTTCCTGGTCAGCGTTCCTGGTTAGCGGTCTTGGTCAGCGGTCCTAGTCAGCGTTCCTGGTCAGCGATCTTGGTCAGCGGTCCTAGTCAGCGTTCCTGGTCAGCGATCTTGGTCAGCAGTCCTGGTCAGCGTTCCTAGTCAGCGTTCCTAGTCAGCGGTCCTGGTCAGCGTTCCTAGATAGCGGTCCTGGTCAGCGGTCCTAGTCAGCGTTCCTGGTCAGCGATCTTGGTCAGCGGTCCTGGTCAGCGGTCCTAGTCAGCGTTCCTAGTCAGCATTCACAGTCAGCGTTCCCAGTTAGTGTTCCTAGTCAGTGTTCCTAGTCAGCGTTCCTTGTCAGCGTTCCTAGTCAGCGTTCCTAGTCAGCGTTCCCAGTCAGTGTTCCTAGTCAGCATTCCTAGTCAGCGTTCCTAGATAGCGGTCCTGGTCAGCGTTCCTAGTCAGCGTTCCTAGTCAGTGTTCCCAGTCAGCGTTCCCAGTTAGTGTTCCTAGTCAGCATTCCTAGTTAGTGTTCCTAGTCGGCGTTCCTAGGCAGTGTTCCCAGTCAGCGTTCATAGTCAGCGTTCCTGGTCAGCGATCTTGGTCAGCGGTCCTGGTCAGCGTTCCTAGTCAGTGTTCCTAGTCAGTGTTCCTAGTCAGCGTTCCTAGTCAGCGTTCCTAGTCAGCGTTCCAGGTCAGTGTTCCTAGTCAGTGTTCCTAGTCAGCGTTCCTAGATAGCGGTCCTGGTCAGCGTTAATAGTCAGCGTTCCTAGTCAGTGTTCCTAGTCAGCGTTCCCAGTCAGTGTTCCTAGTCAGTGTTCCTAGTTAGGGCTTTAGGGCTAAGGTAAGGGTTAGGGCTAAGGAAAGGGTTAGGGCTAAGGTAAGGGTTAGGGTTTTGGAAAGGGTTAGGGATAAGATAAGGGTTAGGGCTAAGGAAAGGGTTAGGGCTAAGGTAAGGGTTAGGGCTAAGGAAAGGGTTAGGGCTAAGGTAAGGGTTAGGGTTTTGGAAAGGGTTAGGGCTAAGATAAGGGTTAGGGCTAAGGAAAGGGTTAGGGCTAAGGTAAGGGTTAGGGTTAGGGCTAAGGCAAGGGTTAGGGCTAAGGTAAGGGTTAGGGTTAGGGCTAAGGTAAGGGTTAGGGCTAAGGTAAGGGTTAGGGCTAAGGTAAGGGTTAGGGTTAGGGCTAAGGCAAGGGTTAGGGGCTAAGGTAAGGGTTAGGGCTAAGTCAAGGGTTAGGGGCTAAGGTACGGATCAGGGTCACGGTTAGGGTCAGGGTCACGGTAAGGGTTAGCATCAGGGTTTAGGTAAGGGTTAGGGTCAGGGTTAAGGTAAGGGTTAGGGTCAGGGTTAAGGTAAGGGTTAGGGTCAGGGTTAAAGTAAGGGTTAAGGTCAGGGTTTAGGTAAGGGTTAGGGTCAGGGTTAAGGTAAGGGTTAGGGTCAGGGTTAAGGTAAGGGTTAGGGTCAGGGTTAAGGTAAGGGTTAAGGTCAGGGTTTAGGTAAGGGTTAAGGTAAGGGTTAGGGTCAGTGTTAAGGTAAGGGTTAGGGTCAGTGTTAAGGTAAGGATTAGGGTCAGGGTTAAGGTAAGGGTTAGGGTCAGGGTTAAGGTAAGGTAAGGGTTAGGGTCAGGGTTAAGGTAAGGGTTAAGGTAAGGGTTAGGGTCAGGGTTAAGGTAAGGGTTAGGGTCAGGGTTTAGGTAAGGGTTAGCATCAGGGTTTAGGTAAGGGTTAGGGTCAGGTTAAGGTAAGGGTTAGGTCAGGGTTAAGGTAAGGGTTAGGGTCAGTGTTAAGGTAAGGGTTAGGGTCAGGTTAAGGTAAGGGTTAAGGTAAGGGTTAGGGTCAGGGTTAAGGTAAGGGTTAAGGTAAGGGTTAGGGTCAGGGTTAAGGTAAGGGTTAGGGTCAGGGTTTAGGTAAGGGTTAGCATCAGGGTTTAGGTAAGGGTTAGGGTCAGGGTTAAGGTAAGGGTTAGGTCAGGGTTAAGGTAAGGGTTAGGGTCAGGGTTAAGGTAAGGGTTAGGGTCAGGGTTAAGGTAAGGGTTAGGGTCAGGGTTAAGGTAAGGGTTAGGGTCAGGGTTAAGGTAAGGGATAGGGTCAGGGTTAAGGTAAGGGTTAGGGTCAGGGTTAAGGTAAGGGATAGGGTCAGGGTTAAGGTAAGGGATAGGGTCAGGGTTAAGGTAAGGGATAGGGTCAGTGTTAAGGTAAGGGATAGGGTCAGGGTTAAGGTAAGGGATAGGGTCAGGGTTAAGGTAAGGGTTAGGGTCAGGGTTTGGTTAGTGGTTTTGCAGGTCAGCTGTGTGCTGATAATCTCTCCCCATTGTATTACTTACTGACGGCCATGATGAAGTCTTTGTGGAGCTTAAAGGTCAGCAGAGGCTCAGAGAGACACCTGGTGGATGAAAAGGGAACATGAGGAGGGAGACAGCGTACGTCTCAACTATCCACTCTTTTCCCAGCGTTAACAATGGTGAAAACTCCCTCCAGATAACGCTTACACCAAAAACATGCTTCTACAATCTTTGATAGGGAGTATGCAAGTGTGTGCACACACACACACTGGTTGACCAAGGATGGGAGGGTTTCAGGAAGGCATTAAGCAATGTCATGATGATTCCTAGCCAGGGAGGAGCAGGGAGCAACTGGTAGGGCAACATGACCTCAGCTAATTCACTAGGTCCATGCATATCTCTGTGTGTGTGTGTGCGTGTATGTGTGTGTGTACCTGAGGTAATTCTTCAGGCCGCTGGTGATGGTCTTGTTGTCCCAGGTGTCTGGGTCCAGGTTCATATCAACTGGAGCCTTGGTTGCTACGGGATACAAAACAACAACACAACCATTTACACAATTACACTGTACCTGACTGACCTGTTCCAGAACACAGCTCAGGAGTGGACTTAAAATATACAGTGTGCCTTTTCTGATGAAGTCTTTGTAAAGCATCTACGTAGGTCTATGGGTCTACGTAGGTCTATGGGTCTACGTAGGTCTATGGGTCTATGTAGGTCTATGGGTCTACGTAGGTCTATGGGTCTACGTAGGTCTATGGGTCTACGTAGGTCTATGGGTTATGAAGGGTTTGTAAAGCATCTATGTAGGTCTATGGGTTATGAGGGGTTTGTAAATCATCTACGTAGGTCTATGGGTTATGAAGGGTTTGTAAAGCATCTACGTAGGTCTATGGGTTATGAAGGGTTTGTAAAGCATCTATGTAGGTCTATGGGTTATGAGGGGTTTGTAAAGCATCTATGTAGGTCTATGGGTCTACGTAGGTCTATGGGTTATGAGGGTTTGTAAAGCATCTACGTAGGTCTATGGGTTATGAGGGGTTTGTAAAGCATCTATTATGAGGGTTTGTAAAGCATCTACGTAGGTCTATGGGTCTAAGGTCTATGGGTTATGAAGGGTTTGTAAAGCATCTATGTAGGTCTATGGGTTATGAAGGGTTTGTAAAGCATCTACGTAGGTCTATGGGTTATGAAGGGTTTGTAAAGCATCTACGTAGGTCTATGGGTTATGAAGGGTTTGTAAAGCATCTACGTAGGTCTATGGGTTATGAGGGGTTTGTAAAGCATCTATGTAGGTCTATGGGTTATGAGGGGTTTGTAAAGCATCTATGTAGGTCTATGGGTTATGAGGGGTTTGTAAAGCATCTACGTAGGTCTATGGGTTATGAGGGGTTTGTAAAGCATCTACGTAGGTCTATGGGTTATGAGGGGTTTGTAAAGCATCTACGTAGGTCTATGGGTCTACGTAGGTCTATGGGTTATGAGGGGTTTGTAAAGCATCTACGTAGGTCTATGGGTTATGAGGGGTTTGTAAATCATCTATGTAGGTCTATGGGTTATGAGGGGTTTGTAAAGCATCTACGTAGGTCTATGGGTTATGAAGGGTTTGTAAATCATCTACGTAGGTCTATGGGTCTATGGGTTATGAGGGTTTGTAAAGCATCTACGTAGGTCTATGGGTTATGAGGGGTTTGTAAAGCATCTACGTAGGTCTATGGGTTATGAGGGGTTTGTAAAGCATCTACGTAGGTCTATGGGTTATGAGGGGTTTGTAAATCATCTATGTAGGTCTATGGGTTATGAAGGGTTTGTAAAGCATCTATGTAGGTCTATGGGTTATGAGGGGTTTGTAAAGCATCTACGTAGGTCTATGGGTCTACGTAGGTCTATGGGTTATGAATGGTTTGTAAAGCATCTACGTAGGTCTATGGGTTATGAGGGGTTTGTAAAGCATCTACGTAGGTCTATGGGTTATGAGGGGTTTGTAAAGCATCTACGTAGGTCTATGGGTCTACGTAGGTCTATGGGTTATGAATGGTTTGTAAAGCATCTACGTAGGTCTATGGGTCTACGTAGGTCTATGGGTTATGAAGGGTTTGTAAAGCATCTACGTAGGTCTATGGGTTATGAGGGGTTAGTAAAGCATCTACGTAGGTCTATGGGTCTACGTAGGTCTATGGGTCTACGTAGGTCTATGGGTCTACGTAGGTCTATGGGTCTACGTAGGTCTATGGGTTATGAATGCTTTGTTTGGCCTTACAAGTTATCCTTTTTCAGTTTTATATATATATATATATATATATATATATATATATATATATATATATATAAACTACACAACAATACATTGTTTGACACAGCTGACTCTCTCACTTTGACTTCAGTGAAAACTAGAGGTCCCTCTGAGGTGGATGATAGACAGCATAGCATAATCTAAACTGAGCCATACAGACCAACTGATGCCACTAAGGTTACAGAAGTAAAGAAGGAGAGAGAGAGAGAGAGCGAGAGAGAGAGAGAGAGAGAGAGAGAGAGAAGAAAGAAGGAGAGAGATAGAGAAGGAGAGAGAGAGAGAGAGAGAGAGAGAAAGAAGGAGAGAGAGAGAGAGAAATAAGGAGAGAGAGAGAGAGACCGCTACGACCTCTGCTGACACATCAAACACGCAAGAGGACAAAATAGGAGGAAGGTGGAATCCTATTACGAGCGTCTGAGCCACATGTCGTATGTGGAGGGGCCTAAACTGGTTGTATGTGGCGGGGGCTAAACTGGTTGTATGTGGAGGGGCCAACACTGGTTGTATGTGGTGGGGCCAACACTGGTCGTATGTGGAGGGGCCGACACTGGTTGTATGTGGCGGGGCCTAAACTGGTTGTATGTGGAGGGGCCGACACTGGTCATATGTGGAGGGGCCAACACTGGTTGTATGTGGAGGGGCCAACACTGGTTGTATGTGGAGGGGCCAACACTGGTCGTATGTGGAGGGGCCTAAACTGGTTGTATGTGGAGGGGCCAACACTGGTTGTATGTGGAGGGGCCGACACTGGTTGTATGTGGAGGGGCCTAAACTGGTTGTATGTGGAGGGGCCGACACTGGTTGTATGTGGTGGGGCCTAAACTGGTTGTATGTGGAGGGGCCGACACTGGTTGTATGTGGAGGGGCCAACACTGGTTGTATGTGGCGGGGCCTAAACTGGTTGTATGTGGAGGGGCCTAAACTGGTTGTATGTGGTGGGGCCTAAACTGGTTGTATGTGGAGGGGCCAACACTGGTTGTATGTGGAGGGGCCAACACTGGTCGTATGTGGAGGGGCCGACACTGGTTGTATGTGGCGGGGCCAACACTGGTTGTATGTGGCGGGGCCTACACTGACTATATATACACACTATATACACACTCACTAGATTATATATACACACTCACTAGATTATATATACACACTTAATAGATATATATACACACTTAATGTACAACCCATATTTAAGCTTATTTATTTTCCCTTGTGTACTTTAACTATTTGCACATCATTACAACACTGTAGACATAATATGACATTTGAAATGTTTTCATTCTTGTGAGACTTCTGTGAGTGTAATTTTTACTGTTAATTTGTATTGTTCATTTCTCTTTTGTTTATCATCTATATCACTTGCTTTGACAACGTTAACACGTTTCCCATGCCAATAAAGCCCTTCAATTGAATTGAATTGAGAGAGGGACGGAAAGAGAGAGGGAGGAAGAGAGAGAAAGAGAGAGACAGAGAGAGTGAAAGGGAGAGAGAGAGCAGAGGCTACTTACCAAACACAGTGGTCATCAACTTCTGGACCTTAGAGTTGACCCCTCCTATTCTGTAGAGGCCCAACGTGTTGATCCCTATGAGATCACACAGACACACCAGTGGTGGGAAGAGTCCTCAGTTGTCATACTTCAGTAAATGTAAAGATACCTTCATAGACAATGACTCCAGTAAATGTAAAGATACCTTCATAGACAATGACTCCAGTAAATGTAAAGATACCTTCATAGACAATGACTCCAGTAAATGTAAAGATACCTTCATAGACAATGACTCCAGTAAATGTAAAAAAATTACACTAAAAAATTAAATTAAAAAATAAAAGTATTTGGTTTTAAATATACTTAAGTAACACAAGTAAATGGAGTTCCTAAAACATACTTAAGTAACACAAGTAAAAGTCTAAATAATTTCAAATTCTTTATATTTCGCAAACCAGACGGCACAATTGTCTTGTTTTTGAAAATTATTATTGAGGAATAGCCAGGGGCACACTCCAACATTCAGACATATATTCCCCCAAAAAACTACTTAAGTAGTACTTTAAAGTATTTTTACTTAAGTAATTTACCTCACTGAAACACACACACACACACACACACACACACACACACACACACACACACACACACACACACACACACACACACACACACACACACACACACATTAATGAAAAGTGGTGTTGGTTACCGTGTTTGGTCATGTAGGATTACAGTGAGACTGAGTTCAGCAGTCTATTTTGACAGCTGAAGCCCAGGAGAAGGGATAAAAAATGGCTGCTGTGATGACTCACCTCGTACCTCCACCAAGTCAATACATTTCCTCACAAAATTAAACCCTGCCTCGTTTAGGTACGCTGTAACACAGGGAACACAAAGGAGCAGGGTTGAATGGGTTCAATACACAGAACACAAGGTTCCCACGGGGCTCTGTTGAAAAGTAGTGCACTACACAGAGGGAATAGGGGGCGATTGTGGAGAAATACTCAGAGTGGTGTGATTGCAGCTGTTCTCTCACATAGAGAGTGTGTACTAATGATGATCCACACTATTCAAATGACTCTAACTGAGTTAATAAGTAGAAGTGGATGGCTACAGACAACAACAACAACAACAACAAGGGTTAGAATTAGATAATGCATCTGTTATTACACATATTATTCACTCTTTGTACATCTAGGAGAGTCAGAACTATACTATATTGTACATGTGTTGTGTAATATATTTGACAAGTGTTGTGTAGTATATTTGACATGTGTTGGGTAGTATATTGTACATGTGTTGTGTAGTATATTGTACATGTGTTGGGTAGTATATTGTACATGTGTTGTGTAGTATATTGTACATGTGTTGTGTAGTATATTGTACATGTGTTGTGGAGTATATTGTACATGTGTTGTATAGTATATTGTACATGTGTTGGGTAGTATATTGTACATGTGTTGTGTAGTATATTGTACATGTGTTGGGTAGTATTTTGTACATGTGGTGTGTAGTATATTGTACATGTGTTGTGTAGTATATTTGATATTTGTTGTGTAGTACATTTGGCATGTGTTTGACATGTGTTTTGTAGTATATTGTACCTGCGTTGTGTAGTATATTCTACGTGTGTTGTGTAGTATATTGTACATATGTTGTGTAGTATATTTGACATGTGTTGTGTAGTATATTGTACATGTGTTGTGTAGTATATTTGACATGTGTTGTGTAGTATATTGTACGTGTGTTGTGTAGTATGTTGTACATATGTTGTGTAGTATATTTCACATGTGTTGTGTAGTATATTGTACATGTGGTGTGTAGTATGTTGTACATATGTTGTGTAGTATATTCTACGTGTGTTGTGTAGTATATTTGACATGTGTTGTGTAGTATATTGTACGTGTGTTGTGTAGTATGTTGTACATATGTTGTGTAGTATATTTCACATGTGTTGTGTAGTATATTGTACATGTGGTGTGTAGTATGTTGTACATATGTTGTGTAGTATATTTCACATGTGTTGTGTAGTATATTGTACATGTGTTGTGTAGTATATTATACATGTGTTGTATAGTATATTGTACATGTGTTGTATAGTATATTGTACATGTGTTGTATAGTATATTGTACATATGTTGTGTAGTATATTGTACATATGTTGTGTAGTATATTATACATGTGTTGTATAGTATATTGTACATGTGTTGTATAGTATATTGTACATATGTTGTGTAGTATATTGTACATATGTTGTGTAGTATATTATACATGTGTTGTATAGTATATTGTACATGTGTTGTATAGTATATTGTACATATGTTGTATAGTATATTGTACATGTGTTGTATAGTATATTGTACATATGTTGTGTAGTATATTGTACATATGTTGTGTAGTATATTATACATGTGTTGTATAGTATATTGTACATGTGTTGTATAGTATATTGTACATATGTTGTGTAGTATATTGTACATGTGTTGTATAGTATATTGTACATGTGTTGTGGAGTATATTGTACATGTGTTGTGGAGTATATTGTACATGTGTTGTATAGTATATTGTACATGTGTTGTATAGTATATTGTACATGTGTTGGGTAATATATTTGACATGTGTTGGGTAGTATATTGTACATGTGTTGTGTAGTATATTGTACATGTGTTGTATAGTATATTGTACATGTGTTGTGTAGCATATTGTACATGTGTTGTGTAGTATATTTGGCATGTGTTGGGTAGTATTTTGTACATGTGTTGTGTAGTATATTGTACATGTGTTGTGTAGTATATCTGATATTTGTTGTGTAGTACATTTGGCATGTGTTTGACATGTGTTTTGTAGTATATTGTACCTGCGTTGTGTAGTATATTCTACGTGTGTTGTGTAGTATATTGTACATTTGTTGTGTAGTATACTGTAAATGTGTTGTGTAGTATATTTGTACATGTGTTGTGTAGTATATTTTAAAAGTGTTGTGAAGTATATTGTACATGCGTTGTGTAGTGTGTTGCACATGTGTTGTGTAGTATATTTGACATTAGTTGGGTAGTATATTTGACATGTGGTGTGTAGTATATTGTGCATGTGTTGTGTAGTACATTGCACATGTGTTGTGTAGTATATTGTACATGCGTTGTGTAGTGTGTTGCACATGTGTTGTGTAGTATATTTGACATTAGTTGGGTAGTATATTTGACATGTGTTGTGTAGTATATTGTACGTGTGTTGTGTAGTATGTTGTGCATGTGTTGTGTAGTATATTTGACATGTGTTGTGTAGTATATTGTACGTGTGTTGTGTAGTATGTTGTGCATGTGTTGTGTAGTATATTTGACATGTGTTGTGTAGTATATTGTACATGTGGTGTGTAGTATGTTGTACATAAGTTGTGTAGTATATTTCACATGTGGTGTGTAGTATGTTGTACATATGTTGTGTAGTATATTTCACATGTGTTGTGTAGTATATTGTACATATGTTGTGTAGTATATTATACATGTGTTGTATAGTATATTGTACATGTGTTGTATAGTATATTGTACATATGTTGTGTAGTATATTTGACATGTGTTGTGTAGTATATTGTACATGTGTTGTGTAGTATATTGTACATGCGTTGTGTAGTGTGTTGCACATGTGTTGTGTAGTATATTTGACATTAGTTGGGTAGTATATTTGACATGTGGTGTGTAGTATATTGTACATGTGTTGTGTAGTATATTTGACATGTGTTGTGTAGTATATTGTATGTGTGTTGTGTAGTATGTTGTGCATGTGTTGTGTAGTATATTTGACATGTGTTGTGTAGTATATTGTATGTGTGTTGTGTAGTATGTTGTGCATGTGTTGTGTAGTATATTGTACATGTGTTGTGTAGTATATTGTACATGTGGTGTGTAGTATGTTGTGCATGTGTTGTGTAGTATATTGTACATGTGTTGTGTAGTATACTGTACATGTGTTGTGTAGTATATTGTACATGTGTTGTGTAGTATGTTGTACATATGTTGTGTAGTATATTTCACATGTGTTGTGTAGTATATTTGACATGTATTGTGTAGTATATTGTACATGTGTTGTGTAGTATATTGTACATGTGTTGTGTAGTATATTGTACATGTGTTGTGTAGTATATTTTACATGTGTTGTGTAGTACATTGCACATGTGTTGTGTAGTATGTTGTACATGTGTTGTGTAGTATATTGTACATGTGTTGTGTAGTATATTTGACATGTGTTGTGTAGTATATTGTACATGTGTTGTGTAGTATACTGTACATGTGTTGTGTAGTATATTTGACATGTGTTGTGTAGTATGTTGTACATATGTTGTGTAGTATATTGTACATGTGTTGTGTAGTATATTTGACATGTGTTGTGTAGTATATTGTACATGGGTTGTGTAGTATATTGTACATGTGTAGTATATTGCACGTGTGTTGTGTAGTATATTGTACATGTGTTGTGTAGTATACTGTACATGTGTTGTGTAGTATATTTGACATGTGTTGTGTAGTATGTTGTACATATGTTGTGTAGTATATTGTACATGTGTTGTGTAGTATATTGTACATGTGTTGTGTAGTATATTGTACATGTGTTGTGTAGTATGTTGTACATATGTTGTGTAGTATATTGTACATGTGTTGTGTAGTATATTGTACATGTGTTGTGTAGTATATTGTACATGTGTTGTGTAGTATATTGTACATGTGTTGTGTAGTATATTGTACATGTGTTGTGTAGTATATTTGACATGTGTTGTGGGGTATATTTGACATGTGTTGTGTAGTATATTGCACATATGTTGTGTAGTATATTATACATGTGTTGTGTAGTACATTTGGCATGTGTTTGACATGTGTTGTGTAGTATATTTGACATGTGTTGTGTAGTATATTGTACATATGTTGTGTGGTATATTATACATGTGTTGTGTAGTATATTATACATGTGTTATGTAGTACATTTGGCATGTGTTTGACATGTGCTGTGTAGTATATTTGACATGTGTTGTGTAGTATATTGTACATATGTTGTGTGGTATATTATACATGTGTTGTATAGTATATTGTATATGTGTTGTGTAGTGTGTTGCACATGTGTTGTGTAGTATATTGTACATGCGTTGTGTAGTATATTTGACATGTGTTGTGTAGTATATTGTACATGTGTTGTGTAGTATATTGTACATGTGTAGTATATTGCACGTGTGTTGTGTAGTATATTGTGCATGTGTTGTGTAGTATATTGTACATGTGTTGTGTAGTATATTGTGCATGTGTTGTGTAGTATATTGTACATGTGTTGTGTAGTATATTGTACATGTGTTGTGTAGTATATTGTACATGTGTTGTGTAGTATGTTGTACATATGTTGTGTAGTATATTGTGCATGTGTTGTGTAGTATATTTTACATGTGTTGTGGGGTATATTTGACATATGTTGTGTAGTATATTATACATGTGTTGTGTAGTACATTTGGCATGTGTTTGACAAATGTATATTGTACATATGTTGTGCTGTATATTATACATGTGTTGTGTAGTATATTATACATGTGTTGTGTAGTACATTTGGCATGTGTTTGACAACATATGTTGTGTAGTATATTTGACATGTGTTGTTTAGTATATTGTACATGTGTTGTGTAGTATATTGTACATGTGGTGTGTAGTATATTGTACATATGTTGTGTGGTATATTATACATGTGTTGTGGGGTATATGTGACATGTGTTGTGTAGTATATTGTACATATGTTGTGTAGTATATTTGACATGTGTTGTGTAGTATATTGTACATATGTTGTGTAGTATATTGTACATATGTTGTGTAGTATATTGTACATATGTTGTGTGGTATATTAGACATGTGTTGTGGGGTATATTTGACATGTGTTGTGTAGTATATTGTACATGTGTTGTGTAGTATATTGTACATATGTTGTGTGGTATATTATACATGTGTTGTGGGGTATATTTGACATGTGCTGTGTAGTATATTGTACATATGTTGTGTAGTATATTTTACATGTGTTGTGTAGTATATTGTACATGTGTTGTGTAGTATATTTTACATGTGTTGTGTAGTATATTATACATGTGTTGTGTAGTATATTTGGCATGTGTTGTGTAGTATATTTGGCATGTGTTTGACATATGTTGTGTAGTATACTTGACATGTGTTGTATAGTATATTGTACATATGTTGTGTGGTATATTATACATGTGTTGTGTAGTATATTATACATGTGTTGTGTAGTACATTTGGCATGTGTTTGACATGTGTTGTGTAGTATATTTGACATGTGTTGTGTAGTATATTGTACATATGTTGTGTGGTATATTATACATGTGTTGGGTAGTATATTATACATGTGTTGTGTAGTACATTTGGCATGTGTTTGACATGTGTTGTGTAGTATATTTGACATGTGTTGTGTAGTATATTGTACATATGTTGTGTGGTATATTATACATGTGTTGTATAGTATATTGTATATGTGTTGTGTAGTGTGTTGCACATGTGTTGTGTAGTATATTTGACATTAGTTGGGTAGTATATTTGACATGTGGTGTTTAGTATATTGTACATGTGTTGTGTAGTATGTTGTACATATGTTGTGTAGTATATTGTATATGTGTTGTGTAGTATGTTGTACATGTGTTGTGTAGTATATTGTACATGCGTTGTGTAGTATATTTGACATGTGTTGTGTAGTATATTGTACATGTGTTGTGTAGTATATTGTACATGTGTAGTATATTGCACGTGTGTTGTGTAGTATATTGTGCATGTGTTGTGTAGTATATTGTGCATGTGTTGTGTAGTATATTGTACATGTGTTGTGTAGTATATTGTACATGTGTTGTGTAGTATATTGTACATGTGTTGTGTAGTATATTGTACATGTGTTGTGTAGTATATTGTACATGTGTTGTGTAGTATATTGTACATGTGTTGTGTAGTATGTTGTACATATGTTGTGTAGTATATTATACATGTGTTGTGTAGTACATTTGGCATGTGTTCGACATATGTTGTGCTGTATATTATACATGTGTTGTGTAGTATATTATACATGTTTTGTGTAGTACATTTGGCATGTGTTCGACATATGTTGTGTAGTATATTTGACATGTGTTGTTTAGTATATTGTACATGTGTTGTATAGTATATTGTACATGTGTTGTGTAGTATATTGTACATGTGGTGTGTAGTATATTGTACATATGTTGTGTAGTATATTTTACATGTGTTGTGGGGTATATTTGACATGTGTTGTGTAGTATATTGTACATGTGGTGTGTAGTATATTGTACATATGTTGTGTGGTACATTTGACATGTGCTGTGTAGTATGTTGTACATATGTTGTGTAGTATATTTTACATGTGTTGTGTAGTATATTGTACATGTGTTGTGTAGTATATTGTACATGTGTTGTGTAGTATATTGCACATATGTTGTGTAGTATATTATACATGTGTTGTGTAGTACATTTGGCATGTGTTTGACATATGTTGTGTAGTATATTTGACATGTGTTGTATAGTATATTGTACATATGTTGTGTGGTATATTATACATGTGTTGTGTGGTATATTATACATGTGTTGTGTAGTATATTATACATGTGTTGTGTAGTACATTTGGCATGTGTTTGACATGTGTTGTGTAGTATATTGTACATATGTTGTGTGGTATATTATACATGTGTTGTATAGTATATTGTATATGTGTTGTGTAGTGTGTTGCACATGTGTTGTGTAGTATATTTGACATGTGGTGTTTAGTATATTGTGCATGTGTTGTGTAGTACATTGCACATGTGTTGTGTAGTATGTTGTGCATGTGTTGTGTAGTATATTGTACATGCCTTGTGTAGTATATTTGACATGTGTTGTGTAGTATATTGCACGTGTGTTGTGTAGTATATTGTGCATGTGTTGTGTAGTATATTGTACATGTGTTGTGTAGTATATTGTGCATGTGTTGTGTAGTATATTGTACATGTGTTGTGTAGTATATTGTGCATGTGTTGTGTAGTATATTGTACATGTGTTGTGTAGTATATTGTACATGTGTTGTGTAGTATATTTGACATGTGTTGTGTAGTATGTTGTACATATGTTGTGTAGTATATTGTACATGTGTTGTGTAGTATATTGTACATGTGTTGTGTAGTATGTTGTACATATGTTGTGTAGTATATTGTGCATGTGTTGCGTAGTATATTTGACATGAGTTGTGTAGTATATTGTACATGTGTTGTGTTGTATATTGTACATGTGTTGTGTAGTATATTGTACATGTGTTGTGTAGTATATTTTACATGTGTTGTGGGGTATATTTGACATGTGTTGTGTAGTATATTGTACATATGTTGTGTAGTATATTATACATGTGTTGTGTAGTACATTTGGCATATGTTTGACATATGTTGTGTAGTATATTTGACATGTGTTGTTTAGTATATTGTACATATGTTGTGTTGTATATTATACATGTGTTGTGTAGTATATTATACATGTGTTGTGTAGTACATTTGGCATGTGTTTGACATATGTTGTGTAGTATATTGTACATATGTTGTGTAGTATATTATACATGTGTTGTGGGGTATATTTGACATGTGTTGTGTAGTATATTGTACATGTGGTGTGTAGTATATTGTACATATGTTGTGTGGTATATTATACATGTGTTGTGAGGTATATTTGACATGTGCTGTGTAGTATATTGTACATATGTTGTGTAGTATATTTTACATGTGTTGTGTAGTATATTTTACATGTGGTGTGTAGTATATTGTACATATGTTTTGTAGTATATTTTGCATGTGTTGTGTAGTATATTGTACTTACTCTCTTCTTTCTTGCTCAGAATGGCTGGAAGATTGTAAATCTGGAGAAAATCAACAGAGTTAATTCCACTCAGTTGAAAACCATTTTACAAGGGGACGCATCCTGAAGCAGAGTGTCAAACACTTCCTGGAGGGAAGTTTGTTGTTTGTTGTTAACCCTTTACACGGGTGGAATTTCTCCTTTGTGGACAGAGCTACACTGAAATGTTCCTTACAGAAGAAGTATGGAAAGCATATGCAATACCATGGTAGCAATTAAAAGGTAATAGTTGGGAGATCATGGGGAAATAATTAGACTAAAAGTGAGGACCCAACAGTTCACCTGACACAAGACTGAATCTAAATACTACACTGTTGATTGCGTGTGCATTTTACACTTACTGTACTTTTCACCTCATTTGTTGAACTAAATCTGAAAAAACTCTGGATACATTCAGTAACATGATCAGAATATTCCTGGACAATGTGTGGTAGGTGTAACATAAGACAAAACAAATGTCAAGGGTTTGAGAAAGAGGTCAAACTGCTGTCTCCAAGTTCCCACACACCTCTCCAAGTTCCCACACACCTCTCCAAGTGGCCACACACCTCTCCAAGTGGCCACACACCTCTCAAAGTGGCCACACACCTCTCCAAGTGGCCACACACCTCTACAAGTGGCCACACACCTCTCCAAGTTCCCACATACCTCTCCAAGTGGCCACACACCTCTCCAAGTTCCCACACACCTCTACAAGTGGCCACACACCTCTCCAAGTTCCCACATGCCTCTCCAAGTTCCCACACACCTTCCAAGTTCCCACACACCTCTCCAAGTTCCCACACACCTCTCCAAGTTCCCACACACCTCTCCAAGTAGCCACATGCCTCTCCAAGTTCCACATGCCTCTCCAAGTTCCCACACACCTCTCCAAGTAGCCACATGCCTCTCCAAGTAGCCACATGCCTCTCCAAGTTCCCACACACCTCTCCAAGTAGCCACATGCCTCTCCAGGTTCCCACACACCTCTCCAAGTAGCCACATGCCTCTCCAAGTAGCCACATGTCTCTCCAAGTTCCCACACACCTCTCCAATTAGCCACATGCTTCTCCAAGTAGCCACATGCCTCTCCAAGTAGCCACATGCCTCTCCAAGTTCCCACACACCTCTCCAAGTAGCCACACCCTCTCCAAGTTCCCACACACCTCTCCAAGTAGCCACATGCCTCTCCAAGTTCCCACACACCTCTCCAAGTTCCCACATGCCTCTCCAAGTAGCCACATGCCTCTCCAAGTTCCCACACACCTCTCCAAGTAGCCACATGCCTCTCCAAGTTCCCACACACCTCTCCAAGTAGCCACACACCTCTCCAAGTTCCCACACACCTCTCCAAGTAGCCACACACCTCTCCAAGTTCCACACACACCTCTCCAAGTAGCCACACACCTCTCCAAGTTCCCACACACCTCTCCAAGTAGCCACACGCCTCTCCAAGTAGCCACACGCCTCTCCAAGTTCCCACACACCTCTCCAAGTTCCCACACACCTCTCCAAGTAGCCACATGCCTCTCCAAGTAGCCACATGCCTCTCCAAGTTCCCACACACCTCTCCAAGTAGCCACATGCCTCTCCAAGTAACCACATGCCTCTCCAAGTTCCCACACACCTCTCCAAGTAGCCACATGCCTCTCCATGTAGCCACATGCCTCTCCAAGTTCCCACACACCTCTCCAAGTAGCCACACGCCTCTCCAAGTAGCCACATGCCTCTCCAAGTTCCCACACACCTCTCCAAGTAGCCACACACATGCTCTCCAAGTTCCCACACACCTCTCCAAGTAGACACACGCCTCTCCAAGTAGCCACATGCCTCTCAAGTTCCCACATGCCTCTCCAAGTAGCCACATGCCTCTCCAAGTAGCCACACACCTCTCCAAGTTCCCACACACCTCTCCAAGGAGACACACCTCTCCAAGTAGCCACACACCTCTCCAAGTTCCGACACACCTCTCAAGTAGCCACACGCCTCTCAAGTAGCCACACGCCTCTCAAGTAGCCACATGCCTTTCCAAGTAGCTACACGCCTCTCCAAGTAGCCACACGCACACCTCTCCAAGTAGCCACACGCCTCTCCAAGTAGCCACACGCCTCTCCAAGTAGCCACATGCCTCTCCAAGTAGCCACATGCCTCTCCAAGTAGCCACATGCCTCTCCAAGTAGCCACATGCCTCTCCAAGTAGCCACATGCCTCTCCAAGTGTGCATAGTTCAAGTAATTTCAGTGCACTTTTATGACTCAAAAAAGATTATTCAACTATAAGGTGTTTTTTATTTTTTATCTCTCCTAGCTATGCCGATGAGTAACTAGATCAAGCACACTTGTTGTTTTGTTTGGAACACAGCCCTGCATCCCCCACCATCACACAATTACTGTCGTTATTTACGCAATCCAAAAACTCTATTTTATCTATCACAATCTGGGTTAGCTGGTCATTTGGCTTGCTTGTAATGACATCAAAGCGGTACTTATTGTAATCTTTAATGTTTCATCTTTCAAAATACATTGAGTCTGAGATTGAGTCCAATAACCAGGAGGGATGGAGGCATCTTACAGCCGAGTGAGGTGCTCCAGTTCAGAACGGCTGCTGTTCAAAAACCCATAAGGTTTTCCATTTAGCCACTGTATTTCAATGCAGCTGTTTATCAGTGGCCAAATCTGCCATTTTCAACCCATTTTCAAGCTACAACCTACACAACCAGGTAACAACGGGAGTTCCTAACTAATCAATGATGTTAGTTGATCAATCAAGTTTAAGGGAAGGGGTGAAAACCCTTAGACATACAGCCCACCAGGAATTGAGTTTGACACACCTGTCCAAAAGCTACAGTATAGTTATGTTTCATACAGCCAGAAGGGGGCACCAAAGACAAACGTATTTTCACTGTGTCCCTGCCAGACACCAGAACCAGCTAGACTGCACTGGAGTGGGGATATAAAAGGAAAGATAGAAAGGGAGAGAGAGAAAGAGAGAGAGAGAAAGAGAGGGGGGTGGGTGAAAATAAAATAGAGAGAGAAAGGAAGAGAGAACGTGCAAGAGAGAAAGAGACAGGGGGGAGAGAGTATGGAGAAAAGAGCGAGAGAGAGATGAGAATAGAGCAGGAGAGAAGAGAACAGAGGGAGAGGTGTGAGGAGAGAGGGAGAGATGAGAAGAGAGAGGGAGAGAGAAGAGAAGAGAGAGGGAGAGAAGAGAAAGGAGAGGGAGAGAAGAGAACAGAGAGGGAGAGGTGTGAGGAGAGGGAGAGATGAGAAGAGAGAGGGAGAGAGAAGAGAAGAGAGAGGGAGAGAAGAGAAAGGAGAGGGAGAGAAGAGAACAGAGAGGGAGAGGTGTGAGGAGAGGGAGAGATGAGAAGAGAGAGGGAGAGAGAAGAGAAGAGAGAGGGAGAGAGAAGAGAAGAGAGAGGGAGATATGAGAAGAGAGGGAGAGATGAGAAGAGAAAAGAAGAGAGAGGGAGAGATGAGAAGAAAGAGGGAGAGATGACAAGAGAGAGGGAGAGGTGAGGAGAGAGGGAGAGGTGAGAAAAGAAGAGAGGGAGAGAGAAGAGAAGAGAGAGGTGAGAAGAGAGGGAGAGGTGAGAAAAGAAGAGAGGGAGAGAGAAGAGAAGAGAGAGGTGAGAAGAGAGAGGGAGAGAGAAGAGAAGAGAGAGGGAGATATGAGAAGAGAGGGAGAGGTGAGGAGAGAGGGAGAGGTGAGAAAAGAAGAGAGGGAGAGAGAAGAGAAGAGAGAGGTGAGAAGAGAGAGGGAGAGAGAAGAGAAGAGAGAGGGAGATATGAGAAGAGAGGGAGAGGTGAGGAGAGAGGGAGAGGTGAGAAAAGAAGAGAGGGAGAGAGAAGAGAAGAGAGAGGTGAGAAGAGAGAGGGAGAGAGAAGAGAAGAGAGAGGGAGATATGAGAAGAGAGGGAGAGATGAGAAGAGAAAAGAAGAGAGAGGGAGAGATGAGAAGAGAAGAGAAGAGAGGGAGAGGTGAGGAGAGAGGGAGAGATGAGAAGAGAAGAGAGGGAGAGGTGAGGAGAGAGGGAGAGATGAGAAGAGAAGAGAGGGAGAGGTGAGGAGAGAGGGAGAGATGAGAAGAGAAGAGAGGGAGAGGTGAGAAGAGAAGAGAGGGAGAGATGACAAGAGAGAGGGAGAGGTGAGAAGAGAGGGAGAGGTGAGGAGAGAGGGAGAGGTGAGGAGAGAGGGAGAGGTGAGGAGAGAGGCAGAGGTGAGGAGAGAGGGAGAGGTGAGAAGAGAGAGGGAGACATGAGAAGAGAACAGAGAGGGAGAGGTGAGAAGAGAACAGAGGGAGAGGGAGAGATGAGAAGAGAACAGAGAGAGAGGGAGAGATGAGAAGAGAACAGAGGGAGAGGTTCCTCACCGGCTCCTTGCCATCCATAGCCTCCAGCCACAGCCTTCTGTTGGACTCAGACAGAGCCTGGAGAGTCACGATGCCATGCCTGGAACAGGTTCACACACCACACAGGACACATCAGTCACATCTCAATGCCCAGGGTCCATAAGCCTTCATCCCAAATGGCACCCTATTCCCTATATATTGCACTACTTTTGACCAGGACCCCTAGGCTCTCCCTCTCCCATAGGTGTCTGGTCAAAAGTAGTGCATAGGGTGCCGTTTGAGTCGGACTCATAGTGATACAGTAGCAGGCCATGTTTAAACAGCAAACACCTCTACCAAATGAATTCAATGACATTACTACTGTGCTTAAACATAGTAGTCTTCACACAGTACTGTGTCCTTCTCTAAATCATGTCAGTGTTTACATTCCCACTCTAAATGAACATAGTGCTTTGATTTGTCCTCCTTGCATGCATTCCCTGTATCTCCAGGTGGGTCTAATCTCTGAATACACACCCATTTTGGATCATTATGACAGTAAATTAAACCACTGACAGTAGAGGCTGCCTTCATGAAACAATATGCAGTTTGTGTGCATCATGCCTCTGGGCCTTGCCAATGTTTTGTGCATAATGTTTCTGTCCCGTCCCAAATGATCTGGAATGAACATACTAATAATAGGCCTACAGTATGGTTGTAGGTATTAGTATTAATGTTATAGTATTAATGTAATAGTACTAATGTACTAGTATGAATGTACTAGTATTACTGTTATAGTACTAATGATATAGTATTAATGTAATAGTACTAATGTAATAGTACTAATGCAATAGTATCCATGTAATAGTATTAATGTAATAGTACTAATGTAATAGCACTAATGTAATAGTACTAATGTAATAGTATCCATGTAATAGTATTAATGTTATAGTATTAATGTAATAGTACTAATGTAATAGTACTAATGTTATAGTATTAATGTACTAGTATTAATGTTATAGTATTACTGTACTAGTATGACTGTAATAGTACTAATGTTATAGTATCAATGTAATAGTACTAATGTAATAGTATGAATGTTATAGTATCAATGTAATAGTACAAATGTAATAGTATTAATGTAATAGTACTAATGTAATAGTATTAATGTTATAGTATTAATGTTATAGTATTAATGTAATAGTATCCATGCAATATTATCCATGTAATAGTAGTAATGTTACAGTACTAATGTAATAGTATTAATGTAATAGTATTAATGTAATAGTACTAATGTAATAGTACTAATGTAATATTATCCATGTAATAGTATTAATGTTATAGTACTAATGTAATAGTATCCATGTAATAGTATCCATGTAACAGTATCCAGGCAATAGTAAATAAATATTAACATGAACTCATATATTGATGCATTCCCAACATTACCGCCCACCGGCTAGTAGTAAGAGTTAGCGTTAGCTGAAAGCCATGTAGCTAGATGCTGCAGCCGATGCTGCTGACGTGTTGGAATAGAGCGGCCTGACTGCTGTGGTGACTCAGAACACCCAGACAGCAAGTGTAATGTAATGATGATGAATGGATGAGCTGGAGATGAACATACGGTGTCCATTTTAGGACAACCTCAGTCGCAAGCCTCATGCCACACTCTGGTGTGTGAGGGCTCCTGGGTATACTTTCCCCTAGGTTCAGATCTAGGATCAGCTTCCCCTCCCCCAATACTAACGATTAGTGGAGGAAAATAAATAAAGCTGACCGAAGATCAGCGGCAACTCCACCGTATCCCAGGGTGAGGCTTGAGGATAAGGATGTCCTCAAATGTACACCGTACAGGAAGATGACTGGGGTCGTGGCTCCACGTTGCCCTTGTGGTTAGAACAAGCACCTTGTGGCATATCTGATCTTTCAGGTGATAAATTAGTTAGCTACCCAGCCAGTTAAACAGGAGTTAATGTCCATGCTCACCTCAGCAGCGCATCAGATTGGAGATGAAGAGAGAGAGCTGCTCTGACCAGACCTGGGTTCAAATACTCTTTTAGAAATAATTTAAAATACTTTGTGTTTTTTTATGTTTGCCTGTATTAATTAAAACCAATGAATGTACGTATATAAAATTCCCCAAACTGTAGACCTGCCCATCTGGCATCCTAGGCAAAATAGAACAAACGCTGAAATGATTTGAAAGATTTGAAATAGTATTTGAATCCAGGTCTGATGGTTAGCTCCTGCTACACCCTCCCTCTCCATTCTGAAACGCACCGACCCAGCCGAGCGAAGGCCTGAATGTGCTGATGCCATCATCTCATCAATTAAAACCACTTGATCAATGGCTCTCCTCCTTGTTCTCCAGGACTGGTTTGATCTGCCTCTTCCTGTCTGTCTGCCTCTTCCTGTCCTTCTTAATGTACTAGTCAAACATTTAAGGTCGTATTAAAATCAACAATGTTCCCCCCATGCATTAAGGGGCTCTGAAATCTGACAATTGTACAATTGGAATCAAGTTGACGAATGACTCCATTACTTAAAGTCAGAATGATATTATTGAAATCAATAAATGATTATAGTAATTGCAGATGAGAAGAAATTATTCAAGTGGAATATTATTTTTGTGTCACGCTTTCCATTCCCATCAAAATTGATTGTGATTGGTGAAGTCTGATTCGGTGATTGTGATTGGTGGAATGGAAAGATTAAAAAAACAAAAAAAACGATGTATTTTATTCAAAGTTCATTTGAAGCTGTAAAGTTTGATAGATTCAGTGAGTGAATGAATGGGCACGACAATCAGCCTTGAACACATGCAGCAACATGCTCATCGCTACAGCAACATGCTCATCGCTACAGCAACATGCTCATCGCTACAGCAACATGCTCATCGCTACAGCAACATGCTCATCGCTACAGCAACATGCTCATCGCTACAGCAACATGCTCATCGCTACAGCAACATGCTCATCGCTACAGCAACATGCTCATCGCTACAGCAACATGCTCATCGCTGCAGCAACATGCTCATCGCTGCTCACAGCAACATGCTCATCGCTACAGCAACATGCTCAGCAACATGCGCTAACAGCAACAACATGCTCATCGCTACAGCAACATGCTGCAGCAACATGCTCATCGCTGCAGCAACATGCTGCTCATCGCTGCAGCAGCAACATGCTCATCGCTGCTCACAGCAACATGCTCATCGCTACAGCAACATGCTCATCGCTGCAGCAACATGCTCATCGCTACAGCAACATGCTCATCGCTACAGCAACATGCTCATCGCTACAGCAACATGCTCACTGCTCTGAGAGAGAGGGGACAGTATAGTAACAGTATAGTAACAGTATAGTAACGTCACTGGTCACATACCGGACTTTACAGAACTTTAACTGAAGAGGTCGGAAAAGAGTTCCTTGACAGATGTCAGTTCTACATCGACATGAAGAAACACAGAGAGAGAAGAAGAAATGGGTACAAATAACAGAAAATAAAGACTGCTTACTTGATGGCACATTTAGTCAAACAAAAGGCTTCAGTGAAAGGACACTGAGAAGAACATGCAGGACACGAACAGACAGAGCTGAAAACATCTAAACACATCCACACACTAATAATAACAATAGATAAAAAACGGCCAATCAGGTTTGAACAGGGAGTTAAAAACGTCCAATCAGGTTTGAACAGGGAGTTAAAAACTTCCAATCAGGTTTGAACAGGGAGTTAAAAACGTCCAATCAGGTTTGAACAGGGAGTTAAAAACGTCCAATCAGGTTTGAACAGGGAGTTAAAAACGTCCAATCAGGTTTGAACAGGGAGCTTAAACAGTTAATGAAAAGGGACATCCACTTGTTTTCCCAATTAAGGCGTCTGTCTTTTCAAATCCCACAAAGTTGCAATCAGTCCCAAGTGACAGGCAGTGGAACCAGCACTAGTCTGATGATAACAATCATTACGATGACAACTGGGTCTGTTACTGTCATCATCATGGACTACCGTTGCCATGCCATAGTCATAGCCATTTGGCTAGAGCACAGACAGGGCAGGGACCAGCAGGCTAAATAGGAGCGGCATTTTAATATTAATAAGATAATTCATACAAATACTGATATGAATAATGATGACAGACCTCTCCACCACTTCGATGTCGAAGCAGAAACGCTTGTCGATGGAGTCAGTCTTCCTTCGGATACAGGACTTCAGCTTGAACATCTCAGATGGACTCACCACCAGACCATTCTAGAACACAACAGAGGGATTCATGATTAGACTGGTGTAGAACACAACAGAGGGATTCACCACCAGACCATTCTAGAACACAACAGAGGGATTCACCACCAGACCATTCTAGAACACAACAGAGGGATTCATGATTAGACTGGTGTAGAACACAACAGAGGGATTCATGATTAGACTGGTGTAGAACACAACAGAGGGATTCATGATTAGACTGGTGTAGAACACAACAGAGGGATTCATGATTAGACTGGTGTAGAACACAACAGAGGGATTCGTGATTAGACTGGTGTAGAACACAACAGAGGGATTCATGATTAGACTGGTGTAGAACACAACAGAGGGATTCTGGTGATTAGACTGGTGTAGAACACAACAGAGGGATTCGTGATTAGACTGGTGTAGAACACAACAGAGGGATTCTAGAACACAACAGAGGGATGATTAGACTGGTGTAGAACACAACAGACCATTCTAGAACACAACAGAGGTGATTAGACACCACCAGATTCACCATTAGACTGGTGTAGAACACAACAGAGGGATTCATGATTAGACTGGTGTAGAACACAACAGAGGGATTCATGATTAGACTGGTGTAGAACACAACAGAGGGATTCGTGATTAGACTGGTGTAGAACACAACAGAGGGATTCGTGATTAGACTGGTGTAGAACACAACAGAGGGATTCATGATTAGACTGGTGTAGAACACAACAGAGGGATTCGTGATTAGACTGGTGTAGAACACAACAGAGGGATTCGTGATTAGACTGGTGTAGAACACAACAGAGGGATTCGTTAGATTAGACTGGTGTAGAAGAACACAACAGAGGGATTCGTGATTAGACTGGTGTAGAACACAACAGAGGGATTCGTGATTCGTGATTAGACTGGTGTAGAACACAACAGAGGGATTCGTGATTAGACTGGTGTAGAACACAACAGAGGGATTCGTGATTAGACTGGTGTAGAACACAACAGAGGGATTCGTGATTAGACTGGTGTAGAACACAACAGAGGGATTCGTGATTAGACTGGTGTAGAACACAACAGAGGGATTCGTGATTAGACTGGTGTAGAACACAACAGAGGGATTCGTGATTAGACTGGTGTAGAACACAACAGAGGGATTCATGATTAGATTTCGTGATTAGACTGGTGTAGAACACAACAGAGGGATTCGTGATTAGACTGGTGTAGAACACAACAGAGGGATTCGTGATTAGAGAACTGGTGTGATTAGAAGAACACAACAGAGGGATTCGTGATTAGACTGGTGTAGAACACAACAGAGGGATTCATGATTAGACTGGTGTAGAACACACAGACAGAGGGATTCGTGATTAGACTGGTGTAGAACACAACAGAGGGATTCGTGATTAGACTGGTGTAGAACACAACAGAGGGATTCGTGATTAGACTGGTGTAGAACACAACAGAGGGATTCGTGATTAGACTGGTGTAGAACACAACAGAGGGATTCGTGATTAGACTGGTGTAGAACACAACAGAGGGATTCGTGATTAGACTGGTGTAGAACACAACAGAGGGATTCGTGATTAGACTGGTGTAGAACACAACAGAGGGATTCGTGATTAGACTGGTGTAGAACACAACAGAGGGATTCGTGATTAGACTGGTGTAGAACACAACAGAGGGATTCGTGATTAGACTGGTGTAGAACACAACAGAGGGATTCGTGATTAGACTGGTGTAGAACACAACAGAGGGATTCGTGATTAGACTGGTGTAGAACACAACAGAGGGATTCGTGATTAGACTGGTGTAGAACACAACAGAGGGATTCATGATTAGACTGGTGTAGAACACAACAGAGGGATTCATGATTAGACTGGTGTAGAACACAACAGAGGGATTCGTGATTAGACTGGTGTAGAACACAACAGAGGGATTCGTGATTAGACTGGTGTAGAACACAACAGAGGGATTCATGATTAGACTGGTGTAGAACACAACAGAGGGATTCGTGATTAGACTGGTGTAGAACACAACAGTGGTATGGGAGGATTTAAAGGAGGAACCTTATAGGTTCAAAATGGAATTCCTACAGAGGGAATCATTTATAGGGCCCTTTTCCTGAGAAGACCAGGTAAAATACATGGATGTAATAAATGTATCACTAGCCACTTTAAACAATGCCACTAATAATGTTTACATACCCTACATTACTCATCTCATCTCAGTATATATGTATATACTGTACTCTATACCATCTACTTGTTAGATATTACTGCACTGTCGGACCTTGAAGCACAAGCATTTTGCTTCACTCGCATTAGCATCTGCTAACCATGTGTATGTGACCAATACAATTTGATTTGATTTGACAAAACTCTGAGATCAGCTCTAGTGTATAGTCTAGAACTAGGGCCAATGGTATTTCCTGGTCAGGTCTAGTTTATAGTCTAGAACTAGGGCCATTAGTATTTCCTGGTCAGGTCTAGTTTATAGTCTAGAACTAGGGCCAATGGTATTTCCTGGTCAGGTCTAGTTTATAGTCTAGAACTAGGGCCAATAGTATTTCCTGGTCAGGTCTAGTTTATAGTCTAGAACTAGGGCCAATAGTATTTCCTGGTCAGGTCTAGTTTATAGTCTAGAACTAGGGCCAATGGTATTTCCTGGTCAGGTCTAGTTTATAGTCTAGAACTAGGGCCAATAGTATTTCCTGGTCAGGTCTAGTTTATAGTCTAGAACTAGGGCCAATAGTATTTCCTGGTCAGCTCTAGTTTATAGTCTAGAACTAGGGCCAATGGTATTTCCTGGTCAGGTCTAGTTTATAGTCTAGAACTAGGGCCAATAGTATTTCCTGGTCAGGTCTAGTTTAGTCTAGAACTAGGGCCAATAGTATTTCCTGGTCAGGTCTAGTGTAACTAGAACTAGGGCCAATAGTATTTCCTGGTCAGGTCTAGTTTATTGTCTAGAACTAGGGCCAATAGTATTTCCTGGTCAGGTCTAGTTTATTGTCTAGAACTAGGGCCAATAGTATTTCCTGGTCAGGTCTAGTTTATAGTCTAGAACTAGGGCCAATAGTATTTCCTGGTCAGGTCTAGTGTATAGTCTAGAACTAGGGCCAATAGTATTTCCTGGTCAGGTCTAGTTTATTGTCTAGAACTAGGGCCAATAGTATTTCCTGGTCAGGTCTAGTTTATTGTCTAGAACTAGGGCCAATAGTATTTCCTGGTCAGGTCTAGTTTATTGTCTAGAACTAGGGCCAATAGTATTTCCTGGTCAGGTCTAGTTTAAAGTCTAGAACTAGGGCCAATAGTATTTCCTGGTCAGGTCTAGTTTATAGTCTAGAACTAGGACCAATAGTATTTCCTGGTCAGGTCTAGTTTAAAGTCTAGAACTAGGGCCAATAGTATTTCCTGGTCAGCTCTAGTTTATTGTCTAGAACTAGGGCCAATAGTATTTCCTGGTCAGCTCTAGTTTATTGTCTAGAATTAGGGCCAATAGTATTCCCTGGTCAGCTCTAGTTTATTGTCTAGAACTAGGGCCCAGAGTATTTCCTGGTCTGCTCTAGTTTATAGTCTAGAACTAGGGCCCAGAGTATTTCCTGGTCTGCTCTAGTTTATAGTCTAGAACTAGGGCCCAGAGTATTTCCTGGTCTGCTCTAGGTTATAGTCTAGAACTAGGGCCCAGAGTATTTCCTGGTCTGCTCTAGGTTATAGTCTAGAACTAGGGCCCAGAGTATTTCCTGGTCAGCTCTAGTTTATAGTCTAGAACTAGGGCCCAGAGTATTTCCTGGTCAGTAAAAACTCTGGACACTAATAATATAGTGTTTCTCACCACCCAGTAGATGCCTGTGTACTACAGTATACACTACCTGTTTGCCAGCTGATTTGGTTTCAAAGGTGGTCATGGTGAAGGCTTTGCTGCTCTTCTCATACGTACAGTAGTGTCGCGTCCACGTGCATCCCAGCGGCCCTGACACAGAGAGAAGGAACAACACAGCCATGATTGGTCATGAAAGAACAACAAATACATTTAAAAAGGCACCTATTCCCTATATAGTGCACTACTTCTGACCAGGGCCTGTAGGGCTCTGTAGTGCACTATATAGGGAATAGGCTGCAATTTCGGACGGAAACAACGACAGCCAAGCTAAGCCATGATTGCTTCCTGAAACCACAATGTTCTGGAAAGACTTCTGGAATTAAATTCCTAATTAAGATAAAACAACATGTTGTTGTTGTTGTTGTTTATCATCTGAGATAAAGTTTCCAGTATTCAGGGAATTTCCTCCAGTTCAAGTTTGAGATCAAAGCTGGATGAGGAAATATAATGAGATAGAGTTGCGTTCTCAGAGTTTTGTTCTCAGAGTCAGAGTTACATTCTCAGAGTCACATTCTCAGTCAGAGTTTTGTTCTCAGAGTCAGAGTTCTGTTCTCAGAGTCACATTCCCAGTCAGAGTTTTGTTCTCAGAGTCAGAGTTACATTCTCAGAGTTAGAGGTTTAGGGGTCTAGGATTAGGAGTTAGAAGTTTAGGGGTCTGGGATTAGGAGTTAGAAGTTTAGGGTTCTGGGATTAGGAGTTAGAGGTTTAGGGGTCTGGGATTAGGAGTTAGAGGTTTAGGGGTCTGGGATTAGGAGTTAGATGTTTAGGGGTCTGGGATTAGGAGTTAGATGTTTAGGGGTCTGGGATTAGGAGTTGGAGGTTTAGGGATAGAGGATTAGGAGTTAGAGGTTTAGGGGTCTGGGATTAGGAGAGAGGTTTAGGGGTCTGGGATTATGAGTCTGGGATTATGAGTTAGAGGTTTAGGGGTCTGGGATTATGAGTTAGAGGTTTAGGGGTCTGGGATTAGGAGAGAGGTTTAGGGGTCTGGGATTAGGAGTTAGAGGTTTAGGAGTCTGGGATTAGGAGTTAGAGGTTTAGGGGTCTGGGATTAGGAGTTAGAGGTTTAGGGGTCTGGGATTAGGAGTTAGAGGTTTAGGGGTCTGGGATTAGGAGTTAGAGGTTTAGGGGTCTGGGATTAGGAGTTAGATGTTTAGGGGTCTGGGATTAGGAGTTAGAGGTTTAGGGGTCTGGGATTAGGAGAGAAGTTTAGGGGTCTGGGATTAGGAGAGAAGTTTAGGGGTCTGGGATTAGGAGAGAAATTTAGGGGTCTGGGATTAGGAGAGAAGTTTAGGGGTCTGGGATTAGGAGAGAAGTTTAGGGGTCTGGGATTAGGAGAGAAGTTTAGGGGTCTGGGATTAGGAGAGAAGTTTAGGGGTCTGGGAACAGGAGAGAAATTTAGGGGTCTGGGATTAGGAGAGAAGTTTAGGGGTCTGGGATTAGGAGAGAAGTTTAGGGGTCTGGGATTAGGAGAGAAGTTTAGGGGTCTGGGATTAGGAGAGAGGTTTAGGGGTCTGGGATTAGGAGAGAGGTTTAGGGGTCTGGGATTAAGAGTTAGAGGTTAGACTCACGTTTCTCCTGGACGTAGAGGAACCCTTCCATGGTCCACTGCCCTGGAGGTTTGTAGTCCTGATCAGCTGATCTGATTCTCTTCATCAGTTTCTCTACCTCCTGCTTCGTACTCACAAAGTTGTTCCTCGTCTGTATGCACGCACACACACACACACACACACACACACACACACACACACACACACACACACACGCACACGCACACGCACACACACACACACACATACACAGATCAAAAGATAGAGTTTGGCGCAAAACCAGCTTCCATGTATCAACAAGAGAGAGCATCCATCACAACAGGCAACAGATGCAGATACTGTTGTGTAGTTATTAGCCACAATAACACCAACACCAATACACCATACACTATAAAAGCCTTTTTCTGGTGACCCACTGGGACATACTGAGGAAAAATATACATTATTAAAAGATATCAAAAGATGTTGATAGACATTAAACGATACTCCATGGAGGCAGATGAAAAAAACAACAGTTGAAGATATATTTCACTGAGCAAGTCAACATGACACACTGTTGTGTGCTTCCAAAATGGGACCCTATTTCCTATAAAGCCGCATTGGTCTCTGTCCAAAAGTAGCGCACTATATGTGGAATAGGGTGCCTTTTCACATTTTCTCAAAGCCTCAGTCTCACGAGAGAACAAGATCCAGTCTGATGTGGGTTCAACCTGAACAAGATCCAGTCTGCTGTGGGTTCAAACTGAACAACAACCAGTCTGATGTGGGTTCAACCTGAACAAGATCCAGTCTGCTGTGAATTCAACCTGAACAACAACCAGTCTGATGTGGGTTCAACCTGAACAAGATCCAGTCTGCTGTGGGTTCAACCTGAACAAGATCCAGTCTGCTGTGGGTTCAACCTGAACAAAACCAGTCTGCTGTGGGTTCAACCTGAACAAGATCCAGTCTGCTGTGGGTTCAACTTGAACAACAACCAGTCTGATGTGGGTTCAACCTGAACAACAACCAGTCTGATGTGGGTTCAACCTGAACAACATCCAGTCTGCTGTGGGTTCAACCTGAACAACAACCAGTCTGATGTGGGTTCAACCTGAACAACAACCAGTCTGATGTGGGTTCAACCTGAACAAGATCCAGTCTGCTGTGGGTTCAACCTGAACAAGATCCAGTCTGCTGTGGGTTCAACCAGAACAACAACCAGTCTGCTGTGGGTTCAACCTGAACAACAACCAGTCTGATGTATTTGTATGTTGCCCTATTAGTTCCTATCAAGGCAGCAGCTACTCTTCCTGGGGTTTATTATGGATCCCCATTAGTTCCTGCCAAGGCAGCAGCTACTCTTCCTGGGGTTTATTATGGATCCCCATTAGTTCCTGCCAAGGCTGCAGCTACTCTTCCTGGGGTTTATTATTGATCCCCATTAGTTCCTGCAGCAGCTACTCTTCCTGGGGTTTATTATGGATCCCCATTAGTTCCTATCAAGGCAGCAGCTACTCTTCCTGGGGTTTATTATGGATCCCCATTAGTTCCTTCCAAGGCAGCAGCTACTCTTCCTGGGGTTTATTGTGGATCCCCATTAGTTCCTGCCAAGGCAGCAGCTACTCTTCCTGGGGTTTATTGTGGATCCCCATTAGTTCCTGCCAAGGCAGCAGCTACTCTTCCTGGGGTTTATTATGGATCCCCATTAGTTCCTGCCAAGGCATCAGCTACTCTTCCTGGGGTTTATTATCGATCCCCATTAGTTCCTGCCAAGGCAGCAGCTACTCTTAGAAACTAGGGCCTGTAGGACCTGCCTTGTTGATAGTGCTGTTAAGAAGGTAGAAACTAGTGCCTATAGGACCTGCCTTGTTGATAGTGTTGTTAAGATGGTAGAAACTAGGGCCTGTAGGACCTGCCTTGTTGATAGTGCTGTTAAGAAGGTAGAAACTAGGGCCTGTAGGACCTGCCTTGTTGATAGTGCTGTTAAGATGGTAGAAACTAGGGCCTGTAGGACCTGCCTTGTTGATAGTGCTGTTAAGAAGGTAGAAACTAGGGCCTGTAGGACCTGCCTTGTTAATAGTGTTGATAAGAAGGTAGAAACTAGGGCCTGTAGGACCTGCCTTGTTGATAGTGTTGTTAAGAAGGTAGAAACTAGGGCCTGTAGGACCTGCCTTGTTGATAGTGTTGTTAAGAAGGTAGAAACTAGGACTGGTAGGACCTGCCTTGTTGATAGTGTTGTTAAGAAGGTAGAAACTAGGGCCTGTAGGACCTGCCTTGTTGATAGTGTTGTTAAGAAGGTAGAAACTAGGGCCTGTAGGACCTGCCTTGTTGATAGTGTTGTTAAGAAGGTAGAAACTAGAGCCTGTAGGACCTGCCTTGTTGATAGTGCTGTTAAGAAGGTAGAAACTAGGGCCTGTAGGACATGCCTTGTTGGTAGTGTTGTTAAGAAGGCAGAGCATCACAGACTTCTCCACATCTTAGCTCCTGAAACGCCTGGCCTTCAGCACCCAAAGAGACACATCACTGTTTCTCCGTTCATTCTAAGTACATTTTCATTTTGCTGTGGGATCTTGTGCTTTAGTGGGCCTGAGAGGGCTACCCTCAGGGTGTTAAGAGTTACAAAGTATGATATGAATACTGTAGATTGAAGCTGGAGCTACAGTACTGCTTTGGGCTCATACTTTAGACAACTAATTTAACTATCGTTGCCATACAAAAACTACAGCTCAGTGTTTGACACCATAGTGCCCACGAAGTTCATCACTAAGCTAAGGACTATGGGACTAAACACCTCCCTCTGCAACTGGATCCTGGACTTCCTGATGGGCCGCCCCCAGATGGTAAGGGTAGGTAACAACACATCTGCCACGCTGATCCTCAACACAGGGGCTTCTCAGGGGTGCGTGCTCAGTCCCCTCCTGTACTCCACATTGTCTCTGTTCTTGCACCCCATGTATATAGCCTCCACATTGACTCCGTACCAGTACACCCTATATATAGCCTTCACATTGACTCTGTACCGGTACCCCCTGTATATAGCCTCCACATTGACTCTGTACTGGTACCCCCTGTATATAGCCTTGACTCTGTACACCCCTGTATTAGCCTCCACATTGACTCTGTACTGGTACCCCCTGTATATAGCCTCCACATTGATTCTGTACCGGTACCCCTGTATAAAGCCTCCACATTCACTCTGTACCGGTACCCCCTGTATATAGTCTCCACATTGACTCTGTACCGTAACACCCTGTATATAGCCTCCACATTGACCCTGTACCGTAACACCCTGTATATAGCCTCCACATTCACTCTGTACCGGTACCCCCTGTATATAATCTCCACATTGACTCTGTACCGGCACCCCCTGTATATAGTCTCCACATTGACTCTGTACTGGTACCCCCCTGTATATAGCCTCCACATTGACTCTGTACCGGTACCCCTGTATATAGCCTCCACATTCACTCTGTACCGTAACACCCTGTATATAATCTCCACATTGACTCTGTCTGTACCGTAACACCCTGTATATAGCCTCCACATTGACTCTGTACCGTAACACCCTGTATATAGCCTCCACATTGACTCTGTACCGTAACACCCTGTATATACGTAGCCTCGGTATTGTTATTTTATTTTGTTACTTTTTCATTTTTCTTTTTTACATCTTAGTGAAGACTACAGGTCTGATCTGGGACCAGGGCTACTTAGTAAAGACTACAGGTCTGATCTGGGACGAGGGCTACTTACGTTCTGCAGGTTGAACTGGAGCTGTTGTTTGTAAGGCTCAAACTCGTGAGCGAGCTCATATCCTTCGTGGTAGAACGTGAACAGACCCTGCAGGAAGGCCAGCAGCTGAGAGGGAGAGACAAGAACATGAAATCCTAACTAATGTACGGCAGTATAAACTTTAACATTTAGCGGTTACTACTACAACAAACGGAGTACTTCACTCCGAGCTGATACTACTACTACTACTACTACTGCTACTACTACTGCTACTGCTACTACTACTGTTACTACTACTACTACTACTACTGTTACTACTACTACTACTATTACTGCTACTACTACCACTACTACTACTACTGCTGCTGCTACTACTACTACTACTACTACTACTGCTACTGCTACTACTACTACTACTACTACTACTACTACTACTACTACTACTACTACTACTACTACTACTACTACTACTACTGTTACTACTACTACCACCACCACTACTAGTACTACTACTACCACTACTACTACTACTACTACTACCACCACTACCACCACTACTACTACTACTACACTACTACTACTACTACTACTACCTACTACTACTACTACTACTACTACTACTGTTACTACCACTACTACTACCCACCACTACTAGTACTACTACTACCACCACTACTACTACTACTACTACTACTACTACCACCACCACTACTACTACTACCTACTACTACTACTACTACGAGCTGGATACTAAAACCTTTACTTTACCGGTTCCACAAACTCAAACTTCTTCTTCTCTTGGACCTCCTGAATCTTGAAGACATACTCCAGGGAAGCATCATAGAACACCTGTCTCTCCTTGTCAATCTGTGTGTCAGCCTGCAGGTTAATAAACAACAGGTTAACGTTAGGACAAAGGGAAAGGCAGTGTGTGTGTGGGGGGGGTCTGCCTGCAGGTTAATAAACAACAGGTTAACGTTAGGACAAAGGGAAGGGCAGTGTGTGGGGGGGGGGGTCTGCCTGCAGGTTAATAAACAACAGGTTAACTTTAGGACAAAGGGAAGGGCAGTGTGTGTGGGGGGGGTCTGCCTGCAGGTTAATAAACAACAGGTTAACGTTAGGACAAAGGGAAGGGCAGTGTGTGTGTGGGGGGGGGGGGTCTGCCTGCAGGTTAATAAACAACAGGTTAACGTTAGGACAAAGGGAAGGGCAGTGTGTGTGTGTGTGTGTGTGTGTGGGGGGTCTGCCTGCAGGTTAATAAACAACAGGTTAACGTTAGGACAAAGGGAAGGGCAGTGTGTGTGTGTGTGTGGGGGGGGTCTGCCTGCAGGTTAATAAACAACAGGTTAACGTTAGGACAAAGGGAAAGGCAGCGTGTGTGTGGGGGGTCTGCCTGCAGGTTAATAAACAACAGGTTAACGTTAGGACAAAGGGAAAGGCAGTGTGTGTGTGGGGGGGGGTCTGCCTGCAGGTTAATAAACAACAGGTTAACTTTAGGACAAAGGGAAGGGCAGTGTGTGGGGGGGGTCTGCCTGCAGGTTAATAAACAACAGGTTAACGTTAGGACAAAGGGAAGGGCAGTGTGTGTGGGGGGGGGGGGGGGGTCTGCCTGCAGGTTAATAAACAACAGGTTAACGTTAGGACAAAGGGAAAGGCAGTGTGTGTGGGGGGGGGGGGGGTCTGCCTGCAGGTTAATAAACAACAGGTTAACGTTAGGACAAAGGGAAAGGCAGTGTGTGGGGGGGGTCTGCCTGCAGGTTAATAAACAACAGGTTAACGTTAGGACAAAGGGAAAGGCAGTGTGTGGGGGGGGGGTTAATAAACAACAGGTCAGCCTGCAGGTTAATAAACAACAGGTTAACGTTAGGACAAAGGGAAGGGCAGTGTGTGTGGGGGGGGGCCTCTGCCTGCAGGTTAATAAACAACAGGTTAACGTTAGGACAAAGGGAAAGGCAGTGTGTGGGGGGGTCTGCCTGCAGGTTAATAAACAACAGGTTAACGTTAGGACAAAGGGAAAGGCAGTGTGTGGGGGGTCTGCCTGCAGGTTAATAAACAACAGGTTAACGTTAGGACAAAGGGAAGGGCAGTGTGTGTGGGGGGGGGGGTCTGCCTGCAGGTTAATAAACAACAGGTTAACGTTAGGACAAAGGGAAGGGCAGTGTGTGGGGGGTCAGCCTGCAGGTTAATAAACAACAGGTTAACGTTAGGACAAAGGGAAGGGCAGTGTGTGTGGGGGGGGTCTGCCTGCAGGTTAATAAACAACAGGTTAACGTTAGGACAAAGGGAAAGGCAGTGTGTGGGGGGTCTGCCTGCAGGTTAATAAACAACAGGTTAACGTTAGGACAAAGGGAAGGGCAGTGTGTGTGTGTGTGTGTGTTAATAAACAACAGGTGGGGGAAGGGCTGCCTGCAGGTTAATAAACAACAGGTTAACGTTAGGACAAAGGGAAAGGCAGTGTGTGTGTGGGGGGGGGGGTGAGCCTGCAGGTTAATAAACAACAGGTTAACGTTAGGACAAAGGGAAGGGCAGTGTGTGGGGGGGGGTCTGCCTGCAGGTTAATAAACAACAGGTTAACGTTAGGACAAAGGGAAAGGCAGTGTGTGTGTGTGGGGGGTCTGCCTGCAGGTTAATAAACAACAGGTTAACATTAGGACAAAGGGAAGGGCAGTGTGTGTGTGGGGGGGGGGTCAGCCTGCAGGTTAATAAACAACAGGTTAACGTTAGGACAAAGGGAAAGGCAGTGTGTGGGGGGGGGGCAGCCTGCAGGTTAATAAACAACAGGTTAACGTTAGGACAAAGGGAAAGGCAGTGTGGGGGGAAGGGCAGTGTGTGTCTGCCTGCAGGTTAATAAACAACAGGTTAACGTTAGGACAAAGGGAAAGGGAGTGTGTGTGTGGGGGGGTCTGCCTGCAGGTTAATAAACAACGGGTTAACGTTAGGACAAAGGGAAAGGTTGTGTGTGTGTGTGTGTGTGCGTGTAATTGTGTGTGTGTATAACTGTGTGTGTGCGCGTGTGTGTGTGTGTGCATGGGCACGTACATGTCTGTGTGTGTGTGAATGCATGTCTGTGTTGCGTCTGTGTACTGTGGAGACTATTTGAGAAAGGGTTAATGGTTACACCATCCGGGTTTAGAGAGTACTCATCCGTGTGTTTGTCTGTGAAGGTACTGGGTAACCAGCAGGATAAACAGTGTTGTCATTGACATTGTGCAGTTGACCTTAGAAAAGCTGCGTTTCCTATATAGTGCACTACATTTAACTAGGGGCGTTTAGGACACGGGCATCCATTCATCACAAAGGCCTGTCCAGGTGCTTGAAGCAGATATAACATGTGCTCATAGTTAGCAACGTGATGTCTAGTAACAAGGACATACCTCTTGTTTTGTCTCGTAACTGGGACATACCTCTTGTTTTGTCTCGTAACTGGGACATACCTCTTGTTTTGTCTCGTAACTGGGACATACCTCTTGTTTTGTCTCGTAACTGGGACATACCTCTTGTTTTGTCTCGTAACTGGGACATACCTCTTGTTTTGCCTCGTAACTGGGACATACCTCTTGTTTTGTCTCGTAACTGGGACATACCTCTTGTTTTGTCTCGTAACTGGGACATACCTCTTGTTTTGTCTCGTAACTGGGACATACCTCTTGTTTTGTCTCGTAACTGGGACATACCTCTTGTTTTGTCTCGTAACTGGGACATACCTCTTGTTTTGTCTCGTAACTGGGACATACCTCTTGTTTTGTCTCGTAACTGGGACATACCTCTTGTTTTGTCTCGTAACTGGGACATACCTCTTGTTTTGTCTCGTAACTGGGACATACCTCTTGTTTTGTCTCGTAACTGGGACATACCTCTTGTTTTGTCTCGTAACTGGGACATACCTCTTGTTTTGTCTCGTAACTGGGACATACCTCTTGTTTTGTCTCGTAACTGGGACATACCTCTTGTTTTGTCTCGTAACTGGGACATACCTCTTGTTTTGTCTCGTAACTGGGACATACCTCTTGTTTTGTCTCGTAACTGGGACATACCTCTTGTTTTGTCTCGTAACTGGGACATACCTCTTGTTTTGTCTCGTAACTGGGACATACCTCTTGTTTTGTCTCGTAACTGGGACATACCTCTTGTTTTGTCTCGTAACTGGGACATACCTCTTGTTTTGTCTCGTAACTGGGACATACCTCTTGTTTTGTCTCGTAACTGGGACATACCTCTTGTTTTGTCTCGTAACTGGGACATACCTCTTGTTTTGTCTCGTAACTGGGACATACCTCTTGTTTTGTCTCGTAACTGGGACATACCTCTTGTTTTGTCTCGTAACTGGGACATACCTCTTGTAAGAACGGCTCTTTCTTCCTGGAGGACAAGGCCAGATGCTTCTCTAGAACGGTGTAGTATTTCTCTGTCTCCTTGTCAAACTTCTTCTTCCCTTCCTGAGAAAGACAACAGATCAACACATGGTAGCAACTCCTCAACACATGGTAGCAACTCCTCAACACATGGTAGCAACTCCTCAACACATGGTAGCAACTCCTCAACACATGGCAGCAACTCCTCAACACATGGTAGCAACTCCTCAACACATGGTAGCAACTCCTCAACACATGGTAGCAACTCCTCAACACATGGTAGCAACTCCTCAACACATGGTAGCAACTCCTCAACACATGGTAGAACCTCCTCAACACACGGTTCAACGTGATATAACAGTCTCTTGACAAACATTACTGGAGCTATGTCCCAATTATCTGTCCTCCTTCTCCAAGTTCGTCCTTGTTTACTTCCATTCGCTGATTTGAAAGGAAATGACTGGTATAATACATATGGTGTAAACTCCCTCTAGCCCAGGAATGGGCAACTTTACGAAGAAATCTGTACTTATCATGTGGGGCACACAGTGGCTCGCGGGTCTGCTACCCACATCCATACCACACACATGCAGTCAGAGCTGGCCCTAGCCTTTTGATGGCCCTAAGCAGTCAGAGCTGGCCCTAGCCTTTTGATGGCCCTAAGCAGTCAGAGCTGGCCCTAGCCTTTTGATGGCCCTAAGCAGTCAGAGCTGGCCCTAGCCTTTTGATGGCCAAAAGCAGTCAGAGCTGGCCCTAGCCTTTTGATGGCCCTAAGCAGTCAGAGCTGGCCCTAGCCTTTTTGATGGCCCTATACAGTCAGAGAGCTGGCCCTATACAGTCAGAGCTGGCCCTAGCCTTTTAAGATGGCCCTATACAGTCAGAGCTGGCCCTATACAGTCAGAGCTGGCCCTAGCCTTTTGATGGCCCTATACAGTCAGAGCTGGCCCTATACAGTCAGAGCTGGCCCTAGCCTTTTGATGGTCCTATACAGTCAGAGCTGGCCCAAGCCTTTTGAAGGCCCTGAGCAGTCAGAGCTGGCCCTAGCCTTTTGATGGCCCTAAGCAGTCAGAGCTGGCCCTAGCCTTTTGATGGCCCTATACAGTCAGAGAGCTGGCCCTATACAGTCAGAGCTGGCCCTAGCCTTTTGATGGCCCTATACAGTCAGAGCTGGCCCTAGCCTTTTGATGGCCCTAAGCAGTCAGAGCTGGCACTAGCCTTTTGATGGCCCTATACAGTCAGAGCTGGCCCTATACAGTCAGAGCTGGCCCTAGCCTTTTGATGGTCCTATACAGTCAGAGCTGGCCCTAGCCTTTTGATGGCCCTAAGCAGTCAGAGCTGGCCCTAGCCTTTTGAAGGCCCTGAGCAGTCAGAGCTGGCCCTAGCCTTTTGATGGCCCTAAGCAGTCAGAGCTGGCCCTAGCCTTTTGATGGCCCTAAGCAGTCAGAGCTGGCCCTAGCCTTTTGATGGCCCAAAGCAGTCAGAGCTGGCCCTAGCCTTTTGATGGCCCTATACAGTCAGAGCTGGCCCTAGCCTTTTGATGGCCCTAAGCAGTCAGAGCTGGCCCTAGCCTTTTGATGGCCCTATACAGTCAGAGCTGGCCCTATACAGTCAGAGCTGGCCCTAGCCTTTTGATGGCCCTAAGCAGTCAGAGCTGGCCCTAGCCTTTTGATGGCCCTAAGCAGTCAGAGCTGGCCCTAGCCTTTTGATGGCCCTATACAGTCAGAGAGCTGGCCCTCTACAGTCAGAGCTGGCCCTAGCCTTTTGATGGCCCTATACAGTCAGAGCTGGCCCTATACAGTCAGAGCTGGCCCTAGCCTTTTGATGGCCCTAAGCAGTCAGAGCTGGCACTAGCATTTTGATGGCCCTATACAGTCAGAGCTGGCCCTATACAGTCAGAGCTGGCCCTAGCCTTTGATGGTCCTATACAGTCAGAGCTGGCCCTAGACTTTTGATGGCCCTAAGCAGTCAGAGCTGGCCCTAGCCTTTTGAAGGCCCTGAGCAGTAAGAGCTGGCCCTAGCCTTTTGATGGCCCTAAGCAGTCAGAGCTGGCCCTAGCCTTTTGATGGCCCTAAGCAGTCAGAGCTGGCCCTAGCCTTTTGAAGGCCCTGAGCAGTCAGAGCTGGCCCTAAGCAGTCAGAGCTGGCCCCGCCTTTTGAAGGCCCTAAGCAGTCAGAGCTGGCCCTAGCCTTTTGAAGGCCCTAAGCAGAGCTGGCCCTAGCCTTTTGAAGGCCCTAAGCAGTCAGAGCAGGCCCTAGCCTTTTGAAGGCCCTAAGCAGTCAGAGCTGGCCCTAGCCTTTTGAAGGCCCTAAGCAGTCAGAGCTGGCCCTAGCCTTTTGAAGGCCCTAAGCAGTCAGAGCTGGCCCTAGCCTTTTGATGGCCCTATACAGTCAGAGCTGGCCCTATACAGTCAGAGCTGGCCCTAGCCTTTTGATGGCCCTAAGCAGTCAGAGCTGGCCCTAGCCTTTTGATGGCCCTAAGCAGTCAGAGCTGGCCCTAGCCTTTTGATGGCCCTATACAGTCAGAGAGCTGGCCCTCTACAGTCAGAGCTGGCCCTAGCCTTTTGATGGCCCTATACAGTCAGAGCTGGCCCTATACAGTCAGAGCTGGCCCTAGCCTTTTGATGGCCCTAAGCAGTCAGAGCTGGCACTAGCATTTTGGGACCGAGAGACTGATGGGCCCTATACAGTCAGAGCTGGCCCTATACAGTGGCCCAGAGCTGGCCCTAGCCTTTTGATGGTCCTATACAGTCAGAGCTGGCCCTAGACTTTTGATGGCCCTAAGCAGTCAGAGCTGGCCCTAGCCTTTTGAAGGCCCTGAGCAGTAAGAGCTGGCCCTAGCCTTTTGATGGCCCTAAGCAGTCAGAGCTGGCCCTAGCCTTTTCATGGCCCTAAGCAGTCAGAGCTGGCCCTAGCCTTTGAAGGCCCTGAGCAGTCAGAGCTGGCCCTAAGCAGTCAGAGCTGGCCCTAGCCTTTTGAAGGCCCTAAGCAGTCAGAGCTGGCCCTAGCCTTTTGAAGGCCCTAAGCAGTCAGAGCTGGCCCTAGCCTTTTGAAGGCCCTAAGCAGTCAGAGCAGGCCCTAGCCTTTTGAAGGCCCTAAGCAGTCAGAGCTGGCCCTAGCCTTTTGAAGGCCCTAAGCAGTCAGAGCTGGCCCTAGCCTTTTGAAGGCCCTAAGCAGTCAGAGCTGGCCCTAGCCTTTTGATGGCCCTAAGCAGTCAGAGCTGACCCTAGCCTTTCGATGGCCCAAAGCAGTCAGAGCTGGCCCTAGCCTTTTGATGGCCCTATACAGTCAGAGCTGGCCCTAGCCTTTTGATGGCCCTAAGCAGTCAGAGCTGGCCCTAGCCTTTTGATGACCCTATACAGTCAGAGCTGGCCCTATACAGTCAGAGCTGGCCCTAGCCTTTGATGGCCCTAAGCAGTCAGAGCTGGCCCTAGCCTTTTGATGGCCCTAAGCAGTCAGAGCTGGCCCTAGCTTTTGATGGCCCTATACAGTCAGAGAGCTGGCCCTATACAGTCAGAGCTGGCCCTAGCCTTTTGATGGCCCTGTACAGTCAGAGCTGGCCCTATACAGTCAGAGCTGGCCCTATACAGTCAGAGCTGGCACTAGCCTTTTGATGGCCCTATACAGTCAGAGCTGGCCCTATACAGTCAGAGCTGGCCCTAGCCTTTTGATGGTCCTATACAGTCAGAGCTGGCCCTAGCCTTTTGATGGCCCTAAGCAGTCAGAGCTGGCCCTAGCCTTTTGAAGGCCCTGAGCAGTCAGAGCTGGCCCTAGCCTTTGAAGGCCCTGAGCAGTCAGAGCTGGCCCTAGCCTTTGAAGGCCCTAAGCAGTCAGAGCTGGCCCTAGCCTTTTGAAGGCCATAAGCAGTCAGAGCTGGCCCTAGCCTTTGAAGGACCTAAGCAGTCAGAGCTGGCCCTAGCCTTTTGAAGGCCCTAAGCAGTCAGAGCTGGCCCTAGCCTTTGAAGGCCCTAAGCAGTTAGAGCTGGCACTAGCCTTTTGAAGGCCCTAAGCAGTCAGAGCTGGCCCTAGCCTTTTGAAGGCCCTAGCCTTTTGAAGGCCCTAAGCAGTCAGAGCTGTCCCTAGCCTTTTGAAGGCCCTAAGCAGTCAGAGCTGGCCCTAGCCATTTGAAGGCCCTAGCCTTTTGAAGGCCCTAAGCAGTCAGAGCTGTCCCTAGCCTTTTGAAGGCCCTAAGCAGTCAGAGCTGTCCCTAGCCTTTTGAAGGCCCTAAGCAGTCAGAGCTGGCCCTAGCCTTTTGGCGGCCCTCAGCTACACCCACCTCTAGAGCCAAAACATTTCAGCAGAATCTGCCTTGACAGCGGAGAAAAACAAATCTTCCAATATTGCCATGGGGCGGAGAGGAAATGTTTTCAGTTTTTAATATGATATCTGAGTGAGAGGGACTAACAAAATCATTATGGGCCCCCTGGGCAGTACTTCGACAATGATTACTACAAGCTTAGATAGCTGGCCGGCTACACTAACTTACAAAAAAAACAATGTTTGTTGACACGGACTATATTAGTGACTGTCAGTGACTGACATAACAACAACAAAACTTCTGAAACTCAACCAAGTTTCGCAATTGCACCTTGTGTATTCTAATATTCTAACTCTCAACAGGAAATTGAGACTCTGTTTGAGTAAAAAATAAATCTCCCTCTATCTATATATATATATGTATTATTTTTTCAATTATTTTGACAAGATAATTGAGGGACTGTTCTAACAATGGAAATACATGTCCTCAAAGATGGAAGGCAAACGGGAGGAGGCGAGATCAGGTGGGACCATTCTAGCCAATGAGAGGACAGATAACCCAAAGCCATAAGTCTGCTGAACAGCTAACCCCAAGCCATAAGGCTCCTAAAGAGCTAACCCCAAGCCATAAGGCTCCTAAACAGCTAACCCCAAGCCATAAGGCTCATAAACAGCTAACCCCAAGCCATAAGGCTCCTAAACAGCTAACCCCAAGCCATAAGGCTCCTAAAGAGCTAACCCCAAGCCATAAGGCTTATAAACAGCTAACCCCAAGCCATAAGGCTCCTAAACAGCTAACCCCAAGCCATAAGGCTCCTAAACAGCTAACCCCAAGCCATAAGGCTCCTAAACAGCTAACCCCAAGCCATAAGGCTCCTAAACAGCTAACCCCAAGCCATACGGCTCCTAAACAGCTAACCCCAAGCCATAAGGCTCCTAAACAGCTAACCCCACGCCATAAGGCTCCTAAACAGCTAACCCCAAGCCAGAAAACTCCTAAACAGCTAACCCCAAGCCATAAGTTTGCTGAACAGCTAACCCCAAGTCATAAGGCTCCTAAACAGCTAACCCCAAGCCATGAGGCTCCTAAACAGCTAACCCCAAGCCATAAGGCTCCTAAACAGCTAACCCCAAGCCATAAGTCTGCTGAACAGCTAACCCCAAGCCATAAAATTCCTAAACAGCTAACCCCAAGCCATAAGTCTGCTGAACAGCTAACCCCAAGCCATAAAACTCCTAAACAGCTAAACCCAAGCCATAAGTCTGCTGAACAGCTAACCCCAAGCCATAAAACTCCTAAACAGCTAACCCCAAACCATAAGGCTCCTAAACAGCTAACCCCAAGCCATAAGGCTCCTAAACAGCTAACCCCAAGCCATAAGTCTGCTGAACAGCTAACCCCAAGCCATAAAATTCCTAAACAGCTAACCCCAAACCATAAGGCTCCTAAACAGCTAACCCCAAGCCATAAGGCTCCTAAACAGCTAACCCCAAGCCATAAGTCTGCTGAACAGCTAACCCCAAGCCATAAGGCTCCTAAACAGCTAACCCCAAGCCATGAGGCGCCTAAACAGCTAACCCCAAGCCATAAGGCTCCTAAACAGCAAACCCCAAGCCATAAGGCTCCTAAACAGCTAATCCCAAGCCACACGGTTCCTAAACAGCTAACCCCAAGCCATAAGTCTGCTAAACAGCTAACTCCACGCCATAAGGCTCCTAAACAGCTAACTCCAAGCCATAAGGCTCCTAAACAGCTAACCCCAAACCATAAGGCTCCTAAACAGCAAACCCCAAGCATAAGTCTGCTAAACAGCTAACCCCAAGCCATAAGTCTACTAAACAGCTAACCCCAAGCCATAAGTCTGCTGAACAGCTAACCCAAAGCCATAAGTCTGCTGAACAGCTAACCCAAAGCCATAAGTCTGCTGAACAGCTAACCCCAAGCCATAAGGCTCCTAAACAGCTAACCCCAAGCCATGAGGCTCCTAAACAGCTAACCCCAAGCCATAAGGCTCCTAAACAGCTAACCCCAAGCCATAAGTCTGTTGAACAACTAACCCCAAGCCATAAGGCTCCTAAAGAGCTAACCCCAAGCCATAAGGCTCATAAACAGCTAACCCCAAGCCATAAGGCTCATAAACAGCTAACCCCAAGCCATAAGGCTCCTAAACAGCTAACCCTAAGCCATACGGCTCCTAAACAGCTAACCCCAAGCCATAAGGCTCCTAAACAGCTAACCCCATGCCATAAGGCTCCTAAACAGCTAAACCCAAGTCATAAGGCTCCTAAACAGCTAACCCCAAGCCATGAGGCTCCTAAACAGCTAACCCCAAGCCATAAGGCTCCTAAACAGCTAACCCCAAGCCATAAGTCTGCTGAACAGCTAACCCCAAGCCATAAAATTCCTAAACAGCTAACCCCAAACCATAAGGCTCCTAAACAGCTAACCCCAAGCCATAAGGCTCCTAAACAGCTAACCCCAAGCCATAAGTCTGCTGAACAGCTAACCCCAAGCCATAAAACTCCTAAACAGCTAACCCCAAACCATAAGGCTCCTAAACAGCTAACCCCAAGCCATAAGGCTCCTAAACAGCTAACCCCAAGCCATAAGGCTGCTGAACAGCTAACCCCAAGCCATAAGGCTCCTAAACAGCTAACCCCAAGCCATAAGGCTCCTAAACAGCTAACCCCAAGCCATAAGGCTCCTAAACAGCTAACCCCAAGCCATAAGTCTGCTAAACAGCTAACCCCACGCCATAAGGCTCCTAAACAGCTAACCCCAAGCCATAAGTCTGCTGAACAGCTAACCCCAAGTCATAAGGCTCCTAAACAGCTAACCCCAAGCCATGAGGCGCCTAAACAGCTAACCCCAAGCCATAAGGCTCCTAAACAGCTAACCCCAAACCATAAGTTTGCTGAACAGCTAAACCCAAGTCATAAGGCTCCTAAACAGCTAACCCCAAGCCATGAGGCTCCTAAACAGCTAACCCCAAGCCATAAGGCTCCTAAACAGCTAACCCCAAGCCATAAGTCTGCTGAACAGCTAACCCCAAGCCATAAAATTCCTAAACAGCTAACCCCAAACCATAAGGCTCCTAAACAGCTAACCCCAAGCCATAAGGCTCCTAAACAGCTAACCCCAAGCCATAAGTCTGCTGAACAGCTAACCCCAAGCCATAAAACTCCTAAACAGCTAACCCCAAGCCATAAGTCTCTAAACAGCTAACCCCAAGCCAAAGCCATAAGGCTCCTAAACAGCTAACCCCAAGCCATAACGCTCCTAAACAGCTAACCCCAAGCCATAAGTCTGCTGAACAGCTAACCCCAAGCCATAAAACTCCTAAACAGCTAACCCCAAACCATAAGGCTCCTAAACAGCTAACCCCAAGCCATAAGGCTCCTAAACAGCTAACCCCAAGCCATAAGGCTCCTAAACAGCTAACCTCAAGCCATAAAACTCCTAAACAGCTAACCCCAAGCCATAAGTCTGCTAAACAGCTAACCCCAAGCCATAAAGCTCCTAAACAGCTAACCCCAAGCCATAAGGCTGCTGAACAGCTAACCCCAAGTCATAAGGCTCCTAAACAGCTAACCCCAAGCCATGAGGCGCCTAAACAGCTAACCCCAAGCCATAAGGCTCCTAAACAGCTAACCCCAAACCATAAGGCTCCTAAACAGCTAACCCAAAGCATAAGTCTGCTAAACAGCTAACCCCAAGCCATAAGTCTACTAAACAGCTAACCCCAAGCCATAAGTCAGCTGAACAGCTAACCCCAAGCCATAAGTCTGCTGAACAGCTAACCCCAAACCATAAGGCTCCTAAACAGCTAACCCCAAGCCATAAAGCTCCTAAACAGCTAACCCCAAGCCATAAGGCTGCTGAACAGCTAACCCCAAGCCATAAGGCTCCTAAACAGCTAACCCCAAGCCATAAGGCTCCTAAACAGCTAACCCCAAGCCATAAAACTCCTAAACAGCTAACCCCAAGCCATAAGTCTGCTAAACAGCTAACCCCACGCCATAAGGCTCCTAAACAGCTAACCCCAAGCCATAAGTCTGCTGAACAGCTAACCCCAAGTCATAAGGCTCCTAAACAGCTAACCCCAAGCCATGAGGCGCCTAAACAGCTAACCCCAAGCCATAAGGCTCCTAAACAGCTAACCCCAAACCATAAGTTTGCTGAACAGCTAAACCCAAGTCATAAGGCTCCTAAACAGCTAACCCCAAGCCATAAGGCTCCTAAACAGCTAACCCCAAGCCATAAGGCTCCTAAACAGCTAACCCCAAGCCATAAGTCTGCTAAACAGCTAACCCCAAGCCATAAAATTCCTAAACAGCTAACCCCAAACCATAAGGCTCCTAAACAGCTAACCCCAAGCCATAAGGCTCCTAAACAGCTAACCCCAAGCCATAAGTCTGCTGAACAGCTAACCCCAAGCCATAAAACTCCTAAACAGCTAACCCCAAGCCATAAGTCTGCTGAACAGCTAACCCCAAGCCATAAGGCTCCTAAACAGCTAACCCCAAGCCATAACGCTCCTAAACAGCTAACCCCAAGCCATAAGTCTGCTGAACAGCTAACCCCAAGCCATAAAACTCCTAAACAGCTAACCCCAAACCATAAGGCTCCTAAACAGCTAACCCCAAGCCATAAGGCTCCTAAACAGCTAACCCCAAGCCATAAGGCTCCTAAACAGCTAACCTCAAGCCATAAAACTCCTAAACAGCTAACCCCAAGCCATAAGTCTGCTAAACAGCTAACCCCAAGCCATAAAGCTCCTAAACAGCTAACCCCAAGCCATAAGGCTGCTGAACAGCTAACCCCAAGTCATAAGGCTCCTAAACAGCTAACCCCAAGCCATGAGGCGCCTAAACAGCTAACCCCAAGCCATAAGGCTCCTAAACAGCTAACCCCAAACCATAAGGCTCCTAAACAGCTAACCCCAAAGCATAAGTCTGCTAACCCCAAGCCATAAACAGCTAACCCCAACAGCTAACCCCAAGCCATAAGTCTACTAAACAGCTAACCCCAAGCCATAAGTCAGCTGAACAGCTAACCCCAAGCCATAAGTCTGCTGAACAGCTAACCCCAAGCCATAAGGCTCCTAAACAGCTAACCCCAAGCCATGAGGCTCCTAAACAGCTAACCCCAATCCATAAGGCTCCTAAACAGCTAACCCCAAGCCATAAGTCTGCTGAACAGCTAACCCCAAGTCATAAGGCTCCTAAACAGCTAACCCCAAGCCATAAGGCTCCTAAACAGCTAACCCCAAGCCATAAGGCTCCTAAACAGCTAACCCCAAGCCATAAGGCTCCTAAACAGCTAACCCCAAGCCATACGGCTCCTAAACAGCTAACCCCAAGCCAGAAAACTCCTAAACAGCTAACCCCAAGCCATAAGTCTGCTGAACAGCTAACCCCAAGTCATTAGGCTCCTAAACAGCTAACCCCAAGCCATGAGGCTCCTAAACAGCTAACCCCCAGCCATAAGGCTCCTAAACAGCTAACCCCAAGCCATAAGTCTGCTGAACAGCTAACCCCAAGCCATAAAATTCCTAAACAGCTAACCCCAAGCCATAAGGCTCCTAAACAGATAACCCCAAGCCATAAGGCTCCTAAACAGCTAACCCCAAGCCATATGGCTCAAAAACAGCTAACCCCAAGCCATAAGTCTGCTGAAGTCTGCATAAGTCTCCGGCGCCGACAGAGATGGCCGCCTCGCTTCGCGTTCCTAGGAAACTATGCAGTTTTTTGTTTTTTTACGTGTTATTTCTTACACTAGTACCCCAGGTCATCTTAGGTTTCATTACATACAGCCGAGAAGAACTACTGAATATAAGATCAGCGTCAACTCACCATCAGTACGACCAAGAATATGTTTTTCGCGATGCGGATCCTGTGTTCTGCCTCACAACTAGTGTAACTGAGTGGATCACATGCAGCGACCAAAAAAAAAAACGACTCAGAAAAAGAGGGAAACGAAGCGGTCTTCTGGTCAGACTCCGGAGACGGGCACATCGTGCACCTCTCCCTAGCATTCTTCTCGCCAATGTCCAGTCTCTTGACAACAAGGTTGATGAAATCCGAGCAAGGGTAGCATTCCAGAGGGACATCAGAGACTGCAACGTTCTCTGCTTCACGGAAACATGGCTAACTGGAGAGACGCAATCCGAAGCGGTGCAGCCAGCGGGTTTCTCCACGCATCGCGCCGACAGAAACAAACATCTTTCTGGTAAGAAGACGGGCGGGGGCGTATGCCTTATGACTAACGTGACATGGTGTGATGAAAGAAACATACAGGAACTCAAATCCTTCTGTTCACCTGATTTAGAATTCCTCACAATCAAATGTAGACCGCATTATCTACCAAGAGAATTCTCTTCGATTATAATCACAGCCGTATATATCCCCCCCAAGCAGACACATCGATGGCTCTGAACGAACTTTATTTAACTCTCTGCAAACTGGAAACGATTTATCCGGAGGCTGCATTCATTGTAGCTGGGGATTTTAACAAGGCTAATCTGAAAACAAGACTCCCTAAATTTTATCAGCATATCGATTGCGCAACCAGGGGTGGAAAGACCTTGGATCATTGTTACTCTAACTTCCGCGACGCATATAAGGCCTTGCCCCGCCCCCCTTTCGGAAAAGCTGACCACGACTCCATTTTGTTGATCCCTGCCTACAGACAGAAACTAAAACAAGAAGCTCCCACGCTGAGGTCTGTCCAACGCTGGTCCGACCAAGCTGACTCCACACTCCAAGACTGCTTCCATCACGTGGACTGGGAGATGTTTCGTATTGCGTCAGACAACAACATTGAAGAATACGCTGATTCGGTGTGCGAGTTCATTAGAACGTGCGTTGAAGATGTCGTTCCCATAGCAACGATTAAAACATTCCCTAACCAGAAACCGTGGATTGATGGCAGCATTCGTGTGAAACTGAAGGCACGAACCACTGCTTTTAATCAGGGCAAGGTGTCTGGTAACATGACTGAATACAAACAGTGCAGCTATTCCCTCCGCAAGGCTATCAAACAAGCTAAGCGCCAGTACAGAGACAAAGTAGAATCTCAATTCAACGGCTCAGACACAAGAGGCATGTGGCAGGGTCTACAGTCAATCACCGACTACAGGAAGAAACCCAGCCCAGTCACGGACCAGGATGTCTTGCTCCCAGGCAGACTAAATAACTTTTTTGCCCGCTTTGAGGACAATACAGTGCCACTGACACGGCCTGCAACGGAAACATGCGGACTCTCCTTCACTGCAGCCGAAGTGAGTAAGACATTTAAACGTGTTAACCCTCGCAAGGCTGCAGGCCCAGACGGCATCCCCAGCCGCGCCCTCAGAGCATGCGCAGACCAGCTGGCCGGTGTGTTTACGGACATATTCAATCAATCCCTATACCAGTCTGCTGTTCCCACATGCTTCAAGAGGGCCACCATTGTTCCTGTTCCCAAGAAAGCTAAGGTAACTGAGCTAAACGACTACCGCCCGTAGCACTCACATCCGTCATCATGAAGTGCTTTGAGAGACTAGTCAAGGACCATATCACCTCCACCCTACCTGACACCCTTGACCCACTCCAATTTGCTTACCGCCCAAATAGGTCCACAGACGATGCAATCTCAACCACACTGCACACTGCCCTAACCCATCTGGACAAGAGGAATACCTATGTGAGAATGCTGTTCATCGACTACAGCTCGGCATTCAACACCATAGTACCCTCCAAGCTCGTCATCAAGCTCGAGACCCTGGGTCTCGACCCCGCCCTGTGCAACTGGGTACTGGACTTCCTGACGGGCCGCCCCCAGGTGGTGAGGGTAGGCAACAACATCTCCTCCCCGCTGATCCTCAACACTGGGGCCCCACAAGGGTGCGTTCTGAGCCCTCTCCTGTACTCCCTGTTCACCCACGACTGCGTGGCCATGCACGCCTCCAACTCAATCATCAAGTTTGCGGACGACACAACAGTGGTAGGCTTGATTACCAACAACGACGAGACGGCCTACAGGGAGGAGGTGAGGGCCCTCGGAGTGTGGTGTCAGGAAAATAACCTCACACTCAACGTCAACAAAACTAAGGAGATGATTGTGGACTTCAGGAAACAGCAGAGGGAACACCCCCATCCACATCGATGGAACAGTAGTGGAGAGGGTAGCAAGTTTTAAGTTCCTCGGCATACACATCACAGACAAACTGAACTGGTCCACTCACACAGACAGCATCGTGAGGAAGGCGCAGCAGCGCCTCTTCAACCTCAGGAGGCTGAAGAAATTCGGCTTGTCACCAAAAGCACTCACAAACTTCTACAGATGCACAATCGAGAGCATCCTGGCGGGCTGTATCACCGCCTGGTATGGCAACTGCACCGCCCTCAACCGTAAGGCTCTCCAGAGGGTAGTGAGGTCTGCACAACGCATCACCGGGGGCAAACTACCTGCCCTCCAGGACACCTACACCACCCGATGCTACAGGAAGGCCATAAAGATCATCAAGGACATCAACCACCCGAGCCACTGCCTTTTCACCCCGCTGTCATCCAGAAGGCGAGGTCAGTACAGGTGCATCAAAGCTGGGACCGAGAGACTGAAAAACAGCTTCTATCTCAAGGCCATCAGACTGTTAAACAGCCACCACTAACATTGAGTGGCTACTGCCAACACACTGTCAATGACACTGACTCTACTCCAGCCACTTTAATCATGGGAATTGATGGGAAATGATGTAAATATATCACTAGCCACTTTAAACAATGCTACCTTATATAATGTTACTTACCCTACATTATTCATCTCATATGCATACGTTGATACTGTACTCTATATCATCGACTGCATCCTTATGTAATACATGTATCACTAGCCACTTTAACTATGCCACTTGGTTTACATACTTATCTCATATGTATATACTGTACTCGATATCATCTACTGTATCTTGCCTATGCTGCTCTGTACCATCACTCATTCATATATCCTTATGTACATATTCTTTATCCCCTTACACTGTGTATAAGACAGTAGTTTTTTTGGAATTGTTAGTTAGATTACTTGTTCGTTATTACTGCATTGTCGGAACTAGAAGCACAAGCATTTCGCTACACTCGCATTAACATCTGCTAACCATGTGTATGTGACAAATAAAATTTGATTTGATTTGATTTGAACAGCTAACCCAAAGACATAAGGCTCCTAAACAGCTAACCCCAAGCCATAAGTCTGCTGAACAGCTAACCCCAAGCCATAAGGCTCCTAAACAGCTAACCCCAAGCCATAAGTCTCCTAAACAGCTAACCCCAAGCCATAAGTCTCCTAAACAGCTAACCCCAAGCCATAAGGCTCCTAAACAGCTAACCCCAAGCCATAAGGCTCCTAAACAGCTAACCCCACACAATAAAACTCCTAAACAGCTAACGCCAAACCATAAGGCTCCTAAACAGCTAACCCCAAAACCATAAGGCTCCTAAACAGCTAACCACAAGCCATAAGGCTCCTAAACAGCTAACCACAAGCCATAAGGCTCCATAAACAGATAACCCCAAACCATAAGGCTCCTAAACAGCTAACCACAAGCCATAAGGCTTCTAAACAGCTAACCACAAGCCATAAGGCTCCTAAACAGCTAACC